>NC_091639.1:26719724-27048057 GCF_027580195.1 Bos mutus | reverse complement strand
ATATGTCACATAATACATGTGCTACTGAAAGCCTCCCACTGCAGAAGGCCACTGAAGTATAAGAATAAATACAAAGTTATAAAGTTTATAACTTATAAGTTATAAATATAAATATCCAGTTATAAAGTTACTTTGTTTTATTTAAGTTAATATTTGAATACCAAGGCAAATTACCAGAAATGATTTACTAAACAGTACTGCAAGGAGATCAAACCAGTCAATCCTGAAGGAAATCAATCCTGAATATTCATTGGAAGGACTGATACTGAAGCTAAAACTCCAATAATTTGGTCACCTGATACGAAGAACTGACTCCTTGGAAAAGACCCTGATGCTGAGAAAGATTGAAAGCAAGAGGAGAAGGGGATGTCAGAGGATGAGATGATTGGACAGCATCACCGACGTGATGGACATGAGTTTGAGTAGGCTCCTGGAGTTGGTGATGGACAGGGAAGCCTGGTGTGCTGCAGTCCATGCAGTCACAAAGAGTCGGACACGACTGAACAACTGAACTGAGCCACAAGACTAATTGGAGAAACCCTTCTCAACAATCAAGTTTGAGGAGGGACCCATAACACCAGAACTGAGTTAGGAGTGTAGATTAACCATTACCTGGTACAAACCCCACATTTTATAGATGGAAAACTGAGACCCAAAACTGTACTTTTGACCAAGTCCTCTAATCATACTGTCTTGATGTTGGATGATCTCTTTAAAACATCAGTCACTCGCTAGACCAACATTTCTCAAACTTTTCTGTGTATCAGAATCAACTGGGAGGCCTTAAAACACAATGCTGGTTCCACCCACAGACATTCTCATACCACAGGTCTGGGATGGAACCAGAGGATTTATATTTTGACAAGTTCCCTGGTGATACTGATGCTGCTGGTCTGAGAACACACTCTAAGAATGACTGCTCTAGTCTAATAGTCATTTCTAGTAAATTTTCTAGACATTACACTCCAGAAAGAACATATGATCTGAAACATCATGGTAAGGGTCTAGCTATTGCTAGAGCAATATATTTACTCAGAAACCACAGTGTATTTCACTAGATATCTATGATGGGTTTATTCTGAAATGATCGCTAAGAGCTGTAAATCATCTGTTTCCCATCCCAATGTGAAAACTTCCTGGACTTAAGTAAAGTGTATTATTATAAGTTTTCTGGATGCAAATAAAGGTGACATTCAGCTGCCATTTTTCCCCTGAAACTAAAATAATATCATAGCAAAATTATAAAGTGACAATATTGGTTATCCAAAGATTAGGATTGAAATTTAGCAAATAGAGATATACACATGGTAAAGATCATAAATAGATGATAGAGATGAGGGATTAAATATGGGCAATGGAGCTTCACTAGGATAGAAACACCTCAATATAAAAAGTAATTGTTGTGTATAACTTCTGTGTAGAAAAAAACTGCATGTACAGGGGGGAAGATGCTGGGAAACACCTGGCCCTACCCTCTGGGAACTCGTAGTAATTGACATCTTAAGGATATTAAATAGATCCTGAATGTAATATTATATTATGTATATTCATAATATGGGTGTTTGTGTGTGTGTGTGTACAGAAAGATTACATCAGGCAAATTTAAATAAGTTTCTCAGAAGGAACATTGAAAGAGTTTCAACAAATATAACATTCTCAGAAAGAAACAACAGACAAATCTCACATTCTATAGAATAATCATAATGAATTTGAATTGAAGATGTCATAGGATACCAAAGGAGGATCAGTATCTCTGAGTAAAAGGCAGCAAAAGTAGATTAAAGGGACTTCTCTGGAGACTCAGTGGTTAAGATACAATACTTCCACTACAGGGGGCTTGGGTTCGATCCCTGGTCCTGGAACTAAGATCCCACATGCTATGCAGTATGGCCAAAAAAAATAATAAATTAGAAACTATTGCAGAATTTATATACTGTTTCAAACATTCTAGAAATTTTTATCCAATTGCATATCTTCATCATCAGAAACTTTATATTTTGTCATTAATACTTCAAACTATATAATTTCTTACTTAAATATCCCAAACATCACAGATAATCAAGTCCAATCATCATGAACCCTGACATTTTACTTTAAAATATTTCGGTGGAATCCTCTAAAAAGCTGTCAGAATCTAATTTTTAATCAACTGTTTAAAATTAATTAAAAATACAATGATCTAGTAGAGTAAAATGACATCAAAGAATATCATATCACATGCCTTCCATTTAATGGAAGTGCACGAAGAACTCAAAGGTGTCCCCTGACAAACACACATGACTCTCTGGATAGAAATAGACATAATTTCTTCCTGAGGTTGGAATCTGCCAGGGCCTTCTCTGTCTGTCATGTGGAAGAACTGTGATGTTGAATATATTTGCAAGAGCAAGAAAGCAATTCAGCATATACAGGAAAAAAATTGCAAGCCAACTGTCAAAAGGAAAAATGTGCCTTACCCACCAGTCACAAAAGGACCGATCAGTATAACAAAAACAGTATCAACTATGCATGACAGTTTTAAATGTACAATAAAAATGGAACTTTGCACAAACTTTGTATGGCAAGGAAATCTCTGAGTACTAAAAGAAATAATAATTTAAAATAAAATAAAAATTTGAAAAGCAAATTGAAAGATGGGATTATCTTGGGAAGAGTTGCTTGGCTCTACAGAGATCTTGGTCAAAACTTCAATACTCACCTCTCCATAATTAAATCTCTAATCTGCATGTCTATGGTCTCCTCTCTTCAAAGCTAGTCCTGAACTTTTAAATGCCTTTCTGGATTTCCACTAAAATTTCTAGCCAACTTCAAACTCAAAAAAAAAAGTAGTCCTATGCTTCTTTTACCTAAACTGTCCCTGACTTTGATTTTGCTGCTGCTGCTGCCAAATCACTTCAGTCATGTCCGATTCTGGGCAACCCCATAGACTGCAGCCCACCAGGCTCCCCCATCCCTGGGATTCTCCAGGCAATAACACTGCAGTGGGTTGCCATTTCCTTCTCTAATGCATGAAAGTGAAAAGTGAAAGTGAAGTCGCTCATTGGTGTCCAACTCTTAGCGACCCCATGGACTGCAGCCTACCAGGCTCCTCCATCCATGGGATTTTCCAGGCAACAGTACTGGAGTGGGGTGCCATTGCCTTCTCCATTGATTCTGCTGCTGATACCATAAGCCTAGGTAAGCCCGAGTCACCTAGTTTGAAACACAGTGGCAGATGAATGATAACGAGCTTTTCAGATCATATATTATTCTCTTCAAATAGTTTCAATGGGCCCTGATCCCTGTGGAATACTATCTGAATCTAAAGGGGAACCTCATTCTCCTACAAAGCAGAGATCTCAAAATCAAGAGAGGAGGTTGATTATTGGTGTTTAATCTTGCACCTGGACCCAGACCATTAGTTTTCTTCTAATGTCCCCAGATTTGCTCTCCTAAGGGTCTTGCTATTCAACCATAGCACCACCTTTGTCTCCTCACTGTGGCACCCTATGCCCAAATTTTATTGGCACCTCCAATGCCAAATTTTCCCCACACTATAGTCTGAAATCTGGACAACACCCTGAGAGTGCTTAGTATCCATATGGATAGATGCTTCTACCTACACACTAAACCCTCAGTTACTTGAGCCTTTTATTGCCCAATAAGATCACTAAATCTTTTGGTCAAGCAAAGGGAAGTTTCTTAAACTTACTGTAGCCTGGAGAAGCATCAGGTTTACTAGAGTCCTAATAGCATCCCCAAAGAGGAAAGAAATTGAAGGGTTTTCATGAGGCTTGGGGACTGGGGCTCAAGTGATTCAAGACAGATCTTTCAAGACATTGCTTGTTAGGACTGGATGAAGTTTGTGACATGGTAGTTTTGTATCAATCGACACAACAAGGCAAGGGTCTCAGAGCAAGTCTTGATGAGCTGATTATTGTCCTGATCTATATACGCTTAATCCAGGTGAGAAACCTATTGTCCTGTTTATTTAGCAATTTTCCCAGATAAGCACAATATTTGCCTGGATAAATTGGTGTACAAGAATATCCTGAAGCAAAGAGTGAAGTTGGTTTACAGTTTGATATTCCTGGATAAGAATTTTTAAAAGGAAATGTTAAATTAACACAGATGATCTCAGTTTTCACAGAGATGACCATAAGGAGAAAAGATTCTGCTTGAATGATTTCCCCAGGACAAAATCACTCCCTGTGAGGAATGAGATTGTAGCATCAAATCTAACATATTATTTACTTCTTGAACTTGAGATAAATGGTTTCCCTTACTTTGTAATTTCATCTCAAACTAGAGTCAGTTCTTTAGTAATAAAAGGAAAACAAACTTAATATAATTCATCTCTATGGCTCAAGACCATGAGATTTTAGTTATTCTTGCTGACAAACCTCTCCAATATGGAGGAAAAGCATTTTCAAGGGTGAAGTTCTCATAAGATTTCTTCTTGTTCATCACAACTCCCTGACTCCTTGGTCTCTACAACTCTAACACAAGAAGAATCGTCACAAACCGGTCTTCCATCCTTTTTGATTCAATTACTTCGAAAGCTGTCATGAATCAATCCTCTAGCCATTCCCCTCCCTACAGTCTTTTCTCTTGGTCTTTCTCTTCTCCTTCCTCAATTTGAACAAGCTATATGCCCTCAACTGCCACATTTCTAAGAGTATTTCATCCTGGTGGCTTTCATAATGGAAATGTTAAATTTTCCAAAGAGGATGTGCCCTGGAGGGGAGTTTTGCTCAAACCCTAGATTGGATGTCAGTTAATATTTAGATGCAATTAATTAACGGTAAACCCTAAGGCAAACTTTGCTGTTAGGGAAATCAGACCATATCCCCGATTAAATGAAGGGCTGTTTCCCTGACCAAGTCAGCAGATGTTCTATTATCAGCAAAGACTTACATCACTTGCTTGGTAGATGGGGACATAGATAATTAAGAATATTTAAAATGTATGGCTGAAAGACCATCAGATTTTCTTAAGCTCAATTGCCAAAGATTCCTTCTCTCCTGAATTTCTCTTCCTATAATTCCTCTCTTCTATCACAATCCATATTTTCAGTTCATGATGCTATTAAAAGTTTTAAGATTTCTAAAAAGCTCTTAGAGTCACCAAGAGGTCTTCTCAGACCTTCCTCACAAAATTCAGCCCACAGTGATTTGAAATTTTTATTTTTTGAAGACACTTAAGATTTCTGTTTTTTTTCAATTTTATTTTATTTTTAAACTTTACATAATTGTATTAGTTTTGCCAAATATCAAAATGAATCCGCCACAGGTATACATGTGTTCCCCATTCTGTTTTTATCTCAGTAAGTATAGAAGACTGGATATACTTGAATCTAAATGATGAAAAGTTTTACCTTGACATTGTAAATATTATCAAAATATGCATGAAATAGAAGGTGCTATTTACAAGGCAGTAAATACTGGAGTTTACTCAGTCCAAGAATGCTTTTTAGTTGTTTGTTTGTTGCTTTGAAATAAATTCTGGAAATGAGTTAATCTCCTAATAAATTCATTTAGTAAATATTTAGAGAATGCTGATTGCATTCTAGCTACTCTACAGGATTGAAAATAAATTCAAAAGGCACCCGCTGGAAGGGAAATGAAGTATTTTGGGATGGAGACACTTCTTCCCCCTCAAGATGTGGAGGGAGCCCACATCCAGCCCAACTCTATATGCCTCCCATTCACTCATGTCCAGCTTGAAAGGGCAAACTGGACATAATAGCTCCTCCCTTTCTTGACCCTTTTCCCTGGGACCCAGCTGTTCCCCCTTGTGAGTTTTAAGGTTTACTAAAAGTTAATTTTATAATATTCCTCATCTAGTGGAGGTGGCCCATAGTTCTGTTTACTTTTTCTAGGGTGCTTTTTATGGGGTAACTGTCTAATTTTGAAGTTCAGAATTAAGAACCCCATCTGTCTACTGCCCATTTTGAGTTTTACAAAAATAAATATGATATTTTGTATCCCACTCAACTTATTGCTTTGTCTCCATTGGTTCACAACTCAGGTAAGAAGAGGGTACTATTTTGTCTATCAGCACTCAAACTCTACAAAGAGGAGAAATGACTAAGACAAGGTTTGAAGTGTAAAGAGAACTATAGAATAGAAAAGCAAGTATTTCTAATCAGGGTACAAGCAACGGCCGCAAAAGAAAATCAAGGCAGATTTCTTTAGATTGTAAACTCCAGGATGATGGGGGCTTCTTTGCTTGGGCTGGGCTCATATTCTTTCCCCAGCATACAGCCATTGAAAATGAATTAATGAAAAAGAGACTTCAGTGAGCAGAATTAAGAATGTGGGTTAGAGAAGAAGTGAGAGAGTTGGGAATCAATAGGCAGAGGTAGAAACACTGATAAATGTGCAGGGGTAAGAAATGCTTGTTTCTCCTAAGAACTGAATAGAACAAAAATGTTCACTAAATTAAAACTTGCCATCTAAAATGAAAGTCGAAAACCTATTTAATGCAGAAAATATATTTACCTTGTTACAATTTTTTTTTCCTCACAGAAGCCTGAGACAGCTCTTATTTACATATTTAAAACAATGTGAAAAAGAATCAGTCTATAGGCATGCTCTAGAATAGGAAGCAAGTCAAGAATTTCTTTATTCTGATTCTTTTAATGATACATTCTGAATGTGACAAAAATCCCTAAACAGCATTCCTGGCACTCAACCAAATGTTTTGGAGTGAAAGTGTTAGTTGTTCAGTCATGTCCAACTCTTTGTGACCCCATGGACTGTAGCCTGCCAGGCTCCTCTGTCCATGGGATGCTCCAGGCAAGAATACTGGAGTGGATAGCCATTCCCTTCTCCATGGTTACTTCCCAAGCCAGGAATCAAACCTGGGACTACAACATTGCAAGCAGATCCATTCCCACCTGGAGTCACCAGGGAATTCTTTTGATCAACTATAAACTTCCAGTCTATAATATGTATACTGATATAACCACTAACAGGTAGAAGATTAAAAGAAGGTTTGATGCCAAACTTTGTAGCTGGTTTTGTTAAAGAAGATGTTGGGGGATATTAAATTAGCCTTCTTACCAGATGCATTTACTTATCTGTCTTCATTTTAAACTGAAGCATCCTCCTCTCCTGCCACAATTTCTCCTGATTTCACAGTCAGTAAACCACTGGATGCAGGGTCTTCTACTCACTGAGAACACCAGCCACTTAAGGTTCAGCAAGACACTTCTGAAATAACAGTGGACCTGTTTTATTCTGCGTTCAGGCTCTGAAACCATGATCAACAAAACTACTTTGTTGCCCTTAAAAAAAAAAAAAAAAAACCAACAGTAGAGTTTTTGTTGTTTTTTTGTTTGTTGTTTTGTTTTGTTTGAAAGAATAAGAAATGAACTCTCCAAAGAACAAAGAAAGCAGCAGCTCCAGATATATTTTAAGCCTAAGGAAAGTTAGAAGCCAGAAGAGAATATGAGTGGCAGGACACATACAGTCGACCTTTAAAGGTTTGATTTCTGTTTTAAGTTCTGCAAACGCCCCCGGCTTTCCCCCACATAAAATGAAAAAACCTGACTTATGTTCAAATGTGGCCTTCGCCCTTCACCCTAACACCAAACACCATGAGGAAAAAAATTAGGGGTGGGAAGGCGACATGTCTATAAAGATATGAATATCCATCCCCACTGTACCAGCTGAATCAAAGATGAAGCTCTGAGATTTGAGCTTGGTGGAGAATCACGATGTAGTGTGATGATTCTTAAGCATGGGGGTCAGATTGAGACAGTGCTTTTCTGCAGAGCTGATGAAGACTCTGTCTCCCCACCTCCTCCCAATAAAGGACTACCACTCAAACCATCCTCATGAAGCCCCTATTAAGAGCCTGCATTTGACCCTGGATGCAAGTCCCCAAAAGGCAAAATTACTTTGATTGGTGATAACTATTTCATCTGAAATTGAGGTTCAGGTCATTAATACTCTGGCTATGTCTATACTAGCATTATGAAGCATTGCAGAAAAGAACTCATCCAGAAAATCAAAAGGAAAAAGAAAGTCCAGGAGGCAAACATAACTTTAGTTTAAAATATTTAGATAAGGAAGAAAACATGACCTTACTATTAGTTGAAAAGTGAAAATAATTTATTCAATTTTCTATTATACTTTGGGATGAGCTATTTTATTCTCTGCTCAGGCACAATTTAGTTCATGGCACTAAAGAAAGATCACTAACAGGGTTATTCAGGCCACTTTCTGCTATGGTCATTATTATATTTTTGCTAGTGGTCATTGCAATGACAATAATTTAAGAAAGGAAATTAGAGGGGATTCTTACTCACAATTCAAAATCCTAATATAGAGGATTTTGAAGTGTACTAAAATTCTGAAATGCATCCAGTCCCATGGGTTTGTATATTTAATAAATAGAGCTATTTTTGAGTAAATGAGAAACAAAAAACAACTAATAGAAAAAATGGTAAAATTCAGAATATGCACAAAACATGTAATACCAAACAGCAAATAGAATATGCTCAGACTCACTAATAAAATTTATAATATCAAATTAAAATGAAATACACATTTGTCAAATTGGCAAAGATGAAAAATGAAGAAAGAAAAGGGATATTACCAAGGGTTCGTGGGCTTTCACACACGGCTATTCAGAGAGATAACATCTGTGACCTTTCTAAAAGGCAATTCAGCAAGCTACAGCTAAAATTTTAACAACATGCACATTCTTTGTCCCCACATAGCACTTCCAAATAGAATGAATATTAAGGATGAAGGCAAAGATTTAGCTTCAAGGATATTATCTCATGTATTCACAATTCTACAAAGTTTGGAAACAAATGTTATATCCAAAAATAAGAATTGGTTAAGTAACTTGTGTTAAACCTGCATAATAGAACACTATGCAGCAATGAAAAGTGACGTATCGATCATTTTATATAAAAACTAATTTTATTGTTATAGAGAAAAGATACGTCTCACATAAAATATTGTGGGGGGACAAAGATATTTTATTAAAGAGTTCATAAAAAGAATTTCTGTGTTTTTTAAAAGAATCTATATTACTAAAATGTTAACAGGGGCTACTTTGAGTTGTGGAATTTTACAGATTTTTAAGTTTTTGACAACTAAGATATACGTAATATAATTTCTTTTCAAATTATACTGAAGAGTCCAAAAGGAAATGATGATGTGCAAATAAGCTAAAGCAAGGAGCAGAGAAGTAAAATTGCAAGCCTCACATCAAGAAGGACACCAAGATATTTGGTTAAAACTATGTGAACACAGGGCTTCTCTGGTGGCTCAGACGGTAAAGAGTCTACTGGCAGTGCGAGAGACTCAGGTTCAATCCCTGGGTCAGGAACATACCCTGGAGGAGAAATAGCAACCCACTCCAGTATCCTTGCCTGGAAAATCCCATGAAAGGGGGAGCCTGGCAGGCTACAGTCCATGGGGTCGCAAAGAGTCGGACACAACCGAGCAACTTCACTTTCTTTTCTATTTGTGAACACAACCACAAATAACTTCAGGAAAACACAAATGAAGGCATTCTGTGTTGGTTGTGTGTTGTATTTTTCCATATACATTTAGGACTTTTTGTACTTTTTATTGGAATGCTTTAGTAAGTTGAAATACGACTGATATGGAGTTTGGCCCAATGACTGAGAAACAAGAACTCAAGTTTTCTTACATGAGCACTGGACTTTAATGCTAATCTACAGTGCACGGTTCTTTCTGTAATAGTTTATGAACATTAATAGAACTCCATTGATTTTCCTAAGTAAACAAAGTTATATAAATTCATAAAAATGACAATGAAATGCTGTTATAAAAGTAAAACACATTTTTATTTATGCTCCTCTTTCCCAATGGTATTTTCTGTATACTAAACAGAAGTGGAGGTTTTGCCTGAATTATCAGGATATCGCCACACTTCCCATCCTTGCTTTGTTAGGAAATATCTGACATATGGGGCTTGCCCAAGGTTGTTTAAAAATGAAGGAAATGCCATGAGGGGAATACAGACATTCTGACTAATTCAAATGTACCTCTCATTATTTATTCATTCATTCATCCATCCATGCCAACCCAATTGAGTTTATGAGATCCATTTCTCCCCTGCTGGGATCCCCTCTTCTTCCTTAGGAAGCTGGCTGCACTTCACAGGTCTGCTTTAATACGGATACCCCTCCTCCACTCTCTTCTTACCTCAAAGTTGACATGTCTTTAATTTCACAGTATCTTTAGTCCTGGAATACATCAATTTTAAGTCATACATTAACTCCATCTAGCTGGAAGTGGCCACTTGAAAAAAAATTGTTGGAAAATATTTTAAGGGCAAAATGAAAAACAGTTCTGACTTTGCCTCCTAATTCATTTATGAAGACTTCCAAGATTGATTAGCAATGCCTATCATTCATAAAGCAGATGGAAGGGATGAAGACAGTCACCCTAAGTTCTCATTTCCAGGACAGGCATTTCCAGTTTCATCCTTCACTCTCTACTGCCCTGTCCCTACTGTTGCAGAAGCAGCTACTACTCCATCTGCCGCTTTGGGATTGCCCTATTGGGATTGTCTATTCCTGGGCCTGGAACATTCCCCGATGTGGAACTGAGGGTTGGGGGCAAGTTGTTCACATAGCCCCTTCTTCCTCATTAGGAGAAACCTTTCATCTGTGCTGTGTACTAGTGAATGTCACTGTATCGCTTAAGCTTGTGCATCATATGGCACCTGGCCGCACACCACCCGCTCCAGCCCATCTGCCCACATTGAGAAGAGTAGTCAGTAAAGAATCTGCCTGCAATGCAGGAAATCTGGATTCGATCCCTGGGTTGGGAAGATCCCCTGGAGGAAGGCATGGCAACCCACTCCAATATTCTTGCCTGGCAAATTCCTACGGACAGAGGAGCCTGGCGGGCTACAGTCTAAGGGGTCGCAAAGAGTCAGACATGACTGAGCAACTAACCACACAGATAAACACACACAGAGGGCTGTGTGCGGTCCACCACCCTGAGCTGACAATCCAGAGTGCCCCAGTGTCCTTTCTACAGATACTGATCTTGCTGTATTTCTTCTTTTCTGTGAGTTAAGCTTTGTTCAGATCAATGCCTTGGTTGTTGAGTCCTGTCCGTCGACACTAAACGCGTAGAAGATGCAGTGGGGGAGGTCTGTGGGCTCTACTTCTGAGAATTGTTTGTTAAGATCTGTGCTGTCCTCCATGCCACAGGAGCTCTTACTTGGGGTTGGTGGCTGGATCTTCCTGTTCCATACTTAACATAAATAATAATCAATCCTAAAAAAAAAAAAAATCGATAGCAGAGCCCAGCCTGGCACTTCTTGAGATGAAACACATCCTCACCCTCAAAACAACTTCTTCCTAAAACTCTCCTCTATTTAAATTCTTGCCTTAAACCTTGATGTCTTCATTCTATTACATATGGAGCATTAACGAACTGCCAGGTATGGTGCTGGGACTCCAAGAAAAATCATCAAAACTGAACTGGACGGGGGACACTATAGCCAAACACATTCAGTATTCAACACTCACAGGGAGACTCCGCTTTGAATCACCCAGAAAGCAATGCCCTTCAGGCTAATTGTATCTCTGGTTCATAGCTGGGGGAAAAAAAACCTCCTAGACATTTAATGGGTAATGAATGACAACGTGTCCTGTATGTGTACTATATGTGTCCTTTTTCTTCTTTTTCTTTTTTCCCTTCTCTCCCCTATATTTGAAATGTAGCTTAAACAATATTAGGCAGAAAGTCACCCCAGGAAGCTAGCTAAACTCCTGTCTTGAAGTACTTGAATACAGATGAACACAAAGCAGGAGTTAAATGCCACTGAAGACTGTTAACCATCTGAACTGAGTTAGATTTTAAGCAATTGCATAATATTGCCTGCAGCAACAAACCTTACCTAATCATACGAGTCCATACCACTTTAGCACAAATATAAACATTGTGAGAAAAAACCACATTCAGCCTTGAACTAAAAGCCGCAAGATACATGCTGAAAAACATTCCTCTAATGTACAATGAAAGAGCTAAAACACAAAGTTATATGAGAAAACTCTCTACCCAGAGCTTTCTAGGCAAATAGAACAAAACAGGATTAATGTGCTGCAAACAATTTTATTTTTCCTTGACGGGAGAAATATCTAAACTTTGCATTTATCATTAGGAAAAATTTTAAATGTTGATTCAATTTTAAATATTGATTAAAATGTTAAATGTCTTAATACATATTGCTGCTGCTGCTGCTAAGTCGCTTCAGTCGTGTCTGACTCTGTGCGACCCCATAGACGGCAGCCCACTAGGCTCCCCCATCCCTGGGATTCTCCAGGCAAGAACACTGAAGTGGGTTGCCATTTCCTTCTCCAATGCATGAAAGTGAAAAGTGAAAGTAAAGTCGCTCAGTTGTGTCCAACTCTTCGCGACCCCATGGACTGCAGCCTACCAGGCTCCTCCATCCATGGGATTTTCCAGGCAAGAGTACATGTTAGGCACTTAGAAACAATGCTTTGCATGTGGTAAGCAATATATCATTTAGTTATTACTACTATCAAATTATCCCTATTATTAATTCAGAAATGCCTGTGACTGCTCCATAAATTGACCAAAATTTAATTAAATTAAAAAAGCTGTAAGAGGAAAAGTAAACAAGAAAAGGATTCAAGAATGCAAATTCTAGACTAGGTACACACAATTTTTAAATTTATTTTACTGAAGTATATTTGATATATCAGTTCAGTTCAGTCGTTCAGTCATGTCCTACTTTGCTCCCACATGGACTGCAGCACGCCAGGCTTCCCTGTCCATCACCAACTCCCAGAGTTTACTCAAACTCATGTCCACTGAGTCAGTGATGTCATCCAACCATCTCATCCTCTGCCATCCCCTTCTCCTCCTGCCTTTAATTTTTCCCAGCATCAGGGTCTTTTCAAATGAGTCAGTTCTTTACATCAGGTGGCCAAAGTATTGGAGTTTCAGCTTCAACATCAGTCCTTCCAATGAATATTCAGGACTGATTTCCTTCAGGATGGACTGGTTTGATCTCCTTGCAGTCCAAGGGACTCTCAAGAGTCTTCTTCAACACCACAGTTCAAAAGCATCAATTCTTTGCCTCTCAGCTATCTTTATAGTCCAACTCTCACATCCATACATGACCACTGGAAAATCCATAGCCTTGACTTAGATGGACCATTGTTGGCAAAGTAATATCTCTGCTTTTTAATATGCTGTCTAGGTTGGTCATGACTTTTCTTCCAAGGAGCAAGTGTCTTTTAATTTCATGGCAGCAGTCACCATCTGCAGTGATTTTGGAGCCCCCAAAAATAAAGTCTGACACCGTTTCCATTGTTTCCCCATCTATTGCCAAGAAGTGATGGGGCCAGATGCCATGATCTTAGTTTTCTGAATGTTGAGCTTTAAGCCAACATTTTTACTCTCCTCTTGCACTTTCATCAAGGGGCTCTATAATTCTTTGCTTTCTGCCATAAAGGTGGTGTCATCTGCATATCTGAGGTTATGAATATTTCTCCTGGCAATCTTGATTCCAGCTTGCCTTTCTTTGGGATTGGAATGAAAACTGATCTTTTCCAGGCCTGTGGCCACTGCTGAGTTTTCCAAATTTGCTGGCATATTGAATGCAGCACTTTCACAGCATTATCTTTTAGGATTTGAAAGAGCTCAACTGGAATTCTATCACCTCCACTAGCTTTGTTCATAGTGAGGCTTCCTAAGCCCCACTTGACTTCTCATTCCAGAATGTCTGTCTCTAGGTGAGTGATCATACCATCGTGATTATCCGGGTCATGTAGATCTCTTTTGTACAGTTCTTCTGTGTATTCTTGCCACTTTTTCTTAATATCTTCTGCTTCTGTTAGGTCCATACCATTTCTGTCCTTTATTGAGCCCATCTTTTCATGAAATGTTCCCTTGGTATCTCTCCCATTCTGTTTTTCCCTCTATTTCTTTGCATTGATCACTGAGGAAGGCTTTCTTATCTCTCCTTGCTATTCTTTGGAACTCTGCATTCAAATTGGTATAGCTTTCCTTTTCTCCTTTGCTTTTTGCTTCTCTTCTCTTCACAGCTATTTGTAAGGCCTCCTTAGACAGCCATTTTCCTTTTTTGCATTTCTTTTTCTTGAGAATGGTCTTGCTCACTGTCTCCTGTACTATGTCATGAACCTCTGTCCATAGTTCTTCAGGCACTCTGTCTATCAGATCTAATCCCTTGAATCTATTTCTCACTTCCACTGTATAATCATAAGGGTTTTGATTTAGGTCATACCTGAATGGTCTAGTGGTTTTCCCCACTTTCTTCAATTTAAGTCTGAATTTGGCAATAAGGAGCTCATGATCTGAGCCACAATCAGCTCCCGGTCTTGTTTTTGCTGACTGTACAGAGCTTCTCCATCTTTGGCTGCAAAGAATATAATCAATCTGGTTTCGGTGTTGACCATCTGGTGTTGCCCATGTGTAGAGTCTTCTCTTGTGTTGTTAGAAGAGGGTGTTTGCTATGACCAGTGTGTTCTCTTGGCAAAATGCTATGAGCCTTTGCCCTGCTTCACTCTGTATTCCAAGGCCAAATTTGCCTGTTAACTCCAGGTGTTTCTTGACTTCCTACTTATTCCAGTTCCCTATAATGAAAGGGACATCTTTTTTTGGTGTTAGTTCTAGAAGATCTGGTAGGTTTTCATAGAACCGTTCAAATTCAGCTTCTTCAGCATTCCTGGTCAGGGTACAGACTTGGATTACCATGCTATTTAATGGTTTGCCTTGGAAAGAGAGATCAGAACAGAGATCATTCTGTCATTTTTGAGATTGCATCCAAGTACTGCATTTCGGACTCTTTTGTTGACCATGATGGCTACTCCATTTCTTCTACGGGATTCTTGCCACAGTAGTAGATACAGTGGTCATCTGAGTTAAATGCACCCATTCCAGTCCATTTTAGTTCACTGATTCCTAGAATGTCAATGTTCACTTTTGCCATCTCCTGTTTGACCACTTCCAATTTACCTTGATTCATGGACCTGTTCCTATGCAATATTGCTCTTTACAGAATCAGACCTTGCTTCTATCACCGGTCACTTCCACAACTGGGTGCTGTTTTTGCTTTGGCTCCATCCCTTCATTCTTTCTGGAGTTATTTCTCCACTGATCTCCAGTAGCATATTGGGCACCTACTCACCTGGGGAGTTCCTCTTTCAGTGTCCTATCTTTTTGCCTTTTCATACTGTTCATGGGGTTCTCAAGGCAAGAATACTGAAGTGGTTTGCCGTTCCCTTCTCCAGTAGACCACATTTTCTCAGAACTCTCCACCATGACTCATCCATCTTGGGTGGCCCTATATAGCATGGTTCATAGTTTCATTGAGTTAGACAGGACTGTGGTCTCTGTGATCAGATTGTTTAGTTTTCTGTGATTGTGGTTTTCAGTCTGTCTGCCCTCCATAGAGAAGGATAAGAGGATTATGGAAGCTTCGTGATGGGACAGACTGACTGAGGGGGAAACTGGGTCTTGTTCTGATGGGTGGGGCCATGCTCAGTTCAGTTCAGTTCAATCGCTCAGTCGTGTCCGACTCCTTGCGACCCCATGAATCACAGCACGCCAGGCCTCCCTGTCCATCACCATCTCCCGGAGTTCACTCAGACTCACGTCCATTGAGTCAGTGATGCCATCCAGCCATCTCATCCTCTGGCGTCCCCTTCTCCTCCTGCCCCCAATCCCTCCAGGCATCAGAGTCTTTTCCAATGAGTCAACTCTTCGCATGAGGTGGCCAAAGTACTGGAGTTTCAGCTATAGCATCATTCCTTCCAAAGAAATCCCAGGGCTGATATCCTTCAGAATGGACTGGTTGGCTCTCCTTGCAGTCCAAGGGAATCTCAAGAGTCTTCTCCAGCACCACACTTCAAAAGCATCAATTCTTCGGCGCTCAGCCATCTTCACAGTCCAACTCTCATATCCATACATGACCACAGGAAAAACCATAGCCTTGACTAGATGGACCTTTGTTGGCAAAGTAATGTCTCTGCTTTTGAATATGCTATCCAGGTTGGGCATAACTTTCCTTCCAAGGAGTAAGCATCTTTTAATCTCATGGATACAGTCACCATCTGCAGTGATTTTGGAGCCCCCCAAAATAAAGTCTGACACTGTTTCCACTGTTTCCCCATCTATTTCCCATGAAGTGATGGGACCGGATGCTATGATCTTCGTTTTCTGAATGTTGAGCTTTAAGCTAACTTTTTCACTCTCCACTTTCACTTTCATCAGGAGGCTTTTTAGTTCCTCTTCACTTTCTGCCATAAAGGTGGTGTCATCTGCATATTTGAGGTTATTGATATTTCTCCTGGCAATCTTGATTCCAGCTTGTGCTTCTTCCAGTCCAGGGTTTCTCATGATGTTCTCTGCATATAAGGTAAATAAGCAGGGTGGCAATATACAGCCTTGACGTACTCCTTTTCCTATTTGGAACCAGTCTGTTGTTCCATGTCCAGTTCTAACTGTTGCTTCCTGACCTGCATACAGATTTCTCAAGAGGCAGATCAGGTGGTCTGGTATTCCCATCTCTTTCAGAATTTCCCACAGTTTATTGTGATCCACACAGTCAAAGGCTTTGGCATAATCAATAAAGCAGAAATAGATATTTTTATGGAACTCTCTTGCTTTTTCTATGATCCAGCAGATGTTGGCAATTTGATCTCTGGTTCCTTTGCCTTTTCTAAAACCAGCTTGAACATTAGGAAGTTCATGGTTCACATATTGCTGAAGCCTGGCTTGGAGAATTTTGAGCATTACTTTACTAGCGTGTGAGATGAGTACAATTGTGCGGTAGTTTGAGCATTCTTTGGCATTGCCTTTCTTTGGGATTGGGATGAAAACTGATCTTTTCCAGGCCTGTGGCCACTGCTGAGTTTTCCAAATTTGCTGGCATATTGAATGCAGCACTTTCACAGCATTATCTTTTAGGATTTGAAAGAGCTCAACTGGAATTCTATCACCTCCACTAGCTTTGTTCATAGTGAGGCTTCCTAAGCCCCACTTGACTTCTCATTCCAGAATGTCTGTCTCTAGGTGAGTGATCATACCATCGTGATTATCCGGGTCATGTAGATCTCTTTTGTACAGTTCTTCTGTGTATTCTTGCCACTTTTTCTTAATATCTTCTGCTTCTGTTAGGTCCATACCATTTCTGTCCTTTATCGAGCCCATCTTTGCATGAAATGTTCCCTTGGTATCTCTAATTTTCTTGAAGAGATCTCTAGTCTTTCCCATTCTGTTTTTTTCCTCTGTATCTTTGCATTGATTGTTGAAGAAGACTTTCTTATCTCTTGCTATTCTTTGGAACTCTGCATTCAGATGCTTATATCTTTCCTTTTCTCCTTTGCTTTTCACTTCTCTTCTTTTCACAGCTATTTGTAAGGCCTCCCCAGACAGCCATTTTGCTTTTTTCCATTTCTTTCCCATGGGAATGGTCTTGATCCCTGTCTCCTGTACAATGTCACGAACCTCATTCCATAGTTCATCAGGCACTCTATCTATCAGATCTAGGCCCTTAAATCTATTTCTCACTTCCACTGTATAATCATAAGGGGTTTGATTTAGGTCATACCTGAATGGTCTAGTGGTTTTCCCTACTTTCTTCAATTTAAGTCTGAATTTGGCAATAAGGAGTTCATGGTCTGAGCCACAGTCAGCTCCTGGTCTTGTTTTTGCTGACTATATAGAGCTTCTCCATCTTTGGCTGCAAAGAATATAATCAATCTGGTTTTGGTGTTGACATCTGGTGATGTCCATGTATAGAGTCTTCCCTTGTGTTGTTGAAAGAGGGTGTTTATTATGACCAGTGCATTTTCTTGGCAAAACTCTATTAGTCTTTGCCCTTGCTTCATTCCGTATTCCAAGGCCAAATTTGCCTGTTACTCCAGGTGTTTCTTGACTTCCTACTTTTGCATTTCAGTCCCCTATAATGAAAAGGACATCTTTTTTGGGTGTTAGTTCTAAAAGGTCTTGTAGGTCTTCATAGAACCGTTCAACTTCAGCTCTTCCACGTTACTGGTTGGGGCATAGACTTGGATTACTGTGATATTGAATGGTTTGCCTTGGAAATGAACAGAGATCATTCTGTCGTTTTTGAGATTGCATCCAAGTACTGCATTTTGGACTCTTTTGTTGACCATGATGGCCACTCCATTTCTTCTGAGGGATTCCTGCCCTCAGTAGTAGATATAATGGTCATCAGAGTTAAATTCTGGAGAAGGCAATGGCACCCCTCTCCAGTACTCTTGCCTGGAAAATCCCATGGATGGAGGAGCCTGGTGGGCTGCAGTCCATGGGGTCGCTAGGAGTCAGACATGACTGAGCGACTTCACTTTGACTTTTCACTTTCATGCATTGGAGAAGGAAATGGCAACCCACTCCAGTGTTCTTGCCTGGAGAATCCCATGGACAGAGGAGCCTGGTGGGCTGCTGTCTATGGGGTCGCACAGAGTCGGACACGACTGAAGCCACTTAGCAGCAGCAGCAGCAGCAGCAGAATTAAATTCACCCATTCCAGTCCATTTTAGTTTGCTGATTCCTAGAATGTCGACATTCACTCTTGCCATCTCTTGTTTGATCACTTCCAATTTGCCTTGATTCATGGACCTGACATTCCAGGTTCCTATGCAATATTGCTCTTTACAGCATCGGACCTTGCTTCTATCACCAGTCACATCCACAGCTGGGTATTCTTTTTGCTTTGGCTCCATCCTTTCATTCTTTCTGGAGTTATTTCTCCACTGATCTCCAGTAGCATATTGGGCACCTACTCACCTGGGGAGTTCCTCTTTCAGTATCCTATCATTTTGCCTTTTCATACTGTTTATGGGGTTCTCAAGGCAAGAATACTGAAGTGGTTTGCTGTTCCCTTCTCCAGTGGACCACATTCTGTCAGATCTCTCCACAATGACCTGCCCATCTTGGGTTGCCCCACGGGCATGGCTTAGTTTCATTGAGTTAGACAAGGCTGTGGTCCTAGTGTGATTAGACTGACTAGTTTTCTGTGAGTATGGTTTCAGTGTGTCTGCCCTCTGATGCCCTCTTGCAACACCTACCATCTTACTTGGGTTTCTCTTACCTTGGGCATGGGGTATCTCTTCACGGCTGCTCCAGCATAGTGCAGCCGCTGCTCTTTACCTTGGACGAGGGGTATCTCCTCACTGCCACCCTTCTTGACCTTCAACGTGGGATAGCTCCTCTAGGCCCTCCTGCGCCCCCGCAGCCACGGCTCCTTGGACGTGGGGTTGGTCCTCCTGGTCATCGCCCCTGACCTCGGACGCGGGGTAGCTCCTCTCGGCCGCCCGCCTTGACCTCAGATGTGGGGTAGCTCCTCTCGGCCGTTCCTGCACCGTAGCAGCCTGGCATTCTCGGCCGCTGCCCCTGACCTCGGACGTGGGGTAACTCCTCTTGGCCGCCGCCCTTTGGGCATGGGGTCCTCCCGGCTTCTGCCCGTGACCTCGGACATGGGATAGCTCCTCATGGCCACACTTAGTGCGCCAGTCGCAGCTGCCAGTAAATCTTTAATCCAACTTTCTGTTGTTGGGTGGAGCTGTGTTCCCTCCCTGCTATTTACCTGGGGCAAAATTATGGTGGTGCCTGAAGAATTGATGCTTTTGAACTGTGGTGCTGGAGAAGACTCTTGAGAGTCCCTTGGACTGCAAGGAGATCCAACCAGTCCATTCTGAAGGAGATCAGCCCTGGGATTTCTTTGGAAGGAATGATGCTACAGCTGAAACTCCAGTACTTTGGCCACCTCATGTGACGAGTTGACTCATTGGAAAAGACTCTGATGCTGGGAGGGATTGGGGGCAGGAGGAGAAGGGGATGACAGAGGATGAGATGGCTGGATGGCATCACTGACTCGATGGACGTGAGTCTGGGTGAACTCCAGGAGATGGTGATGGACAGGGAGGCCTGGCATGCTGCGATTCATGGGGTCACAAAGAGTCGGACACGACTGACAGACTGAACTAAACTGAATTGAAACTATGGTGGAGGTAATGAAGATAATGGTGACCTTCTTCAAAAGATCCCATGGATGTACTGCTACACTCAGTGCCACTTGCAGCAGGCCACCACCGACCCAGGCTTCTGCTGGAGATTCCTGGACGCTCCTGGGCAAGTCTGGATCAGTCTCTTGTGGGGTCACTGCCCTTTCTCCTGGGTCCTGGTGCACACCAGATTCTGTTTGTGCCCTCCAAAAGTCTATTTCCCAGTCCTGTGTACATTCTAGCAGCTCTATGGAGGGGTTAACGGCAACCTCCTCCAAGAGGGCTTATGCCATAACCAAGTCTGCTGCCCAGAGCCCCTGTCCCTGTGGCAGTCCACTGCTGACCCGTACCTCCACAGGAGATGCTCAAACACAGTTCTATCTCGTCACAGCTCTCCAGTGCCATGCAGCCATAGTGTTGTATTAATTTCTTCTGTACAAGATACCACTGTATAACACAAGAAGCTATATTCAATATCCTGGTATAAAGCAGAATGTATTAATTTTTGCTATGACATTAATTTTTGCTGTGACAATTAGCTTTTCACTTTGTTTATCTCCATCTCATTTTTTCTCATTTTTAAAACGGAAAGCCTGTGCTCCATGACTAAACCACCTTACAGAAACCACCTGCTCTTTCTGTGGGGAGGGACCATTGACCTAAAGCACGTAAAAGGCTGAAATGCTCAGTTGTATGTCAAAAATAAAAGACCTTGTGAAGCAGAAGGGAAGAAGCCATCTACCCACAAGATTAGAAAACAAAACAAAACTTCTCCATAAAACAAAAATAGCCCCTCTCCAAAAGCCTTAGCTCCAGATTCCCCAACTTGCTCTTGTCCATGAATTCCTTTGCCCAAGAACACAACGACACTAAGATCATGAGAAATAGATGCTTTCTAATGAAGGAATTTGTAATATGAATCTTTAATTCTCTGAACTGAGTCGTGAGAAAATGGGGCACTGGCTACATATGTTCTGAAGAAAACGTCAACACATGAATGATGGTGAGGGACTTGCAATGGAGAAGCCCAGAGAGTCTGGAAGAGCGGGGCAGTGAAGAGGCAGGTGGCAGGAAGGGGCGTTACTGACACTGACAGTATTACTTAACCATTGCACTCAAGTCTAATCTTTCCAATAATTTCAATTCCTGACCTGAGCTCTGAAGGACAGCATCACTGTATGCCTTGGCTTGCCTGGGTCAGTCTCACTTGGCTCCTTTTTTCTCAGTATGTGTGCATGTGTGTTAAGTCATTCCAGACATGTCTGAATCTTTGCGACCCTTTAGACTGTAACCTGTCAGGCTCCTCTGTCCATGGGATTATCCAAACAAGAATACTGGAGAGGGTTGCCATGCCCTCCTCCAGGGAATCTTCCCAACCCAGGGATTGAATCTGCACCGTTTATGTCTGTTGCATTGGCAGGCAGATTCTTCACCACTAGTGCTATCTGAGAAGCCCTTGTCTCAGTATAATTACTAATAATTTCCTTTTTCTCTCCCAAAAGTGCTCTAGTTTAAATGATGTCATCCTTTTAGTAAGCCATGTTTTTTTTTTTTTTTTTAAAGCAGACAATGAATCTATAGTTATCTTTACAGTCTCTCCAGTCATCCAATCTGTAACTTCTCTCCTCCCCACCCCATTTCTGATGACTGATTTCCCTACAAATACAGGAGAAAAACAGAAATATCTGTACACGCAAGGTAACTCTTCCTACAAAGGTTAAAAATAGGAATTCAGTGTTGTTTCAGCTTTACCTAGACTGTGATGTCAAGTGCCTGTGAAAATCTAAAGTGAACAAAAGTGGATGTATGTGCCAGAGTTTGGGGCCAAAGCTTAAATGTACACTAGCATCCACCAGGGAATCAGAACAACTTAAAAGTAACAAATTCCTCTATACAGAAATGTTCCTTTAGTCTCTGACAATCTCTTCAATACCTGAAAGGTTTTGTCACCTACTTTGTCACACATTCATTTTTGAGTGAAATATAATGAATGATTAATTACCAACAGAGAAATTCTACAGGGAACCAAGATCCAGAGGCTCTCCATTTGGTATTGCCAAATTGATCTTGCAAATATTGTGGTTTAATGACTCATGTTCTTGTAAAAACGTCCCAATCTTTGATATTTGCTTTCATGATTTTAGGACCTCAAGGAGAATGTCCAATATGTCAAGTGGTTAAACTTCCTGTGCCTCTTTTTTTCCCCAAAAAACTTTCCCAGTATTTCTAGATACTGAAATTCCTCCCAGTGAACTTTGTCAAAAGGAGTAAATTAGTAAATCCTTGAAGGCTCAAAGATAAAAAGGAATATGAAAGTACTTTCACATTTACTGGACTTAAGCTATCTACCAGGTACACTGAATTAAGTATTTTTCTTTTGTTTACCTTGTTAATCCTCCTGAGAGTCTGACAAGATAATCCTCCAACACATAAGTGAGAAAAACTGAACTCCAGAGAGTAAATTGTCCAGGACTCCACAAATATTGGATGGTAAATCTGGGCTCCAGCTAAGACCCTCTAATTCAAAAGCTGTGCTTCGCTGCTGCTCTCCAGTGTTGCTCAAACTTCTGGAGTTCATAAATCATCTCCACAGTGACCATCCTAAGGGACAAAACTAAGATTCTGATGCAAAACACTCTTGTGCTAAAATTTTAAAATCTTGATCTGTCTGTTCTTTTCTTGTATAAAAAGGAGAAAAATAAATACAATAAACTTCAAGAATTTTTCAAGATTTTATAAATTCAAAGAATCATGTTTTTCTATTAAAATTAAAATGGTGTAATGAGGCATGGTCTACACTCTGTTTAATCCATGGTCTGCTTCTCACTTTATATTTAAAGCTTCTGAGGGACTGATGAGGGGCAGGAGCTCCTATTACCAAATTCAGTAGTGAGTCCTACCTGCTTTATGTTGCTGTCACAGCTAACAATGCATCAAAACTTCACAGGCCTGCTACAATCTTAATACCTACTGGATCCAAAAAGTCTGGGTATTCATTATGAAAACAAAAATGAGGTGAGAGAAGAGAAGCATGGGGAGAAGTCCTCATAAAGATGGAAAAAATCTGGATAAGCTCTTTAATAATAAGACTAAAATAAAAAACAGTAGCAAAATGCATTTACAGAGCAAGTACTTAGACAGTTAATGCTTTCCTTCCTAAAGCTAAGTGATGGCCTTGAATATTCCCACTGTGTCTTTCTCACATTGAGAAGGACTCAACATCACTTCTTGGTGCCCCTGCCAAAAATCATGACTGAGTCTAATCATTAGGAAGTATGAAACAAACCTAAATTAAAAGCTAGTCTGTTTTCTTCCAGGGCTTCTCGGATAGCTCAAATGGTAAAGGATCAGCCTGCAGTGCAGGAGGCCTGGGTTCAATCCCTGGGTTGGGAAGATCCCCTGGAGAAGAGCATGGCAACCCACTCCAGTATTTTTACCTCCACGGACAGAGGAGCCTGGTGGGCTACTGTCCATGGGGCCACAGAGTCAGACATGGCTTGACTGACTAACACTTTCACTTTCTGTTCTCTTCCAAAATATGAACGTTGGAAGAGACAGAAGAGATCTGTCTTTTCTTGCGACAAAGAGAAACCATTCTCCCACCTCATCCCACTCCCAGCAAAATAGGAGGCTAAATGCAACACGTGACACTCTGGACCTGAAGTGTTTACTTTTGCTAAAAAAAAAAAAAATCGAGGTGCAAAATTTAAATAACCTTTACAGATCACCTTATGCATCTTCCCCAGTGTTTCAGACAGAAAAGAATCTGCTGAAATGCAGGAGACCCAGGTTCAATCCCTGGGTCGGGAAGATGCCCTGGAGAAGGGAATGGCTACCCACTCCAGTATTCTTGCCTGGAGAATTCCATGGACAGAGGAACTCTGGCAGGCTACAGACCACATGGTCGCAGAGTTTGACATGACAGAATGACTAGCAAACACACTATAGATCACGTCATAAATGTGTTCATGTTAATTTCCTGATTTGGCCATTACACTGTGGAATGTAAGAGACTATTCTAGCTTTAGGTAAATAAACTAATCTATTCAGACATAAAGGGACACTAATTCTTCATCTTTCAAATGTTCCAGGAAGAAAACAGACACATGTACACAATACATAGAGGAAAGAGAATACATACAGCAGAAAGAGAATAAGAAAGCAAATATGGTAAAATATTAACCATATTTGGAGAATCTGGGTGAGTTTTATGTGTGAGAAATTTTTGTACTACTTTTGCAACTTTTCTGTGTATCTGGAGTTATTCCAAAAGTAAAAATTTAAAGGAAAGAAGTGAAAAAGTCCTCCTGCCTGAGACTCACCTCTCCTGAACAAGATGTAAAGGCTTTTCTTTCTCCCTGCAGCACCTAGCCCTCCACCATGCACAGGCAGTGTTCTGAATATCTTACCAGCTGTCCCTAGAGAGGGATCAAAGTGTGTGTGACTGAATGCCAAATTGAAGCCTATGAACCAGATTCAGCTGGTCAGCATGTTTTGTTTGCCCCCCTGTATGCTTTGACATATGAGATTTGCAGCTGATTATTTTTAAAATCTGGAGATTTCACTTTAAGAAAAATCCAAGTTGGGAGCTTCTTTAAATGTTAGAAAATCAAGCAGAATTGACTGGAGAGACTTAGCACAGAATGGCAGAGCCATATATATGTCTGTGAGTGTGTGTGTGCTCAGTTGCTCAGTCGTGTCTGACTCTTTTGTGACCCCATGGACTGTAGCCCGCCAGGCTCCTCTGTCCATGGGATTCTCCAGGCAAGAATACTGGAGTGGGTTGCCATTCCCTCCTCCAGGGGATCTTCCCCACCCAGGGATCGAACCCACGCCTTCAGTGTCTCCTGCATCAGTAGATGGATTCTTTATCACTGTGCCACTCAGGAAACCCCCCATTTATGTCTGTAGGCACATCTTTATCTAACATGAGGGACAGAAGAGAGGCTGATAGCCTTTAACAACTTCAGGTTACCTATCCAGCCCCTGTGGACACTTGAGTTTGAGTCTCTTGACTTAACTCGTTGTGAGGGTCTGGACTTAAGTTTTAAGGGCAGCAAGATAGTTTGGCTCCAACTAAGCCCCCTCTCATCCCCAAGAATTAAAGTTAATTCCCTATTTGAACAAGCTTGAGGGAACCTTCAATATATCAATATCTACTGGCAATGGAGCAGATGCTGACAAGGAAGACACTATAGGAAAGAATCATTAGATAGATTTTTTTTTTTTTTTCTAATTTTCTCTGACAGAAGCTAGAAGTCAAATAAGATAATGGGAAAGTAGACCTGACACGAAGTGGAGAGATGGAAGAGGTTTCTCAGCTTTCCTTGGGTCTTGGAATCCATGCAGATTGCTGATCTTAACAGTTTCTTTAATTAGCTTCCATATCCTGTGGGTAAAAACAAACAAACAAAAAACAAGTTTCAAAATGCTCTTACTTCTCCAATAATAATAGCAAACCTTTGTGGGAAGTAGCTCAGTCGTGTCCGACTCTTTGTGACCCCATGGACTGTAGCCTACCAGGCTCTTCCCTCCATGGGATTCTCCAGGCAAGAATACTGGAGTGGGTTGCCATTTCCTTCTTCCCAGAGGATCTTCCCAGCTCAGGGACTGAACCCCAGTCTCCCGCATTGCAGGCAGACGCTTTAACCTCTGAGCCACCAGGGATTCGAGTGATCCCAAACCTTTGTGTAGGGTTAAATGTATACCAGACTCTTCTTGTATATGGTACATGTAGTCTTTTTTGAATACTTATTTATTTGGCTACCCTGGGTCTTAGTTGCAGCACTCGGGATCTTCACTGCAGTGCACAGACCAGCTGAGGTGAGGGAGTTCAATAGTTGCAGTGTGAGGGCTTAGTTGCTCCAAGGCAAATGGGATCTTAATTATCATTATCTCATTTTATAGATAAGGAAACTGAAGCAGAAAGCATTCATTTGCCCATAGTCACACAAGTAAGTTATGAAGTCAGGATTCTGTCCCAGAGATGATTCTTTTAATCACTACACTCTCCTTCTGTACAAAAGGCTCTAAATAACTGTTCATGAAAAATTCTGAAGAGATTCTGTTAAGGTTCAGAGGCCACCACTGCCAATGCTTTTCATGAACTTGCATATTGCCGACTGAGGTGAAATAGAACACGTTTCTGTTGAGAACTGAAACCATGACCTAAACGTGTGACTCTGGACTAGGAAGAGGACAGACCGATGGTTGAGACCTTGGAGTATGCCTAGGATTACATGTCTTAACTCTGGCCTGGGGCCCTTTGTGTGCTTCTTGAGGCCCGGTCTTGAAGAGCGTAGTCCTCTGGACATACATCTGCAGGTTACACTGGGTCTTTCAGTCAGAATCTGCTTTCAGGAATGATGAACAGTTGACTATAGATACTTTCTAGAACTAGAGCCATGACTCGGCTTCCAGTCTGGGCATACATGTGCCCGTTCAGAAATTTATCAACCTTCTCTGCAACAAGTACTCAGAGCAGGCTCACCAGGTCCCACTGGCTTTGCGGGAAGAAGCTGTTCAGCAGAAAATGTGTGTACTCTTGCTTCCTTAGGAATCTCTCTCCCTGCGCAGCGCAGTGCTCGCTCAGCAGAAGGGCAGGAAATTAAAAGGCTGCCCAGGGCCTCAGAAGTTCGACCTGCTTGGCTCGAAACCTTCCTTTGAAACTCAGCTCTCTGGATTCCCAAGGTCTGTTTTTACTTTGTGCCTCCTTAGCACTTTGCTGATTTCCTTCGGTGTCTTGGGCCGACTTCAAGCTCACCAGGTGTCCCCTATCCTCCCATCAACTGACACTTAATGAGCAGATGGTGCCAATGGCCTGGCAGTAATGTGATGCCTGAGCGGATGGCCGAGGCTGGGGGAAGACAGCAGCTTCAGGGAAAAGGACAGATCGGTGTGGTGTTTGTACCACCTGGAATCTGTAAGTGCAGACAGAGGTTAGGAGCAACCATTTTTTAAATGCAAAATAAAATCAATTTTGCTTAAAAGGAAGAAATGGATATGAGGATCCAGGGCTTTCATGCTTGTGTTGGAGGAACATGGCATGACTTAGAAATGTTCTGAGATTTCAAGGTCCTGTTAGTCAAGATGATTCGCCTTTGAGGTCTGGTTGGGTGAGAATAAATTTCCTGTCATTTGTTTTGGATGCCACAATGCATTCTAGGTCAAGTACTCTGTTAGGGCTTGTGGGGCAGTCATCACCATCCATGTGCTCAAAATGACGTGTGTTTCAACTGGAAGGAAGCCCTAAGAGCATCAGATCCACAGCTTTTGCAATGTTCTTAGGAATCGCCTGGAATGTATTTCAAATGCAGTTTCTAATTCCAGTAGGTCTCGGGTGAGGCTTGAGAGTCTTAGGCTCTAAGAAACTTCGAGGTGATACTAATGCTTCTGGTCCATGGACCACACTTGGAATAGGGAGGGTCTAACCAACTCTGTCCTAATACAGTTGAGTAAATGAAGCTCCAAATATTCAACAACGTGTCCAGGATCACAAAGTCAGTGAGCGACAAAGCCAGGCTTTCAGAGCTAGGCTGGACCTCGGTCCACAATGATGTAAGGCTTGGACAGTGAGGAGGGATTCAACATTTCTCTTCTTCCTCTCATAAAAATGAATTGATAATAACTATCCTCACCATCTGTCATCAGGGTTACTGAGGTAAAATCATTCAGGCTATTCAAACAAAAGATTAACTTTATCAATTATCCTTTGTAGTCTGAATCCAAATCCCTGAAATCGTGACAATCTTCCTGTGGCCAGATGCTCAATCTATCTGTAAATTTTCATTGAAGTACGACTTGCTTGAAAAATATAAAATTGCAAGTGACAGACGAATCTATTTTTATAAATCTTTCCCTGTCTATTTTGAGTCTCTGCATTTTAAAAGAAGGATTGAGGGCAGCTGTTGAACTTCACTGAAATATCTAATGATGCTACTTTATTTACTTGTAATTTATGAGATAAAGTAATTTTCTCCTGGTATTACTAATATGCACTGTGATGTGGGGCATCTCAAGAACCTAAAATAGACATATTTTAGCCTAGCATTCATTGGATATAAGGCTGAAAATGTGGTTGCAGTTGGGGAAATTCATGATTTCCTAGAAACAGGATCCCAGCTTAAATTAACGTACTGTGTGACCTTAAATAAAACACTACTGTCTAGACTTGATATTTTTTTCATCTGTTACATAGAGATGAAATGGTTTAATTTTTTGATCACTCAACTTGAATATCTTGTAGTTAAAAATAATGCCTTGTACTTAAAAATAAACATCATGACAAGAAATTTGACTTACTGGAACTGTCTAAACCATATATGGGACTTTATTTCAGATTCTGTAGGATCATTATTCATTTAGCTATTCCCATAAGTAAGGTGATGTCATTAAATATTCCATAAGTAAGGTTCAGAGCATTCCTGTTTAAAATGTATTTAGTATATTAAGCAAATGATGAGAAACTAAGAGCCCCAAGTCCTACCAAGTCACTTATGATGTCAGCAGACATGAAATTTCCAATGGAATTCAAAAAGAAAAAGATGTACAGTGAAAATGAAAGTTCCAATATTGACCATACAGAGCCTATTAACAGAACCAAAGGAACACTCAAAAAAAAAAAAAAAATCTGTCCCATCTTCCTGTTTTTGGTCACAATAAAGAATCTAACATTCTTCCTCTAAAGCTAAATGGCTCTAATTGCATACACTGGCTTTTCTTTTGTGTATGTGTTTAAACCCAGCTAATTGATGGATTCAAAATATCTCTCCTCTCCTGGTCATTCATTCTATCCTTTAGCCAATGTAAGCCTCTTTTATAGGAACTCATTTAATCCCCTCCTCAACCACTCCGAAGTTTCCTGACCTGACCTTCAAATAGGAATGTAAAACTTAGGTAAATTGCAATTTTTGAGCCAGAACATCTAGTTTCCTTCAGGCCTCTCACATTAGTAATAGGTGACAGAATTGGAAGAAGACTAATAAAAAGCATATTGAATGTGAATGCTGACTGAAAGCTGTTAAAATGTGTCTTAAGAGAAAACATGGCACATAATTTCATTCTTATAGTAACCCATGTTGAAGGCACTGATTCTTCCTGCCATTCTCGGGATGATGTAACCTCTGATACACAATTGCCTGAGACCAACTTGGTCCAAATTTGCTAATCTTCCTGTTGTATCATACTGTCTGTGACTCCAAGTCCCTCCATTTCTTCCAGCATGATTCCTGGCTCTTCTTCCTTTCCTTTTTGTCCTCTTCATTATCTTCCTAAAAGTAGGAAGAGACTTTCTGGTTCACCTTACCTTGCCGTCTTTCTTGGCAGATCATTGAAATGAAGTTAAGTTTCTTCCTAGATTTAGTATCATCAGTACTGGAATCATTAAGACAGTTGCATTTATTTGAAGATATTTGGGGCTCTGAGATGTCTTTAAATAAAGATGGTCAGAGCTGATCCTGGAGAGAGGGGGGGATAGATGTTTAATTGCATTATTTTCTTTTCCGTATCAAATCCTTCTCAAAATGCTTTGCTGTATTTGGATATATTAAAAAAATCATTCTTTTTATGTCGACCTGAAGAACTCAACTCTAACTTTTTTCTATTTTTCTTAGTTCTGTTATGGATGCAGAACTGCAAACCATATCATCTAGTGAAGTTTCTTCTGCTCTTATATTTATCCTATTCGCCCCTCATCCAAGCTAGCAAAGTGCCCAGAATATAATCAGTTCAGTTCAGTTCAGTCGCTCAGTCATGTCCGAGTCTGCAGCCCCATGGACTGCAGCATGCCAGGCCTCTCTGTCCATCACCAACTCCCAGAGTTTACTCAAATTCATGTCCATTGAGTAGGTGATACCATCCAACCATCTCATCCTCTGTTGTCCCTTTCTCCTCCTGCCTTCAATCTTTCCCAGCATTAGGGTCTTTTCCAATGAGTCAGTTCTTCACACCAGGTGGCCAAAGTATTGGAGTTTCAGCTTCAACATCAGTCCTTCCAGTGAATATTCAGGACTGATTTCCTTTAGGATGGACTGGTTGGATCTCCTCGCAGTCCAAGGGACTCTCAAGAATCTTCTCCAACACCGCAGTTCAAAACCATCAATTATTCGGTGCTCACCTTTCTTTATAGTCCAACTCTCACATCCATACATGACTACTGGAAAAACCATAGCTTTGACTAGACAGATCTTTGTTAGCAAAGTAATGTCTCTGCTTTTTAATAAGTTGTCTAGGTTGGGCATGACTTTTCTTCCAAGAAGCAAGAGTCTTTTAATTTCATGGCTCCAGAATATAAAGGTGAACAATTAGTGTTGTTTAAAGAAAGGATTATTATACATTACAAGAGGATTAAACTATTAAACTAGAGTTTACATATGTAGCAATATTATTTTTTAATTCTGTAGCAATTTTATCTAACTGCAGGTGTTTTGTACAAGCAAACATGCATGCACATACACATACATACATACTGAGGACATTTGGCAATGTATGGAGACATATTTTTGTTTTTATAATAGGAGAAATGTTGCTACTAGTATCTAATGAGTAGAGGGCAGAGATGCTTGTAAACATCCTAAAACCAGCCACCCTACACATATACACAGCAAAGAATTATCCAATGCAAAAAAAATCGAGTGGTAATATTTAGGAAGTCCAATATAAAGGTATTGAAGTAAAGTGACCCTAGAAAGTCTTTAGTTACCTTAACATCAATCTAGAAATTGTATGTCCTGTCCTCTATACTCAAACACTGAGCCCAAAGTAACTGACTAACGCTCTTCAGGCAGCATGGGCATCATTCCATCACCCTCCATGCCACTTAAGAATCAGAATGGAGGCAGATACAACAGACTGTTGAAAGGACATGGGATAATGTACCCACCAGACCTGCCACATCTTCTGTTGCAGTGTAGTGCATTCAAGAGCCTGTGCTCTATGACAGCAGGTTGGAACCCCATTGCTAAAGCTTTGTTGGCTGAGCAGACTTTGAAGCATATCATTGAAAGGTTCTGAGCCACAGAGCCAATAACATGGGGATGATAATACCAATGCTTCAAGATTTCTACAAGGATTAAAAAAAATAACATTATAAAGTGCCTGGCACATAGTACATATTAGAAACAAAAATAAGTCAGCTAATATGATTTTATTCTCCCTGATTTTAAAACATTCGTACTCTTTTAGACAATCTGGTACCTGTATTCATACCACAGTAAGGACCGGCTCTCTAAAAACGTATATAGATTCAACCCAAGTCACTGTAGTGGATTTTATTATTATACAAAATGTTATTATTTTTTATTTATTATTATTAGTATTACTCACCATCCTTTTCAAGAGAGGATTGTATGTCCGCCTCACTGGTGTTATGGAACATTAAATGGTAGATAGGTGGAAGGGATCAACTTCTCCTCCCCAAATTCTGCCATGTTGGATTGTCTTTGTCACAAGACATGCAGTGTCCCAGAGACAGACAAGGTTGTAGTGAAGTCAATATGAAGTCACAGTCAATCCACAAGATGTGTACTGTGAGTGAGAAATAAATCCTTGTAAGCGTCTGAGGCTTAGAGGTTGCTTAGTCGCTCAGTTGGGACTCCTTGAGACCCTTTGGACTGTAGCCCACCAGGATCCTCTGTCCTTGGGATTGTCCAGGCAAGAATATTGGAGTGGGTTGCCATTTCCTCCTCCAGGGGATCTTCCCAACCCAGGGATAAAACCTGTATCTCCTTTGTCTCCTGCATTGCAGGCGGTCTCTTTATTAACCAGAAATAAAAACTCGAGGACTTCCCTGGCGGTCCAGTGGTAAGACCCTGAGCTTCCATTGCAGTGGCCATGGATTGGATCCCTTGTTGGGGAACTAAGATCTGACATGCTGCACAGAGTGGCCAGAAAAGAAAAAAAAAAGAAAAACTCCCTTGTAGCCCAGGATATCCAGCACCAAGTAGATGAAGGTTTACTGGCAGAATGATGGTTTAGTTGCTAAGTCGTGTCCAACTCTTTGTGACCCTATGGCCAGTAGCCCGCCAGGCTCTTAGGTCCATGGGATTTCCCCAAGCAAGAATACTGGAGTGGGTTGCCATTTCCTTCTCCAGCGAATCTTCCTCACCCAGGGATTAAACCTGGGTCTCCTGCACCACAGACTGATTATCAACTGAGCCACCAGGGAAGCCTAACTGCTAAATGCTAAGAAGGACAGGGTGTAAAGCTTTCTTGAAACCTAGCATGAATTTTAAACTCCTTTAATTGGAATAGCATGAATGCCTTGGAACCAAAAATTTGACTTATTTGTTTACTTATTTGAAGTATAGTCGATTTACAATATTATATTACTTTCAGGTATACTATACAGTGAGTCAATACTTTCATATTTTATACTCCATTTAAAGTTATTATAAAATGTAGGCTATCTTCTTGTGCTATACAATATAGCCCTGTAGCTTATTTATTTTATGCATATTAACTTGTACCTCTTAATAGCCTATTCCTGTCTTGCCCCTCCTACTTCCCTCTTTCCATGGAAATCAGTAGTTTATCCTCTATATCTGGAAGTGTTTCTGTTTTGTTATACTCACTTGTTTATTCTTCACATTCCACAATTAAGTGATCACATACAGCATTTGTCTTTCTCTGTCTGACTTGTTTCACTAAGCATAATGCCTATGTTGTTGCAAATGGCAAAATTTCATTCTTTTTTATGGCTGAGTAATATTCTGAAAACTTGACTACTAAAGCCAGAATCTAAACCTGGTCTGCAGTCTTGTCCTTCACTTTTTTCCTCAAAAATTTGGTCTTTCACCTTCTCCAAACTTAGCCTGGCCCTTAGCAAATCCTTGTCAACCATAAATGAAACTCACTTTATGGAATAATTCCAAAAGTTGTCAGTGACCAAAGTCAAAATATTATGCATAACCACAGGTGCACGAGTCTGCTTTCAAACAGATTATTAGACTTTCCTCCATATTTCACCTACTTCCAGAAGAGCTCTAATTGCTTAACAGCTTCTCGGTAATGCATGATTGCCTCTCAGGAAATGTCACTATGTCTTCTATATATTCCCAACATGATGAGAGAAAAAAATAAGTTTTATAGATGCCCTTTTTCCCTACTCTATTGCAAAAAAAATCATTTTCCTCTCTGCCAACTGATTATGCAGCCACGTTGTTTGAAAGCTTGCATAATTTACATTAGCATGCTTAAGATCTCAGGTGACTATGCCTTTGAGGCCAGCATGCTAACCCCAGTGGGCCGATTTGATATTCTTCCCAATATCTGACCCTTTTTTCCTTGTTAATTACAGGCAGACTTCCCTGGTCTGGCCCTGGATCTGCACCTGTTTCCCATCTTTGAGCAGCTGCTAATTAGGTTGAAAATGGTGGGGCTGGGCAGTGCAGGCCACACATGCCTCATCAGGCTATTGATCAGGCTGGCATACCACACATGCGATAACAGCGGCGCAGCCCAACTCCAAAATAAAAGTCATTCCCGGAGTTGCATGTTTGAATCCAAGCACACTACAGGCTCCACACCGAATAGTCAAACATGTGAAAAGAGACCCTGTAGATTTCAAATAAAATTTTTCATCAAAATGCCAAGAATAATTTTAAGTACTATTTACTTCTCATTTGGGTCAGTTTGGAGGATGGAGGAAATAACTTCTTTAAGGGAAACAAGTATGTATATTCTTATTGAAGTTATTTTAGAGGTAGATCATGTGGATATGAATTATTTGTAAACTATCCAAGCAAAATTCTTATTCTGAATTCCCATTTGGCCTTGTGCATAACCCAGTTATATAAAGTTTCACACTTCATCATGATTTATAGTTTGGGTAGCTATGAATATCTAGAACACTGATTATGAAAGGTGACTTTACCAGCTGCGCATTGATAGATTTGGAAATAGGTAGGATTGTTTGCTGCTGCTGCTGCTAAGTCGCTTCAGTCGTGTCCGACTCTGTGCGACCCCATAGACCGCAGCCCACCAGGCTCCGCCATCCCTGGGATTCTCCAGGCAAGAACACTGGAGTGGGTTGCCATTTCCTTCTCCAATGCATGAAAGTGAAAAGTCAAAGTGAAGTCACTCAGTCGTGTCCGACTCCTAGCGACCCCATGGACTGCAGCCCACCAGGTTCCTCTGTCCGTGAGATTTTCCAGGCAAGAGTACTGGAGTGGGGTGCCATTGCCTTATTAAGGGGTGTCACTGGCAGTTAGCAAACAGGTAAAATGTGTTCACACAGTGCTAATTTGTCCAACATCGGTTACAAATCACAAATAGTGGACTAGGCTAAAAATCATTTTATAAATCTCTGTATCCATTTCACATATAAATATAAAATAAAATACATTTGCAACTTTATTGTACTGAAATTTAATATGTTAAGAATTACAAGAATGAAAATCCTTGGAAAATTAGGCTTTATTTTGTTTGAAATTTTTAAAGAGTTACTCCGTGTTTTGAAAAGCTACATCACTATTCTGATATTTCAATTACCAATAAATGAACTAGTATCTGTCTCCATTTATAGCTTCTGCATTCAAGATTCTGTGCATAGCTCAGGCATCTGACTACCTCACTATATCATCTAGCATAGTTGAGCCTAAGTCTTTACATATGGAAAAATATATTAATATTTTTATATAATTTTCCTGGATATTACTATTAGACCATTATATTGATTTTTTTCAGTTACTTGCAGAGTTAAGTTATATTAGCTATGATTTTCATTCAAGGATAGTCAAGATTATGAAACATTTACCATAATAAAGAGAGGGTTAGGTCTTTAAATGAGAGTCATTGTCCTTGGATGATACTCCTGGGTACAGTTTTCATTTGTACATTCTTTTGGCATTGACTTTGTACCTTTGGCACCTGAGATATGATAGTCAATGAATTGTTTCTTAACATTTCATTTCTAACTTCCCCTCCTGATATTGTCACATATTCTACTGTTGTCCATGATCCAAGCACATTGCCCAGCACAGCTGCCCCCATAGCGCCACCCAATAATCTCAATACAAAGAAACCTCTGATATCCAGGAAATGAATCACAGCACCTGTCTAAAATGGGATAGACCTTATTTTCACTTTATGTGAACACTGCAGAGACCAATAAGATGAAATACTCACCTAAGATGGTGATGTAACAATCTGTTACTGTTGACCCCTCCTGATTTCTCCTGTCATAAAACTCTACATGATTCATTCTTCACTTTGTTCTTTCAAGCAAGAAAGAAATCTTAAAGAAAATCATGGTGTTCACCTTTTATTATCTACTTCCTATATCATAACAGTAGAGAAATTGTAGAATTAGGCCCAAGAAATTTTCTAAAGCTGAGTACATGGTTTTCAAGATTCCTGGGCTTTGGTTACATAATCAAAGACATATATTGACCCTCCTGCCATCTTGTAAGCTGAATATAGCTAACTTTTATTAAATTTCCTTTATAAACACTCCCATTACTACCCTGATTGTAGTATTTTTTAATGACCATCACTTTATTGTCAAATAAAATGAATTAGTTTAAAATAACCAAGATATATGAAGGCATAATTTTCTTGAAGAGATCTCTAGTCTTTCCCATTCTGTTGTTTTCCTCTATTTCTTTGCATTGATCGCTGAGGAAGGCTTTCTTACCTCTTCTTGCTATTCTTTGGAACTCTGGTTTTAGAAAAGGCAGAAGAACCAGATATCAAATTGCCAACATCTGCTGGATCATGGAAAAAGCAAGAGAGTTCCAGAAAAAACATCTATTTCTGCTTTATTGACTATGCCAAAGCCTTTGACTGTGTGGATCACAATAAACTGTGGGAAATTCTGAAAGAGATGAGAATACCAGACCACCTGACCTGCCTCTTAAGAAATCTGTATGCAGGTCAGGAAGCAACAGTTAGAACTGGACACGGAACAACAGACTGGTTCCAAATAGGAAAAGGAGTACGTCAAGGCTGTATATTGTCACCCTGCTTATTTAACTTATATGCAGAGTACATCATGAGAAATGCTGGACTGGAAGAAGCACAAGCTGGAATCAAGATTGCCAGGAGAAATATCAATAACCTCAGATATGCAGATGACACCACCCTTATGGCAGAAAGTGAAGAGGAACTAAAGAGCCTCTTGATGAAAGTGAAAGAGCAGAGTGAAAAAGTTGGCTTAAAGCTCAACATTCAGAAAATGAAGATCATGGCATCCGGTCCCATCACTTCATGGGAAATAGATGGGGAAACAGTGGAAACAGTGTCAGACTTTATTTTTCTGGGCTCCAAAATCACTGCAGATGGTGACTGCAGCTGTGAAATTAAAAGACGCTTACTCCTTGGAAGGAAAGTTATATCCAACCTCGATGGCATATTCAAAAGCAGAGACTTTGCTTTGCCAACAAAGTTCCGTCTGGCCAAGGCTATGGTTTTTCCTGTGGTCACGTATGGATGTGAGAGTTGGACTGTGAAGAAAGCTAAGCACCGAAGAATTGATGCTTTTGAAGTGTGGTGTTGGAGAAGACTCTTGAGAGTCCCTTGGACTGCAAGGAGATCCAACCAGTCCATTCTGAAGGAGATCAGCCCTGGGATTTCTTTGGAAGGAATGATGCTAAAGCTGAAACTCCAGTACTTTGGCCACCTCATGTGAAGAGTTGACTCATTGGAAAAGACTCTGATGCTGGGAGGGATGGGGGCAGGAGGAGAAGGGGACGCCAGATGATGAGATGGCTGGATGGCATCACTGACTCGATGGACGTGAGTCTGAGTGAACTCCGGGAGTTGGTGATGGACAGGGAGGCCTACCTGCAATTCATGGGGTCTCAAAGAGTCGGACACGACTGAGCAACTGAACTGAACTGATGAAGGCATAAAAGACTCGGACAATAGAATAAGGCCACAAAAGCGTTTGAGTTTTTATATATAAGATGGAGAAAGAAAAAAAGTAAGTAGCTTCCTAAATGGAGAAAGATAAAACTCACAAATACCAAGCAGGAAAAACAGCAGTGTGTATATGTCAATCCCACACTCTAACTATCCCTCTCTCTACTTATCCACCTAGTAACCATTAGTTCATTCTCTAAGTCTGTGAAGCCTCTAGAAATAAAAAAACCATGTTTTCCTTATATATTCAGTGAGCGGTACCCACTACCTAATACATAGTAAATGCTCCATGAGTCCTCCAACAAAATGAATGAACGCACTCATTGCTCTGCGTAAGGTGATAAGCTCTGGTAAAACAGGGCTCTTTTGCTTAGTTTGCCCTCCCAACTCTAATACCTGGCACTGAGCTTGCCATACAGCGAGCTGAATGGACAATTGTTGAATGCATGGGAAAATACAGGTATCAAGGAGTCGTCTGCCATTACTGTTTCCCATATTTTTGTGGGCTCAGGATCACTCACACTGCATCAAGAAGGTGAAACTAAATTAATACTCATATTAATACCAACAGCGTCCACACACACATAAGCATAGAGCTGGTACATGAAATGATGCACTTAAACAGGATCACCTGAGGAGAGTAACAAAGCCTGATCGTGCACACACTTTACTATTGCAAATGCAACTTACGTGCTTTGCAAGAGAAAAACAGAGATCACAACTTAGCAAGTGTAGGGGCTCCACCTGTCATTCTAAAGGAAATATATCCCATATTCCCATCCTCTAATAGATATTTTGCCTTTAAAAAAGATGCTCGGAACTTTCCTGGTTGTCCAGTGGTTAAGAATCCGCTTTGCAAATTACGAGATGTGGGTTCATTCTCAGAGAACTAAGATCCCACATGCCACAAGATACTGAGCCCTCACCACAACTAGAAAGTCCATAGGCCATACGGAAAGATCCTGCATGATGCAGTGAAGATCTTGTGTGCCTCAACCAAGACCCAACACAGCCAAACAAATAATTTTTCTAAAAAGAATGTCTGACATTAAAAAGAAAGACGCTTATATTTTACGTTACTTACTTTTTAGACAACATAGCCCTTAAGAGCAGGGAGAAGGCAATGGCACCCCACTCCAGTACTTTTGCCTGGAAAATCCCATGGACAGAGGAGCCTGATAGGCTGCAGTCCATGGGGTCGCTAAGGGTCAGACACGAGTGAGCGACTTCACTTTCACTTTTCACTTTCATGCATTGGAGAAGGAAATGGCAACCCACTGCAGTGTTCTTGCCTGGAGAATCCCAGGGACGGGGGAGCCTGGTGGGCTGCCGTGTATGGGGTCGCACAGAGTCGGACACGACTGAAGTGACTTAGCAGCAGCAGCAGCCCTTAAGAGCAAGCAACTACTTTATCTGGGCCTCAGTAGTAACTGGAGATTCAGTATTGAAGAAAAAGACAATATATGCTATGTTGGTCTCTGTGGGGCACCTTCTTAGGAGATTTTCATGGGTAACTTCAGATGCAGTTTTTGTCTGAATGCCCCATTGCTTAGAGTGAGCAGTATGGCACCTCAAGCACAAATTTGTGAAATGTGTTGAGAAAGAAAACCCATCAGAAATTAAGGGAAAATACAATCTTATGAGGAGAAGCAGCTTAAAAGTCAAAAAGCAGAAGATTTCTAGCGGGGGGCGGGGGAATGATTGTACTTCAAAGAGAGCAAAGAGATCTAGTGAGTACACTGAGTATATTTAATATTAAGATCACCAAATATTATTCAAAGCAAGGTTCTGATTATTCATATTAATGGTGAAATACATAAAACTACAGAGTTGTGTGTGTGTTTTTTTCATTTTTCTTCATTGAGAGGAACATGAGACTAATACATATACAGGAAAAAAAAAAGTATTTCCATAGATATCCAACCTGACAGTTAATGAAAATAGAAAACTTTCAGCCTGAAAAAAAAAGAACATATTCTGAATTTCTCTAGCTGGGAGTCAGATTAACCCGAAGAGACATAATACAGATTCAGGGAAATATGAGAAAAATTGGACATGGAACAAGTTAAGAACTGGGAAATGTAATTATAACAGGAAACAGCAACTCCCACTATACATAATCTGATACTGAGAAAAGGTTTGTAGAATTCATGGCAGAAGGAAACCTAGAACTTAGAGGGTCAAAAATAAAAATGTTTTTTTAAAAATTCTACACATTTATACCTGGAGCCTAAAAGCTGAATTAGAATGTAAAAAAGTGAGTACATTTTTTTACTCAGACCAGGTAATAGCATCCTTGTAAGGAATTTTCCCAGCCATTAGAAACCACTCTGTGTGCTTCCCTGGTGGTCCAGTGGTTAAGAATGCACTTCCACCGAGGGGCCTGGGTTTGATTGCTAGTGGCTCAGAGGTTAAAGCGTCTGCCTGGAATGCGGGAGATGGGGGTTCGATCCCTGGGTCGGGAAGATCCCCTGGGGAAGGAAATGGCAACCCCCTCCAGTACTCTTGCCTGGAGAATCCCATGGAGGGAGGAGCCTGGTAGGTTACAGTCCAAAGAGTCGGATGCGACTAAGCGACTTTACTTTCAGGAAAGTAAGATTCGTGTACTGCCTGGTACAGCCAAAAAAGAAAAAGTCACTTTTGGATAGACTAAACTCACAGGAGCAAAGGAAACAAGAAAAAAAGGTGAAGGAGAAAGTTGAACTCAGCTTCACTTTCTTGTCCTTAGTCTTGAGAAAATTGGGGCTTAAATTGAAAGTGCCCCGAAGGCTGCTTTAACTTCCCTGACCAGCCCTCACCCCTGGGATTGTCTCAGGTCCTGCCAACTTCGGCAAGCATTCCAGGGTCAACTGCCCATGCAAACTCAAATGTTCTTGAGGAAACCCTTCTGTGTAGTCAAGTGGGCAGCACTGTTTTCCTCTCTCTCAACTTGTCTTTTCCTTACAGTTGTTTGTTCCTTAATGGCTATGACTCAATTTGTGCTCCTGGCAAAGGAGGAATTCCTGGAGAGGGGAATTCAGGCGAGATTGTGGTGTCCCAGTACTTCCCTGGGGCGGTAACAGAAACTCTTTTTCATTTCCCTGGTGATGCTCTGCCAGACACTAGCTTTATACTTTGTCAAATTGTCCCTGTATATTTATTGAAATCAGACTTCCAATGAATAGCACAATTTTTATTATTTTAAGAGCCATTGGGGATATTGGGGTGAGTTTGGTTGGTCGGCTTGTAGGTTAGTAGGGAACCATGATGGAAAGGGAAGAAAATGAAAAGAGGATTAGGAAGAGAATTTATGTGAGAGAATCTGCTTTAGAAATCCCAGTCCTTAAAATGCAGACTAACCCGTTTGCACGTTTCTGCAATATTAATACAATGTCCATAAAAAGCAAATCTATAGAAGCAGAAAAATTAATGGTCACTTAGTGCTGGAGAGGTTGGGGGATAGAAGAGTGTTAGATGAAAGGTATAGAGTCTCTTTTGAGGTGAGGATAATGTTCTAAAATTCTGATGATAATTGCACATATCTGTGAATACTGTTTACTACAAGCCATTGATTTGTACACTGTAAATGGCTGAATTATATGATACACAAGTGATATATATCTACCAGGAATAATTAACCATGAAGAATGTATATATGGGTAAGCATTCATGAGTTACAGAGAGAGGAAGGAGAGGAAATATTCCAATTCATTACCTGAATACTTTCCCACTTACAACCCTGTAAGAGTATTTTATGAATCTAATAGTCTTATTGGCTGGGCAAATGGCACTTCCTACCCCATGGAAAACTAGTTGTGGTTGTTGGTGTTTAGTCACTAAGTTGTCCCTGACTCTTTTGTGACCCTGTGGACTGTAGCCCACCAGGCTCCTCTGTCCATGGGATTTCCCAGGTAAGAACTACTGGAGTGGGTTGCCATTTCCTTTTCCAGGGTATCTTCCCCACCCCAGGAATCAAACCCACATCTCCTGCATCGACAGGTGGATTCTTTATCACTGTGCCACCTGAGAAGCCTGAAAAGTGGTTAGCAGCTTCTTAAAAGGTTAACCATAAATTTACCATATGACAATTTCACTCATAGGTATCTAGCCAAGAGACATTAAAACATTTTCCACATAAATATTTGTTTTCAAATGGTCATAGCTACATTGCTTATAACAGCCAAAAACTGAAACCAACCCAAATGCCCAGAAACTGGTGAATGGATAAACATAATATGGTAAATTCATTTAATGTAATATGATTCCACAGTGAAAAGGAATAAAGAACTGATGCATCCTGAAATATTGATGAACCTTGAAAACACAACCCTAGAAGAAAGAAGCTAGTCACAAAAATACCACAAGTTGAAACCATAAAATATCCAGAAAAGGCAAATTAGTAAGGACAGAAAATAGATTAGTGGTTCCCTTGGGTGGCTCAGTGGGTAAAGAATGCAGGAAACGCAGGTTCCATTCCTGGGTCTGGAAGATCCCCTGGAGGATGGCAAGGCAACCCAGTCCAGTATTCTTGCCTGGAGAATCCTATGGACAGTGGAGCCTGGCTGGTTACAGTCCATACCATCGCAAAGAGTCAATGACTGAATCGACTGAGCACACACACAGGATTAGCAGTGGAAGTAGGGAATGACAGCAAATAGGCATCAGAGTTTTTTGTTTTTTGTTTTATTTTAGGGGGAGAAGAAGAGGGAGGAATGGAAATGTTCTAAAATTAGGCTGTGGTGATGATTTGTTTTATGCATTTGTTTTATAAAATCACTGAATTGTACACTCAAGACAAGTGTTGTATGATATGTAAATAACACTCCAATAAAGCTGTTAAAAATCAATGTATCACATTAAGAAAATAAAAGAGGAAAATCAATACGTTCCAAAATGGTAAACAATAGAATTCAGTATCTAATGAACAATTTTTAAATTACCTTTTCAAAATCTGTCTCCCTAAGAGACAGATTCTGAGGCAACTGTAAAATGGCATTGCAGTCAGGATAGAGTAAGTTATGCTGTGGTAACAGGAAGCCCTCAACTTTCAGTGACTTCATACAACAGAAGTTCATTCTCTCCCATATTAAACGGCCAACAGGTGTCATTAGCAAGGACTGGGCGTGCAGAGGAGGACTACATTCATCTCAGTGACCAAAAGCCAAGTCTGATAGGAGATTTCTTTTAATAAATACACATTTCCAACATTTTCAGAGAAGGAAAGAGAAGCACAGGACATGGTGTCCTACCTCTTACAGCTTCTTCTTGAAGGTGAAGCACATCACTTCTACTCATATCTCATTGACTGAAATAAGGCACAGGACCACAGTAAATCTCAAAACATAATGGGAAAATACAAAACTACCATATATTCATAATGAAGAGAAAGAAAATATCTGTAAAGAGTCTTCATAACTGCTATGATGTGATAATCATGAATCCTCCCATAATATTGGCTGTATCTGAGCAGAGTATAAACTAGCCCAGAACCCGCTAACAAAGAACATGGCAGATTAAGAAAAGTAGGTACGATGGGTTTGGGGGCCAAAGGATCAGTATTTATATTTAACAAGTTGATACTTTAAAGGAAAATCTGGAAAACATGGTAAGGCCCTAGATATTAAAGATTTAAAGCAACACTTTAAGATAGATGTAAGTCTTAGGACATAAAAGTTATGCTTCAGTAGTTGTTAAGACTTTAATGGAAAAAAATTCTACAATATTAATGGGCATGATATTGCTAGTGAAGTAGTGTGCTTTTGCCCAGGGTGAGGCCTGGTCAGATTAAAAAAAATAGAGAGAGAGTTGTAAAAATAGCAGTGGAGTCTAGAACTTCATTGAAAAGGTAAAATCATTCAACAAATGTATTTTATTACATGATTGTTGCTATATCTCTCGAAAAGTTCATATGATTTAACACCTTTCTTTCCTTCTTTTTCTTTTTTTCTTTTTTTTTGGCCACACCACGCAGCTTAGGGGATCTTAGTTCCCTGACTGGGAATTGAACCTGGGCTCTGGGCAGTGAAAGCATGGAGTCTTAACGACTGGACCAGCAAGAAATTCCCAATACCTTTATTTTCTTAACTATTTGGTAAAGGTGATCTGCCCATGCCAAGCAGCACTTATTTAAAAAATAAAATAAAAAAAGTATATATTGGATTATTCTAGCATTCAGGGAAATAAATATGAATTTAAAGGACAAAGAAGTGTAATATTAAGGCAAAAAATAGAACAATACTTTTCCCTATAATAATAACATGGGAGTTGGCATATACAGGTGAACCTCCTAAAGTAATAGGCAAAAAAAAAAAAAAAAATGAATATAGAGTACATCAAATGACATCAAATTGTCGGTTTTTTGGAAGTTGACTGCCAAAACTTTATTTTGTTTATTCATGTCAAGCAATATATTTGGCAGAGAGAGTGATTATTTTAGAAATATCAGTCAAATTATCACAGATGCCTCCAAAATCCTCATTACCTTTTTGTGACTGGTTAGTGGTTTCATAATTTTTAATTTTATTTCTTACACCCTTTTCCCAAATAACACTATGTATATTATTGTGGTATCTTATCTTAAAGTTCTTTAAAGTCACCAAAGGCACCCTATAAATCCTAAGCTTCTCTCAGTCATTTAAATTAGAGTATATTTAAAGAAAAAAAAAAAAAAGGACAAGTGCAATTTTAAAGTCATTTGGCAAACTGATTCTGTCAAGAAAGCTTAGTTTCATTCTGTTTGCTGCAACAGCTTTTTTTTTTTCGTAACTCCACTCTTCTTGTTCTTGTAATACATTTGGGAGGCCTGTCAAGGCCTATCCACTCTCTAAATAGCTTTGCAGATTAAATTTTTAACTCTCTTCTCTTCATGCAGATGTATATTTCTGACAAAGAATTGCCCTGAGATGTCAGCTTCCATTTTTCTCACTAGAGGAAAGGCATATAGGTGCCAGTATGGATTCTCAAATCTCAGCCTCATCATAAAATACAGGCACACATATAGCTGCTTCTCTCCAGGCCCACGCATTCGTGTTTCCACTGTTCATTCCTTTTAGGTTCTGACTCTTACTTTATAACCTCCTTGCCTTTCAATGGATCTTGAAGGTAAGTGTGTAGGAGACTAAAACAAGAACACAAAGAATTTTTATTTGTGTAAGTTGTAATCTTAATAATGAAGACATGCCAAGGTGCAACGAATGTACAAAAGAATAGCAGAGAGTCAAAACTGGTCTATATGGGGCTGGTTTTCTTCTGCAAATGATGCCTGAGATGACTTTTTTTTTAATATTTATGTATCTGTCTGCACTGCATTTTCATTGCAGGATCTTCAGTTGCAGGGTGTGAACTCTTAGTTGTGGCATGTGAGATCTAGCTCCCTGACCAGGGATTGAACCGGGCCCCCTGCATTGAGAGCTCTGAGTTTTAGCCACTGGCCCACCAGGGAAGTCCCCTGAGATGAACTTTAAAGAGAAAAAAAAGAGAGAGAGAGAAAGAGTAAGCAGGTCATTCCAAGCAAAGAAAACAACGGATGTATAACCATGAATTTGTAGAAAGAGCGTGGTCTATAGAAACACCTTCAAAAAAACAGGTAATGTTGAATAGGCATTTTCCAAGAGGTAATAACCAAATGACAAATAAGCATATTAAAAGGAAGTAAACTTTTGTCATCAGGGAAATGGCAAACCACTCCAGTATTCTTTCCTGGGAAATCCCATGGACAAGGGAGTCTGGCGAGCTATGTGTCCATGAGGTTGCAAAGAGTTAAACTTAACAACAACAAACAAAAGAGTGACTGCAGGGCTTCCCTCATGGCTCAGTGGTAAAGAATCCGCCTGCCAATACAGGAGACACAGGTTCAAACCCTGGTCATGACGCAGAGCGACTGAGCCCATGTGCCGCTACTATTGAAGCCTGCGTGCCCTAGAGCCCGTGTTCCCCCACCATAGTGAGAAGCCTGAGCACCGTCCTCTCACCATAACTAGAGAAAAGCCTGCAACAACAATGAAAATCCAGTGCGGTCAAAAATAAATTAATTAAATTATTTTTTAAAAAGAATGACTACATATACATTTGACTAGATAACAATATAAAGAGTAACCTACTTACCAACATTTTAAAATATGTTACTGTTTCCTGAATATGGAAAAATTAGAGCTTTCATGAATTGCTAGTGAGAGTATAAATTGGTGCGATCCCTTTGGAAAACTTTTTGGCAGTATATACTAAACAGTCACCTACTCTCTGAACGCATTTTCATTCATAGGGACATGCCTGAAAGAACTGAATGCATATGTAGAAAAGATATTACACAATATTCATGGCCCAAATCTGGAAACAACATAATTCCCATCAACAAGAGAATAGATAAATATATTGTGGAATATTCATACAATTGGGATATTATACAACAATAAAAAACACAAGCTAACACTACATACAACAATAAAAATGAATCACATTTAAAGTTGAATGAAAAAAGCCAGAACAAGTGTATAACATATGATTCCATTTAAATGAAGTTCAAAAACAAGCAAAATGAATTTAGGATGATAGAGGTGAGACCAGTCATGACTTCTGAACTACTGTTTGGAAATGAGCAGAAAGCAGTTTTCTGGGGTCTAGAAATGATTTGATACTGAGCTGTGTACTTTACTGTATGATTGTTATGCCTCAGTGAAGAAAAAGATTTTAAATACATCTTAAATGAACAAAAAGGAGGTATCAAACGACAATAAGAAAAAAACATGTTTACAACAAGGAATCAAAGGTAATTACCTTAATATGTAAAAGGTCTTCCAAATCAATAAAAAAAAAAAGTCAAGACTCAAATTTTGAAAGTAGTGAAGGATATGAAAGAACAGTATTAAGAAGATACTGAAATGAGTAGTATATATAATTTAAAATTTGTCCAAGCTGTGCAGTGAAACACCGTTCAGCAGTCAGAGCCAAGGCTCTGTGAGAGGCATATGGGAAATTATACAACACAACTTTCTTGAAGTTGTAACACATGAGAATCATGAATACGACATGCAAGCGACTTCCCACTCTCAGGAAATGTTCAGACTGACCAAAAGAAAAGCCTGACTTAATATGGAGACCAGAATATTTTATAAGCCTGGCTTACTATGCAAGCCAAAATATCTGTGGAGCAAACTGAACTCACATTTGAGGTTCACACGGCACAGGGCAGTCTGATTGATTGTATCCACCCAAAGGAGGTGGAACAGAGGGGAAAACCAAAGAACTTGTGGTGGTTTGAAACCTGTTCTACAAGTGCTGGCATTAGTGACTCATTTCTAACAAATAGGATGCTGTGCTTGACTTCTGAACTTAGGTGATTCAACTCTCTCTCTCTCCCTACCTCCCTTGTTCCCTTCCTCTCTCATCCTTTCACTCCCTCTCTTCTCTTCCTTTTTCCTCCCTTTCCTTTCCCTCCCCTTTCTTTCCCTCTTCCCGTTATCTCCCCTCGTTTCACTGAATCTGTGCCTTAGAGTCCTGAGCCACCATGTAAGAAGTACAAGTATCTTGAAGCCCCCATGCTAGACAGGCAGAATGTAGAGTCCACCCTGAAGGAAATGCCCCAGGAGTCCCTGCTGTTTCAGCCCCCAGCTGCTCACGTTTTCAGCCCAGGTAATAGAAATATGAGAAAAGAATATTTCAATATGAATCTCACACTTACCAGAGCCCCTGCAAACTCCTGAAAGACCCTGAGCCAAAAATGCCTCGTTAAGCCATTCTTGACTTCTTGACCCATCATACCATCATAAATCATTGTTGTTTTAAGCCTCTAGTTTGGGGGCGATTTGTGAGGAAGCAGTAATAATAGGGAGATCTTCCCTGTAGCTCAGATGGTAAAGAATCTGCCTGCAATGCAGGAGACCTGGCTTCGATCCCTCGGTCAGGAAGATCCTCTGGAGAAGGGAATGGCAATCCACTCCAGTATTCTTGCCTGGAGAATCCCATGGATAGAGGAGCCTGATGGGCTACAGTTTGTGGGGTCGCAAAGAGTCGGACACGACTGAGTGACTAACCCACAGTAATAATAGGAACAGATCCCCAGAGAAGAAGAGAGCAAGTTGCAGGGTCTGGAAGTTTTGAGGGAGCAATTTACAGAAACAGGAGACTGGCTGTACTCTCACACTCTCTGGGCCATCCCCACACCCTGGGGGTGCTTGAACACTCCAGGAGTAAAGAAGGCGGTCATACAAAGGAATCTATGGTGTCCCAGTGGAGCAAATCAAGAGACATAGATGTAGATTTCTGTTATTCAGAGAGAGAATGTGCTCCAAGTGGAGCAGGTCCGAGAGAATTGGCAGTGACTCAGGCAGTGGTGATGGGAGTTCTTGGTGAGAAATGTGAGAGGCACTGCTGGAGTGGAAGGAGAAACCCAATATAAAAACTGCAGATCTGCAGTCAGCATCTCTGTACATCTGCTAGAACCTTCGACCTACCCTTGCAACCTGAGGTCACATTTGCTAAGAACACAACTTGCTAAGGACAGAAATGTAAGCAAGTTACTTACCTTCTCTGTGCCTCTGTTTCTTCATATGGAAAAATTAAGGTACTACAAGTACCTAACTCATAAATTAGAGGACTATGAGAATTACATGATATTTACATGTGAAGGACTTTGAAAAGTGACTGGTTGGTGGTTAAGGAGCCAGGAAGTTTAAGCTCTTACCATTGCTCTTACCAGGACTTTGGGAGATAAAATTAGGTTAAACCCAAGGAAAATAAGAAAGTTCCTGTCAACTGCGTGAGTATTAATATTTGAAAGTGAAAAATGAAAGTTACTTTTTGTGTCCATGGAATTCTCCAGGCCAGAATATAGGAGTGGGTAGCCTTTCGCTTCTCCAGGGGATCTTCCCAACCCAGGGATCAAACCCAGGTCTCCCACATTGCAGGCAGATTCTTTACCAACTGAGCTATCAGGGAAGCCTCGAAGTATTGCTATAAATTTGACCCTTTTGTAATACATAGCCATGAAACCTAGGAGATCCCAGGTTTGATAAAAGTGGTCAGAGGAATGCATATTTGAAAACCAAAAAAACATTATTTCCTCTCAAAGTGACAAAGATTTGTTAAAATATAACCCTAAATTCACCTTCTGAATGGGATAGCATATTAAAAAACAACAGCAACAAAAAAACCTTTAAGAAGTAACCTCTAAGTGAGTTTTATAATTATGAGTTTCCTCTGAAAATCAGAAGAAAAGTACCTCAAAAGGTATTGAAGGATATATTCATATAGTTTTCTAAATATTACTTCAAAATAAGTAATATACTCAAACAGTTCAAAATTCAGAAGTTTTAAAAGAGCGTTTAGTAGAAATTCTTCTCATGCCTGTATGCAAACCATCGAGATTCCTCAGTTAACTGTTGTCTGTTTTTATATAGCTGGTCAGAAATATTTGTGTGTAAACAAATTATATGTGCGTGCATGCTCTGTTGCTTCAGTCATGTCCAACTCTTTGCGACCCCGTGGGTTGTAGCCCTCTCTCCCATGGAGAGAGGAGCCTCTCTCCATGGGATTCTCCAGACAAGAACACTGGAGTGGATTGCCATACCCACCTCCAGGGAATCTTCCCCACCCAGGGATTGAAACTGCATCTCCTGCGGCTCCTGCATTGCAGGCAGATTCTTTACCACTAAGCCACCAGACAAGCCCAAACAAATTATATAAGTATTTTTATTTTATATTTTTTACACAAATGGTACTTACTCTACAAATGGAGAGGGCACACTTTCTTTTCAATGTGTCAGAACTTAGAGCTCTACCATTGTGCTGATATACCATAATCTATTTAACCAGTTCCCCCCATTTACAGTCATTTATGTTATTTCCATTCTTTTGCTGTCCCCTTTGAATTTATAATGTGTAATCCTGTTTACAAAGCACTTACAGAAAAGAAAAGAATTCAGGTTATACAGGGTGCTATAAAGAGAAAATTTAATTCTCCCAAAGTCACAGCACCCAGAGTTAACATATAACAATTTCTCAGTAAATTACCTTTCTGATACTTTTCTGCACACATACAATAGGGTATATAATAGGATAAACTTTACTACCTCCTCAGAGAAGGCAATGGCACCCCACTCCAGTACTCATGCCTGGAAAATCCCTTGGACAGAAGAGCCTGGTGGGCTGCAGTTCATGGGGTCGCTAAGAGTCGGACACGACTGAGCGACTTCACTTTCACTTTTCACTTTCATGCATTGGAGAAGGCAATGGCAACCCACTCCAGTGTTCTTGCCTGGAGAAAACAAGGGACGGGGGAGCCCGGTGGGCTACCGTCTATGGGGTCTCACAGAGTCGGACACGACTGAAGCGACTTAGCAGCAGCAGCAGCAGCAAATAGTGAAGAAAGCATACAAATTAAAACAAAATAAATTTGGCCTGGGGTCTAGAATACACTATTGCAAAGTGTCACCCACGGTAGAACGACAGTTGTTTTTGTTCAGTCACTAAGTCCTGTCCGACTCTACAACCCCGTGAACTGCAGCATGCCAGGCTGCCCTGCCCTTCACTATCTCCTGGAGCTTGCTCAAACTCATTTCCATCGAGTCGGTGATGCCATCCAACCATCTCATCCTCTGTTGCCCCCTTCTCCTCCTGCCTTTAATCTTTTCCAGTATCAAGCTCTTTCCCAACGAGTCAGTTATTCGCATCAGGTGACCAGCTTATGCATCAGTCCTTCCAAAGAATATTCAGGGCTGATTCCTTTAGAATTAACTGGCTTGATCTCCTTGCAGTCCAAGGGACTCTCGAGAGTCTTCTCCAACATCACAGTTCAAAAGCATCAATTCTTTGGCCCTCAGCTTTCTTTATGGTCCAACTCTCACATCCATACATGACAAAATGTGGTCCACTGGAGAAGGGAATGGCAAACCACTTCAGTATTCTTGCCTTGAGAACCCCATGAACCATACGAAAAGTCATGTTAACAGGGGTATATAAATTTTTCATGTAACCCACATTAGGGAGATTGGGGGAAATTTGCTTTGAAACTTTGCTTAACTGATATTCTGGGCTGAACCCATATTTTTCTCTTTCTCATAGTCTCCCACTTCTTGGTTTACTCCTAAATTTTGTTGGAATACATCCAAATATTCCAATAAGTAGCTACCTAAAACAGGGTATGTGGGAAGTAAATTTTCCAACTCTTTCAAGTTAGAAAATATCTATATTCTTTCCTCATACTTGTAAATGATTTGATACAGCATTTGTGTGATATCGGGCTTCCCTGTGGCTCAGATGGTAAAGAGTCTACCAGCAGTGCAGGAGACCCAGGTTCAGTCCCTGGGTCAGGAAGATCCCCTGGAGGAGGAAATGGCAACCCACTCCAGTATCCTTGCCTGGAAAATCCCATGGATGGAGGAGCCTGGCAGGCTATACAGTCCATGGGGTTGCAAAGAGTTGGACATGACTGAGTGACTTCACTTTTCTTTTGCGTGATATTAGACTTTGAAGTTAAAGGTATTTTTTCTTTAGAACTTGGAAGGTTTCATTTGATTAACTTTTGGCTTCATAGCTTATTTTGGAGAACCTGTACTTGGTGACTCAGATGGTAAGGAATCTGCCTGCAGTGTGGGACACCTGGGTTCAATCCCTGGGTTAGCAAGATCCCCTGGAAAAGGAAATGGCTACCCACTCCACTACTCTTGCCTGGAGATTTCCATGGAGGGTCACAAAGAGTCTGACATGACTGAGTGACTAACACTTCTTTCTTTCATGTACCTGTGTGATTTATGTCGCTTTATAGATAACATCAGAGAAGGCAATGACACCCCACTCCAGTACTCTTGCCTGGAAAATCCCATGGATGGAGGAGCCTGAAAAGTTGAGGTCCATGGGATCACTGAGGGTCGGACACGACTGAGCGACTTCACTTTCACTTTTCACTTTCATGCATTGGAGAAGGAACTGGCAACCCACTCCAGTGTTCTTGCCTGAAGAATCCCAGGGACGGGGGAGCCTGGTGGGCTGCCGTCTATGGGGTCGCACAGAGTCGGACACGACTGAAGCGACTTAGCAGCATAGATAACATATTTCAATTTTATTTTGGGTGTGTGTATGTGTGACTCTTTGCTAGCAGCAAGTGGCTACCTTATTGGACATCCCAGATCTATAGCCTCATTACCTTCAGGTCTGGGAAAATTTCTTCTGTCATTTCTTTGATAATTTCTTTCCCTTTGTTTCTCTATTCTCTCTGTTGAGAATTCTTATTTTTCAGATTTTGAACTTTAAAGAATAAATGTCTCCTTTATTTCTTCTATTTCCTGTCTCACTGTCTTTTGTTGTACTTACTAATAATTTTTTTCTACCTTATATTACCACTTTTCTGCTGAATTTTTTTTACTGAAGTACAGTTTCTTTACCATAATATATTAGTTTCAGATTTACAACATAGTGATTCAGTATTTTTATGGATTATACTTCATTAAAAGTTATTACAGGATAATGGCTGTGATTCCTTTTGTTATACAGTATATCCATGTCACTCATGTATTTTATGCAGAGTAATTTAAATCTCTTAATCCCATACTCCTATCTTGCTCCTCCTTTCAAGAACGGTTCTTTGAAATTTTTTCTTTGTCAGAACTTTTGGTCTTTTTATTAACAAAATGTTTATTCAACATTTTACAAATGTCTTTTATTAGAACTTCAGTATGTCTGGCTGCTCTAATATCATAGTTCCCCATCATCAGGTCCCCTTCCCTGTTTTATACTGAAGAATTCCTTCATTTGTTCAATAATCCTTGATTATAATTAGAAGATACTCAACATCTGATTAGGTTTGTGTTCCTGAATTATTGACTTCTGCATTTGGTTTTATGATCATCAGAAAGCCAACCAACTACCTAGGAGAGCACAAATATAGAGAAAGTAAAGTTCTTTCCTTTGAGGTCATGTGCTTTCTCCACAGAAGAAACCTCCAGTCTTCTGCCTGTAGTGTTTGAAGACTGGAGGGAGTAGGCATATGACTATATTATAATATATTTTGGATGAAGGGGCGCTGTGAGTCAGTTATCCATATATAAATTTTCAACAAGTCCTCCCGTTTTGATCCACATTTCTCACCTTGCACTCTGGTTTCTCCTAGATCTAAGCCTCTGTAAGATTCTAAGAGACAAATGGTCTCCCCTGTCCCTATTCTCCTTTATGAATATCAAAGCTGTGCCTTTCTTTGCCCTATTACATGAATTACCATGCTTCCATCTGCTTTTCATCTTCCAGAGTTGTTGAAACCTCTTAATGCCTGAAGCACACTCTCTTGTTCTTCAACTTTTATCTACTATGATCTGTTTTTATCTACTATTCTCTAGTTCTATGAATTAATATGTGTTTGTTCATTTTATGGAATTTCAGAGGGATTTCTAAAGGAGAGGAGATAAACATGTTCTATGTATCATCTTCAAACAGAAGTCTCTGGTTTTCCTTTACAGATTTGCATTTTAGAACTAATTACTACTAATTTTCTGGATTGCTATTGGTCAACAATCACCTAACTCAGATTTCCCAGGCACATCCTTAAAAACCATGGTTTGGAACTACCATGCTTTTAGGTGTTAAGAATATTCATTTTTTAACAAACACTCCCACATTTATTCTAATGAGGTGATTCTTGAATACACCAAGGAAAATCACCCATGACAAAAGTTTGACAAAAGATTGTTTAGAAATACCTATATCACTACTTGTAATTTGTGTTGTGGATTTATCAAGAAATTATGAAGTATATTAATATTTATCATTATTACCAATGTAGTAAAATATTATCAATATTACCTATTAATTCTACTTAAAATACTAGAACATAGCTTCAAGTATTTTTCTGCCATGTAATTTAAAACATGTGATTTCATTATGCTTTATGTGGTTATCTTTATCATACATTTTATCATTACTTTGAAAGCGATTGGAGTTTTCTTCCCCTCTGTTTTATGCTTTTAACTTGAACTCAACTTATAGAGATATTTACTAATTCTTTATGTTTGAATTTTTAATTTATCTTTTCCTTTCATTATCTTTTATTTTATTTAATTAAAACAATATATTTGAATTTTTAAGTTATGTATGTAAAAAATTAATGGCAACTTTTTTATTATCATTAATTCTTAACTGAATTTCTTCCTTTCTTATTTTTCTACTTATAAACTTAGAGGTTTCTGTGGGGCTTTATTGGTGGAGACAGTAATCACTTTTATTTTTCACCCAATTTTATATGCTTTTTCTTTTTCAACTACATTTATCAAAAGATTTACATCATACATTTTTATGGTACATAACATATGTTATCCTATATATATTTTGATTATGTTTTTGGTCCCATATTTGTCATTTTATTTCTATTGTAAATAGCTTGTTTTTCCTATCTTTGGTAATAGGTTTTAATTCTTTAATTTCCCCTTTAATAATTCCAAAAATATAGCTCTTTGTTGCTCATTTTTTAAAAAGTGATTACTTTTTAACTTTGAAAAATTATACTTAATTTTTAGTTCTCAATTTAACTAGAGACTGAAATAGTGCTTATTAATTTCTCAGTATGAAAGACATAAGTATTACCTCATTTTTCCATAAATCATTGCATTTTGCTTAGCTTGGTTATGCGTTTGTACGATACATATGAATCTAGACTCTCAGGTTTCTGTTGTGTCTACCTAAACTGATTTTTGGTGTCAGTATACTCCGGGGAATCCTTAAACTCAGCTAGCATGATGTATAGCATTATCATCAAGGGAATCATAAAAATGATTTATGTGTTCATTTAAAATTTATTTTAACTTAGTAAAGAGTAATGTCCATTCAAACGTGCATCAAACTTTTGAGGTACAGAAAAGATCTTTTCTTTAAGTATGGATCTCCTGATTGGAGTACCTGTCTTTAAAGCCGAAGTTATCATCATGAAGTATTATCTACTATTTTTAGTTTGGATTTCTTTAGAACTGAGTGTTCTGATGAGATCTGCAAAGTGTATGTACAGAATTGAAAATGTTTACCTTTTTTCTTACTTTTTCACAAGAAGACTGGGAATCCTTTATTGCAATTTATTTCATCAAGTCTTCTTAAAGTGCTCAACAGTTTTCATAGAGCAAATATTTGGCAATTATTTTATTGGTTGATATAACACACTGTATAATTACAGAGAAAGGTACAAATTTGGGGAACAAACATACAACTCAAATTGGTAGAAGCAGAAGTACATGACGATTAGCTGCTAACATTAGGAATTTCACAGAAGGAATGAAGAGCTGATTAAAGTAGAGGCCAAGAACAGATTGACTTTTGTATCACTAGCATACATCTAAAAGCCAAGAGTTGAAATAAATCACAAAATTAGAAAAAGTATAATTCAAGGATAAAGTATAAAAAGGGAAAACTGAAGAAACAGACAAGGCAAAAGATATTAAGTTGAAGGCTTCATTCAAGTTTCTTTCAACCACCAAATGTACGGATGCTTTTGTTATTGTTGTTTGTCGTTTTCCTCGACAATGAGCTCCTATGCAGAAGAGTAACAAGATAGCACATCACAGAAACTTTTATTAAAAAATGTCTTTGTGAAGCTAACAATTTGAGTTTTTTTTAAAAAGGCCAAGATTTAATGAAATGACACTATTCACATGTCAAAAAAAAACCGCTAAAATTTTTGCCCAAGCATCCTTTCCTCCATTCCATGCAGTTTTGGAGTGAATGGGAGAATGAAAATCCTCACTGAGAGATATTTCTTGACTATTTTGAGTGAAATTTCACTGTCAGGTAAAATTAAATATATTCTATTATTTTATAATGAACTCTTTAAAATCAAGACAACTTTATTTCATAAAGGTTAGGTACATACATCCCTAAATTCTTCAAAAGGGAATTTGATAGTTACCCTGACAGATAAAAATGGGATTTTATTTAGATTTCTAAAGTTCTCTGATACTACATGTTCTTAACGGAAAAAAAGTCATTAGTAATCCATTTCTTGGGAGCTAAATAAAGTGACTTATTGTCATAACCAGTGGCATATTTCTTGATGTTTATCACTATTAGTAGTAGAAAGTTAATGTTACTACTACATATGCTGGTCATAGAGTTGTAGAGATGTATAAGTATCAGATGATCACTATCTTGAGCCCACTAAGAGTCTAACAAGAACAAAACCCAAAATAATATGGGATAAATATCAAGGATGCAGTCTAGAAAATGTAGTATCAAAGCACTTATCATCCCTACATGCTACATCATTGAAAATGTAGAAGTATAACTATGCTGTTAAAACATCAAGCCACATTCTGATAATGATTTGACAACTTAATTACTTAGTGATTGTGGGTTTGTTTTATTTTTTTTAGCACTTTGCACTTTACCTGTGTGACTCCTGAAATCATTATGCCATGTCTGTGCTAAGCATACATCAGTTTATGGAAATAACTATGTAAAAACATATGTACAGTTCATCGTGCCTGGTAGTTTTATAATTTATTTTCCCTGTAAATGAAGCATCTAAATGGTATCATGATACCCTTTATAATAATAAAAGAAATACAGTTACAATTGACATTTTTCCTGGATTAATTTGTACTTTCCATGATCTATATCTCACTCTTATCAGTTCGGTGTCACAGCTCTTTGTTCTACAAGATTTCTTTTCTTGCAATATTGATCCTTATTGATCTTCACCTAGTACAATAGTGAATAATTAAATATTTTCTCATAGAAACAAGTCTCTCCCTCTTTTCAATATGACCTTCACCTGATGTTCAAATAGTTCCAGCATCGCTGAGGAATCTTTTTGGTGTAAACTTGACCTCTGTTGTCCTACTTTGAAATGCACTTGATTTCTAACAAGAGCTTTTAGAAATGTAACAGTGCTGATTTGTTAGATAATGAAATCCAAATTGTTCTAGAAAAAGGTGCAATTATACAGCATGTAATACACAAATAAATTGACTTAATGTTACATTATAATGAAAACTGTGCAAAATCCTCTACACAAGCACAATAAAATAATAAAAAGTAATAGAACAGGTAATAGATGTAAAATAAATGCTAAAAAAGTAGTTCAAATCATTTTCATACCAGTCAAAAGATACTGAGGAGGGCGCATCCAATCACAATAAAACACCAGAATGAAACACTTCTAAATAGTAATATAAATTTTTGTGGACACTTCATGTCCCATGATGTGGAATTGACATATAGTTTGATTTTCTTTTTCCTAATGTAAGCCACAGTTTTACAGTCCTAGTGAAAACATTTTATTGCTGGGGATGTATTAGACATGGTTCATTTCCCTTCTCAGTATGGCTTTAATTTTCCACATCCATGGCTTGACACAGACCCAAACACCAGAAGATGGTTGTCTGCTATAAACTGTTTGGTTTTCTTTGATTGTTTTACAATTTAATCTATAGTTCATTCCATTAACCCTTTCCATTTTAATGCTGCCAACTCTCCCTGCTCCTTAATATAAGGATAAACTTCCCCCCAACCATTTATGCTTATTTTGGTTTCCCGAGCGCAGAGAATTACACGCTGCGGTGGTGGGGTGGGCTGGAAAAGGAAATGTTTCCTAGTTAACTTTTTCGAGGCCCTGGGTAATTGCAAAATAATTGACATTTTACAATGAGGGGGGTTTCCCTTTTGCTTCATAATAACGGTCATCATTATTCATTCATTGGGTTCCGTTGTATTCATCCTGATGTGCTGAGCCAAGGAAGTGCCACTGCCATTCTAACTTTCTCCTCAAATCCCTGATCTTTCGGAGGGTGTAGGGTGGACGGCGGGGAGGGGGGAATCCTTCCCTAGCTGCAGTGTTGTCACATCCGATATCCTGTTCCTTCCGGCAGAGAAAGTGTATCTGGGAGGGTCACCGGATCAGCCTGTGCCTGGGGCGTCTTGCCTCAAGTACAAAAGACTCGACTCAACTCACGTTAGTCTTCTAGGTGGCCTATCGGCGGTGACGGACTGCCAGCTCGGGCTGTGGGCGAGCAGTGATGACTGCCTTGAAATGCTAAGTGCTTAATTAAGGACCTTTCATATCAGTTATTGAGGCCTCCATCTCCCGTAGCCCTGGGCATTGTACTTTACCAAGGGCTCCCTGGAGCCAGAGCCAACTTCATCGCAGTGACAAGTGGAGAAAGAGAGAGAGAGAAACAAGTGGTTTCAATCCTCTCACAGCCTTCCCCAAATCTAAATACAATCCGACAGCTGACTAGTCAGAGTTGGCCGACTCTTAAAAATATACTTTTTCATGTTCATCGAAATGCAGCAAACTTGCGTCTCCCTCACAGGGATGGACCGTGGACCGCAGGTCTGAAAATAATCTCATTGTCGGCAACCTCCTAGGAGCTCCTGGTCTTGAAACATAGAAAGACTTTTTTTGTCAGATGCGTTTTCCCCGTTATTTTCAATAGTCCTGAATCTATTTTCAAAGTCCATCTTAAAAATCGTGTGATGGTGAACTTCTGCTTATAACATAACAATTTTGCTCTTTTAGGGTAAAACCCTTACTTTGTGAAAGGACTTCTGTGTATCTCCATTGACATATATGTTTAAAGTTACTAAAAATGATCCATTAAGTAAACAAAGCCATAACTGCTGGTTATATCAGTTATCTTGGTTAATAGCAAAATGATTGAGCATTGACAGGTGAAATGCAGTACATTTTAAAACAAAGTCTAGAAGAAATGTAGTTTGCCTATACCTAACTGATGAAGTAAAAATACAGTCTTCATTCATTAAAAAAAAAAAAAAAAAATAGATTACTGTTGATCAGCACATGTGATAAAATACAAAGTATATATTTTAAATTAAAATATAAGAACCATCAGCAAATAATTTTGACTGTAATTTGAAATGAGCAGATCCTGGCATAGAGAGAATCTATAAAAACAATGTGTTTGACATTACACTGCAGTATTGATGCATCACAGCTGAAATCAGTGAACTAAAAGAGTGTTTAGGGAATCTAAAATATTTGAGGACCACTTCCTCTATCCTCTGTGTAGAACCACCTGAAAAGACATTTCTTGGTGTCAGAATGTTTCCAAATCAAAAGTTAGCCATTGCTATCTCATCCTAATTTTGAGTTCTTTCACTCATTTAATTCCTTATCTTTTCATTGAGAAATGTTCATATAATTATATGCATAGTTATCAATGTTATATTTATATACATATAAATGGGTGCATGTTAATGTCTAAAAAGTAATGATTGATTTGCATTGCACTTTTTCAGGCAGAGTGAAGTAGGCTTGTAAACCACAGCTCATGAAATTCAGCCTCTGGAGACAGCTGGAATTTCAGTGTTGACACTATTGGTTCTAAATGATCGGGTTAACAGAGGAACTAGAATAGAGGGTTATAACATTATCTCTTTGTTTCTAGAGTGACTAGGAGAGGGTACTTTGGTGATTTACCTTTATGAACCAGAAGTAGGTTTTATCTCTTAAGATGTCAGCTTTCCGTACTGTGAACACTTATCATATTTCAATATTTCCACCTCAGAATATAGAAAAAGAAAAGAAGTTCACTTTGGAACCTACTTTCACCTAAAATTATACCTCAGCACTTAAATCTCAACCTCTGCTTCTCTATTTATCTCCACATTGATGAGATTTGGGTCATAATATTTTTGGTTACAGAAATGACCTGTTCAAATCAGAAATATCTTCATCCAATCCAAATATCCACCCTATACACATCTTCCATAGTAGAATCCCAGAGAATTAAATGGGTGAAGCAATTTGCCTTAAATCTTAGCCCATAGAAATATCTATAGCTTAACACCTACAGAAAAAAAGGCAGACAAGAAATTCATTCCAGGAAAGAAATAACATGCAAAATATTAAAATACACTTGCATGTGACAATTTACTTTTATAGTAAAATATTATACTGTTCTAGAATCTGTTCTTTTTTTTAGGAGAATTGTTCTTACTTTCATATTTGCTAAATGCTATTTCACTCTGTCCCTCCCAAAATAATATTTAGAATAGTAATTTGGAGGAGATGGCCTCACAAATTCAACCTTTTCCCCAATCTGGGGGCCAGGGGAGGTGGATATCTCTGCTGGGATTTACTGAAGAAATCTTTGTTTGTGAATGCAACTCATTTTTATTTCCACAGGTAATAGTCTTCTCAGACAATTAGGCACAGCTTCATAACTCAAGGGAGAGGAACAGTTGGGATTCTCATCAAAGTCATCATTTGAGGAGCTTATTTCTGAAGGAGTGCCTCGTGCAGATTCTAAAGACTTGAAAGTAGAAGGGGTTGCAGTTGACTGAATCTGTTCTTTAAATACATCAGCCTATTGCTCTGTTGGTAATCATGGGAATTCCTGAATCTGTAACTAAGGACTTAGCCGTATCTACTTCTAATTTAATGTGGGCAAGCAGCATAGATTCCACTGAAAGGCAGTTGAAAATATCAAAGAAAATAAAATATGTGAAAATCTCTAGGAAACACACAGTGAACTAATAAATATTACCTTCTCCTCCTCTTTTACTTTCTCATAGGAAAAAAATTTACATCTATATATATATGTATGTATGTATAACAGTCTAAGTTCTCTTAAATTTGATTTCATATGTCAGAGAATTGAGTATCTATCTCAAGAAATTCAAGCAATATAGGTCGTATGTGTCAATTGTATGGCCCTTAGAGTGGATATTTTAGAATTTGAAAAATCCAGCTCTATCGTCTCTCTCTAGCTACTAGGATTCAACAAAATTCAGCTTTCTATATCTCTTTGATTGGGTTTAAGGGCAGGATATATAGGGTTGAATAAATAGTACCTGGTTTAGTCATGACTTAGCAAAGAACAAAAATATTGAACCTAGTGTCCCAATAAAATGACAATTTGGCTGCGTGTGAACCTGGCCGTGCAGATATGACCTTAGCTACTCAATTGAAATATTTTATCAAATACCTTCCTAAGTGCCAGAGTCCAGTTTGGAAGGGGAAGGGGCAGGAAAGGAGAATGGTATTGATATTACAGGAGGTAAATATAGACAAGGTTTGATTAGAGAAACTAAGTGTTTGGGTGAAGGCGTGGTTCTCAGGAAACAATAGAACTTTCTAAGAAAAGAGTATCATTTTAAATTGGTTTCAAGAATCCAGGCGTTTTTTTTTTTTTTTTTTTTTAGCAATAACATCAGACATCTGTATGCTTGTATTCAGGCTTAGAATCATTCAGAATCTCCATGAATTTGTGAAATAAATCTCACACCACAAGCTGACATTAGAATTAAATTATAACTAAAGATTAATTGCAACAAGTAATATATGAGGAATTTTAACTCATCTCAATGTCAAAGGGATACCAAAAAAGTCAGAAATATCTATATGACTTTAAAACAGAGTTATTAAATCAAAATAAATACAAAATTAATAAAATAATTCACAAAATACAAATCATGCTGATTTCTCAATTCACTTGTACCTCAATTTACAGAGTGACATAGCTTTCTTTTTCCTATGAACATACAAATATTAAAAATAGTTATATATTTATTTCATTGCATACTATTTTATTTGTATATAAAATGTTTACCTTAAAGTTAAATTATTTACATAGGATTTAACCTGACCCCCTAAAATAATCTGTGCATACCTGGTTGGAAGAAGACATGTAATACTTTGAATCATTATTCATTTGCATCTAATGAGCTTTTATAATCTCTAAAGAGAAGTCCAAACACTTCAAATACTTTTCATCCTACTCATAAAACCTGATTTGGCAGATAATTTTGTGAGATGTTGCTATACATAGGAAAAGTAGGGGCATTCTTAGTTTTTTCTGTTGTTTTGTTTGTAAAGGGATGTTGAATCTTTTAAGTTAAACAAAGTGGAAAAATGGATAGGATAGTAGTTTTGAATCAAGTCAAATTCTGACGAAATCCAGAATTCTGGGGAACAATTTAATTCCCGAGGAAAGGGACCAAGAGAGCAAAAGAGAGAGTGAGAAAGAGATCACTATAAAGATTATTGATAATTCAAAGGCTCAGCGTCCACACTCACTCAGCGGTGTGATACTGACAATTATTAACTAAAAAACTGTGGTCGCGGAGTAAGGGTAAATAAGCTATCACCGTGTAGCTGCGTGGTGGGCTGGCGTCCACTGGAATGTATTTTCCTGCACCAGGCGCTACCTGATGACAGCTACAATCAAGAGTGGCTGCAGGCAGCTGCTTCGCTCCAGGCCACATTCAATTATGTCGGACTGCATTAGTCCCTGGCGAAGCTGTCACCTTCTCGTCTGTGAAGTGATAGCGTGAAGAGGCTCCTGAAGTCTCTGCAGTCCCTTGCTCCAGATTTCAGGGGGAGGAAGAGAAACAATGTGGAAAAAAAAAAAAAAAAAAAAAGACCATTAGTACTCTGACTGCTTACAGCATTCATTTTGCTTTCAGAGTAAAAAAAAAAAAAAAAGCTTAGGTGAGCTGGATTCAGGAAGTTGTCTGGTGTTGGATAATAGCAGGGTTATATATTTTTTCCCCCTCCAACAAGTAGCTCTTTTTCAGGAGGTAGTGCCAGGAGGGTGTCCTATTTTCAGGATTTGAGAGTCTCCGTGGTTCACTCTCCTCAGGTGATAGCATTGAATTGGAATACATTTTCTAATGCCTGATATCCCAAAGGGATTCTCTAGCAGTCAAGCTATCTTGCAGGGTCTGATCTGCAAGTGTGCAACGTTTGACTTCTAGTCTGAGCTTTCTAGGAGGTTGGATGGATTTTGAGTGGCTTTTTTTTTTTTTCCTAAGGGATCACTTGACTTTCGAAGCGAAAGAGAAATAACTCACGTGATTCTGGGAAGTTATCTGGGGACACAATGTATTTTTGATGATTAACCTGCCCAGAACAGTTTGTAACCTTTACCACACTACAACTAATGACTGGAGGATGTTGGGATTAGAGACTTTTAAGGTTGTGTATGTGTTAGTCGCTCAGTTGTGTCTGACTCTTTGCGTCCCCATGGACTGTAGTTCACCAGATTCCTCTGTCCATAGGTCAATATTTTCACTCCTACATAGAGTATATAAATTCTCAAACAGAATGGAGGGGAGTTATAGCAATTCATGGTATTTCATTAGAATGTCTAATCAAGTACCACTACCTAGTGAAATTAGCAGAAAGACAGGAGTTATTTATTGAAGGCACTAAATACAGTCCAGGTGCCACAGTATCAAGATATGATGTCCCTTCTCAACACATCATCTAGTTGGAGGAAAAATATAACGTGTAAAATACTGGAAGATTGATTCTAGGACATACATGACCCCTCCTTATGACTTACTGTTCAATACTAGATAAGTCACTTAACTTCTCTCTTTTAGTTTTCATGTTGGAAAAAGACAGGTACAAGAATGTCTACAGAGAGAGACTGTGAGAGGATGGATATTACATATCACGTACTTTATAGCACTTCCAAATAAATTTAACCAAAATACAGAGAGTCTGAATTTTCCAGAATATTTTGCTACCTTTAGATTCTTTTGTCCATCTGAAGAGTCTTTAAAATGTTTCCTCTCATATTGGCAACTCTGGATATTTTATGGCATCATCAGTAGAGCAAATAATTACTTAGAAATTACTTACTGAATGCTCAGTATCACCATGGGTCAAAAGCGGGCCCACCTCATAATGCTGATATTTACCAACTGGTATTCTTTAAACTCGGATCTATTGTGTTGTTCTGATTAAATTGGGCAGAGGAGCTACCTTAGTTTAGTGAAGCTGCAGTAATCTGGTTTCTTAGTGATTCAAAAAAATAAATAAAAAACTGAAGTACCAAAAGCTGGTGGGCTAGGATGCCATTCTCTCCCTGGCATGCTGTGAGGTCTTGTGCAAACCTCTTACCTCTCCAGCAAGTGGATGTCTGACTTAATGAGTCTCCTTCCAGCCTCTAGTCCTCCAGTTTAGGCAGGAATTGGTAATATACCAACTTTCTAAAGGGAAAAGATTTCCTTCTGGCCCTACTTCTCAAGGCTTATAGAAAAAAACATTCATTGACTACCTGAAAGTTATTTGGTGGCTCTAAACACCAAGCTCTCAACCAAGAGAAGCAAGCTTTTTGTAGTAGTATTTGCAGTAGTAATACATAGATATATTACGTACTATTTAGATGTTGTTACTATTCCTATTTAACTATGTAACTACTATGCCTGTGTAGGCTTCCCTGGTGGCTCAGATGGTAAAGAATCTGCCTACAATGTGGGAGACCCAGGTTTGAATCCTGGGTTGGGAAGATACCCTGGAGAAGGGAATGGCAACCCAATCCAATATTCTTGCCTGGAGAGTTCCATGGACAGAGGAACCTGGTGGGCTACAGTCCATGGGGATGCAAAGAGTCAGATACAACTGAGCGACTAACACACACACATTATTTAGATGCTGTTACTATGCCTATTATTATTTATGTTATTATATAGATCAATTATTACTATATAGAGATACATAGAATATATAGATTCTTGGAAGAGTTTCTCAAGTTGTGAATTTTCTATATGTGCTTCTCTGTGCCTTTCTTAATGTGTGATTCTGGAGTTTTGTTGGTAGAGTAGTTGTATGCAATGCTACAATGATTATTCAAATTGAAAAGAAAACATACAATCCAGCCCATCTGTGAAAAGAGCAATGGCTGATACCTAAGGCATTAAGAACACACATTCATGCTGACCCATTTTTCACAGAACCCCAGTCCATTACCCACACTTTTAGATATAGGTGTGCCTAACAGTTAGCACACTTCCTCCATCGTGTTCCCAAAGTAGCCTTTTGTAGCCTAACTTATCCTGTTTCTGATGATTTAGGCCTAGAATACTGCTTTGCAGTGTATCCTTCCCAGGATATTAATATCCAGAAAGGTTGGGCAGAGAACAGATTGCATAGCTGCACATAGGAGTAAACGCACCCTGGGCTCAAAACCATTATCACTCCTCCCGTAATCACAGTCAGATTGGAAATCCCGGAGGGAATCTCATCCTGGAAACAGAATGCCTTTATTTTGGGGGAGTGGGGGGTAAGGGAGTAGTGTATCATGTCATAATTTCCCAGCTGCTGGAAAAAGGCTTTGTGTGCCCCTGTATCTTAGAAAAATAAAACTGATGCCATTGTTGATAGAATGAGACTTCCCTGGGACTCCAAAGTAACAAGTACCCAGCAATGTGCTATTCCCCTAAAGGAAAAATATCTCATGGTTGCAATAAAACCATATTGATTCTCTGAAATCTCTCTGTCTTAAAGAATACAACAGCAAACATAAACAACTGGGGGGAAAAAAACAGTTTCATCTTTTGAAACAAATTCCTGTTATTTAAATACAAAGAATTATTTCTTATATCCTAATGGTGAAGACAAATGACATAGCTTCAGAAACCCTTCACCATCACTTTGGGGAACACTTATCCATATAAAGTGAGGTGTCTTTTGCAGGGCATGCGTGCTCAGTCATGTCTCTTTGTCACCCCATGGACTGTAGTCCACCAGGATCCTTGTCCATGGAATTTTCCAGGCAAGGATACTGGAGTGGGTTGCCATTTCCTCTGGAAGATACTCCAAGGACTCTTCTAGACCCAGGGACTGAATCAGCATCTCCTGTGTCTCCTACATTGGCAGGTGAATTCTTTACCACTGAGCCACCTGGGAATTCCAAGCTAAGTTTAAAGGCAGTGCTGAAGAGCAAGAGGAGATATGTGAGAGATTTAAATGTATACAACGGTGCGCTGAGCTGGTGTAAAGAACCTCCTGCCAATACAGGAGACGTAAGAGATGTGGGTTAAATACCTGGATGGGGAAAATCCCCTGAAGGAGGACATGGCAACCCACTCCAGTATTCTTGCCTGGAGAATCCATGGACAGAGGAGCCTAGCAGGTTACAAGATCGCAAAGAGGTGGACACGACTGAAACAACAGCAGCAGCAACAGCAGCAGGTGTATTGTTCCCTTTCTTTCAATGAATGTGAGGGGAAGTATAGATTGAGTATTGATATGTATCTGTAGTAAAGTATTAAGCTCAGCAAAGCATGTGGAGATCAAACCACCCTTGTTTGCCCAGATGAGCAGCAGTCAAATGTTTTCATCATTGAATTCTTCAGAAAAAGACTCTTGATTAATCATGTTAAGATTCCTTCAGTCACTTGCTGAGGCTGTAGGCTGATAAGCCAGGCTGATCAGAGCAATGTGTACTTTCCAGGGAATTTCAAAGCTGTGCTTAGTAGAAGCTCTTGAGTTAAAAAGAAAATGGGCAAAAGTAAATATATATGAATTTTAAAAAACTAAGTCAGGTATGGACATTTTTTATGATATTTGCTTTCCTTTTTATTTTAAGATGATTCACTGGGATATACATTGAAGGTGACTCATCTAATTTTCAACTTGACTACAGCAATGCTACAACATGCTGTTACGTCAAATGGTTTTACCTAGTGTGATGGCAAGAAAATGAACTCTACCTTCTTCAAGGGGAAACCCACAGTTTCCTTTCCTCAGTGTAATTTGTTCTCTACAGTTAGATTCCAAATAAGAGCTACAATCTACTTTAGAAAAGTCCCATATACACGTCCACAATCCCCTATCAAACATGGGGCCAGATATATTTTATAATTCAGAATTTTGCAAAATTCAAAAGGTACATGCAGTATATTATGTAGAACCCTCAATGGAGCCTAGGGCTGAATCATTATGGAACATGTTAACATTTTGTAGTGAAATATATGAATATTCATAATAGCTAGGATGAATAAAGGCAATAAGTAGCCTTCTCAGTTCATTTCTGATGCCAAATTAATTTTTTTTAAACTTAAAGTTCCCAGTGGTTTCTGGATTTCAGGACTGAAATTTAGGAAATACAAACATGTATTTGAAACCTCTTACTATTTTCCTTTTAGTTATTTCCAATTAAACAAAAGAATTTTAAAATTCTAGAATTTATCTTCAGTAAAATTCTATTTAATGCTTTTAAAAATATTATTTATGGGATTTATTATTTCAAGACTTGCTATATTTACTCTAATCATATATTACAAATAAATATTCTATATTTCTATAAAGTTATTTTAAGATTCTACATATAATCTGAAATGAAATATAAATTTTTAATATTCTTGATAGAATAAAATGTGGAGGCCAAAGGATATATGCATAAACACTAAATGTACATTAAATATTGTTTGAGAAACACTATTTTCATTAATTTATTTGGTTTCATCCAAAGTATTTTTCTTACAATAATAATTTTCTCTTCTTAACCGAGAACATTCCCAAAATCTGAGTCTTGCATCTCAGGGTAACTTTAGATTTGTTTCTGTTAGGATTATATCCTACTTAGAGAAGAAATAGCAAAATTGGGCTTTTTATTGGTTAAATTTAAGTCATATGTTTAGAATCCCCATCCATGATACCTTATTGTAACCTAATAATTAGTCAAGTCCCCAAAATGCCATGGCAGATTTTTTAGCATACCCATATGAATTGAAGAGCAAAGGAAAAGACTAAATAAAAAGAAGGAAAGAAAAAGAAGAGGAAATAGGAAATAGGAAAGATGGGATAAAGGAAAGAAGAAAAAACAAGAAAGGGAAAATTAAAAAGCAGAAAAGACAGTGCAATTTCCCTCTAATACTTTGGTGCTTTGGTCCCTTAATCCTAATTCCTCAGGTGTCAAGAGGAAGAACCAATCCTTCCCATGGACACACTGGTTTGTGAAACCAAGGAAAATTAGAAATGGGCTCCGAAGAATTAAGGTTGGAAATGATACCCAGACAGGTGACATGAAACAGAACCTGGAGTGAATGTTTACAAAGACAAACCACAGTGATAAAGGCTTACCAGAGCCAAGAATACAGAGTGAGATGTACCACAAGGGGAAATGCAGACTCAGAGACAGGTCAAATGAAGTGCTCTTAGACCCGGCTTGAGAAGCCAAAGTCAGGGTCTCCAAATACTAATAGAAAAATCAGATCCTGGGACACAGTCTTTTCTTACAGAGAGAAAACAGTCACACAGGCTCACAGTGGCCAAGCCTGGGCAGCAGGTCACTTTAGCCTTTATCCAGTTATAAAGTCACATGCAGAGCCAGAGGGCTGGCAGGAACTCACACCAAGCTAACACTCACATTTGTCACCTATGCCTTGCTGCGATGTGTATAGACTTTGTGTATATACAAACAGTACATCAGGATAACAATAAGCGGACAGTGAGGCTTGAGGAAGATAATAGCCCCCGTAAGTATTAAAGTTAATCATACTCAGAGTATAAACACAGACAAATAGAACACCCTCTTGTAGGTTTCATATAAATACTGTGTGTAGGTTTCTATCCCAACATTCCACGATGTTCGCATCCCTGTTCTGGACCCCAGAATGATTATAGATAGGAAGAGAGTAAAAGAAAAATACAGGAAATTAAAAAAGGAAGAGGGTGGGAAGGTGGCTTGAGAGGAGACATAGGCATATGTATAGCTGATTCGTGTCGTTGTGCAGCAGAAACTAACACAACATTGTATAGCAATTATGCTCCGATTAAAAAATAAAATAAAAGTCATGATGAATCTGAGAAAGAATAATTTTTCAAAAACTTTAAAAACATAAAAAGAAGGAAGGAAAGAAACTCCTTCAGAGACATCAGTTATGCAGGCAAACTCTGTCCTGACTAATGTTCATACAAACCCCACCAATTGCCATGTTTCTCTGATTCTTTAATTCCCAATGTCTCTTAAAAAGCAAAATAATAACAGTAATAACTTTAGGATGGTTGATTCTTGGTCACAGAGTTAATCTCAGTGCATGAATATGACGGGCTGTGCACTAAGGACATTTTTCATCGGATATTTTCATTTTTTGCCTTTGGCAAAAATTCCACCAGTCATGATAAATAATTCCATACCCCTAAGTGGATATTATTATTATTTTCAACAGCAAGCCACAGCTGGCTCCTAGCCTGTCAGCTCTGCCGGAGTCACAGATGCTGTGTGCATACCTGTTGACAATTCTGTGGGTAGAAACGGCTCAGCGTCCCCACTTCCGCACTGGTGCTCTTTCATCCTAATGGTGTCCCTTGAAATCACAGCCAGCGAAAGGAAGAGGGACAGACTGAGGCAAAGGTGCAAATAGACAGTGCGGATTTTGCCTGCAGGGTTAGAATATATACCTACTTCTCAGATGTTTGCAGGCAACTCACTTGTTCTACCAGGGAATTTAATGACAGTACAAACCCACCACTATTTTAAAGGGCTAGCATCATGCTTTGCACATAGTGGGCACTAAAAATTGTTGAATAAATACAAACGTGAATGAGGGTCAAGGTTTGGTTGGCTTTGCTTTTATTTTTCATCTATAAGCCTCTACTCCTCTGTTTCCCTGTCTTTCTAATCCCTTTTGACATTCACGTTTCCCCCCGCCCCTGTCAGTGCACACCGCCTTCCTGTGCCCCCGGCTGGTCCTAGTGTAGTACTCCACCTGTCCTCAAGTATTATTTTCAACCTCGTACCTCTTTCCCTCTATCAACATGTGTTCTTCCAGCCAATCAAAGCTCCTTGACAATCAGTCTTAATCACTTAATTAGATAACCAAATATTTTTAAATGTCTCACCCAGCAGTTGGCTTACCTCTTGTCTGTATCCATATCTTAAATGCAAATAAGGAATTGTGAGGAAATTCCCAGTGTAAACTGCCTAGCGACTAGCTGAACAAGACAATTATTTGGAAATGCTCCCCAAATTACACGGTGCACTGTTTGCTATCCCAAGTTGGATAGAGCTGGCCATCTAAATTGAATACACACATTATTTTTGAAATAATATAATCTCTACTACTTAACAAAAAATAAAACAGTCATATATGATTAGAAGGAATGGGAAAAGGGGAGTAAAATATACCTAAGGGAAACTATTTTAGAGAAAATTTGCAATATGGAAAAATACTTCAGGGATTATAAGGAATCACAGACCTCCAAATTCACAGGAGTCCTTCGAACATATTTTGTCACAGTTAATTGGTCATTTCACTTGAACATTGAAGAACAGCTCAAAAATACAATTTTCAGCCTGCTTTAAAAAACTAAGCCAATCAAAGACTCAGAAGGGGATTATTGATGTAATATTGACAACAACATGGTCAATTGTTTTATGGGAAGCTTTGTAGCTAAGAAAAAAACACTGAATTTTGACCTAAGAAGACTAGATTTCCTTCCTACCTCCACCACTATCTAGATGTGCAACCCTTTCAGCAGCACAGAATCGTAAAAAAAAAAAAAAAAAAGTACCATATTTAACAAATAAATAGATAAGAGAGTGAATGACCTTGCGCTAGTCATTTTAAACACTGTGAATCTATACAACAAAGGAGTTGAATGTGAATTTGCTATAGTTTTTTTCTAATATTGGAATTCCCAAATTCACCAAACTCATTCCCAAGGAAATCGGTAGGTGTGTTCTGAAGCAGAGATGGAGAAAGTTCCCTGTTGACCACAGGGAATTAGACATCAAAGAAGTAACTTTGCTCCCGCCTCCTCTCCCTTATTTAGGCTGGAAGAAGGGAATAAAGGAGTATGAAGATCAGGACAGCTCTCCAGGCTGGTGACACAGCCCCAGGCACCAAAGGCCATCACCACACTATGTGTCTATTACAAACCTGAGGTCACACAACAGCAAAGCAGAGGAGGAAAAAAAAATCTGTACAGCAGCACCGGTGAGCCAACACCCTCCATAACCATTTCCAAAGACTATCAGCTTAATAGTTTGCACAACAGAAGCATCAGCCTTTACTTACTGAGTATTGCTGCTGCTGCTGCTAAGTTGCTTCAGTTGTGTCCGACTCTGTGCGACCCCATAGACCGGCAGCCCACCAGGCTCCCCCGTCCCTGGGATTCTCCAGGCAAGAACACTGGAGTGGGTTGCCATTTCCTTCTCCAATGCATGAAAGTGAAAAGTGAAAGTGAAGTCGCTCAGTCGTGTCCGACTCTTAGCGACCCCATGGACTGCAGCCTACCAGGCTCCTCTGTCCATGGGATTTTCCAGGCAAGAGTACTGGAGTGGGGTGCCATTGCCTTCTCCGTACTGAGTATTAGAATTCATAAAAACAGAATGAAAAAGTCTCAAGAGGATATGAGCTACGTTTTATTGCAATAGAAGTGAACCTAATAAAGTCCCACCACACACCAAGTCATCATTAAAGGCAACCTTGTTTGGAAACAAATTTCATGAACTCTAAAGCATCATGCAATTATACAGTAGGTCTGGGGCATTTCCTCACCTTCTGTCTATTCACAAAATCTTTTTTAAAAAATTGAATCAAACTCCATAATTTGAGTTTTAAAATAATTCTGAGACTCGCATTTCAATGGCAGCTCAGCTTAGAGCTAGATCTGTGACCTTGAGCTCAACTCCTCTTGTCCCCAAATTCCATTTGTTGGAGGCATTTGTGCTAAGTAACTTCTAAGAACATAATCTGGATCAAAAGTTCTAATCACTGATACAGAGCACATGATGGTTATTCTCTCCAGAGCTATTTTTAAGTGTCATGATATTTACATAGCCAGAGATCTCAGACACTAATTTTCTAAAACATTCTTCTGACATTTGTGAGAAATACTGGCAATCTCCCAAACCCAAGCAGAGGAAATACCAACTGACAACATTTTAATGTGTCAGAGTAGAAAGCTGATCTTCAAGCAAGGAGTAGCCAGTTCCTTGGTTCAGAAAATCTGTGTTAGGTAACACAGAAAAAGATTGGGTAGAAATCCTAAAGATGTTAGCACATCTTGAAAACCTAGCCAACTGTATATTCCAAAGGATAAGGAAGGAATAGGTTGAATGAATGATCCCTAAGCTTAGTCGCAGTCGTGTACAACTCTCTGCAACCCTGGGGACTGTAACCCGCCAGGCTCCTTTGTCCGAGGGGATTCTCCAGGCAAGAAGACTGGAGTAGGTTGCCATGCCCTCCTGCAGGGGATCTTCCCAACCCAGAGATCGAACTCAGGTCTCCTGCATTGCAGGTGTATTTTTTACCACCTGAGCCACCAGGGAAGCCTGGTGAAGGAATGATAATAGCAAATAAAAATGTGCTAATTTTTATTGAGAATATGTGTTCTGCTGGACATTGTGATATGGATTTAGGATGGATTATTTTAGTTAATCCAATATAGCATGGCATTTTACTAGCTTTTTGAGAATTAAACTGAAAAATAGAGGTTTTTTGTCATGCTATAAATTTAGGAAGTGTAAAAGTTTAGAAAAAGAGGTCGATTTGGACTCTTTCTGGGCAGACAATTTCTGACAAATTGCTGACAATTGCTGACAAAGCTCACATGGGCCAACAGACAAAGATGCGCCCCTCGTTGTAAAAACAAGACATCTTCTCATGACCAACTGTACCTCTCTCTTACTAGCATTGTTAGTTATTAGGGAAGTTTTGTAAATAAATATTACATAATAAGAAAAATAATAGTGATAATATATAGCATCAATCAATAGCTATAATTAAAGCTAATAATGCTTGGCAAATTTTGCCTTTCTTCTCATTTTCTTAATAAATTATAAACAAATGACACATTTTTCTATTACCTTTTTATTACCTTTTTAAAAGTTTTCAGTGATGAACTAGTTAAGACCATGCCTGTGACATGGGTAAATTCAGTTTGACAACTAAAGAATAATTCTCATCTTTCAATTGCTTATGTAATGATAGGAGTCACTAAAGAAAAATTACTGGAACAACTCTTCTTCATGACTTCAGCCTTCAGCAGTTGAAACAAATATATGAAATCTTATCTATATTTAACCAGCTCTTTTGGCTGAAACTTGAATGCACATTAACATTAAAATAAGAAACTGAAGTTAAGAGAAGTATTTTAAATATTTGTGTGGCATATTCTTTACTGCAACCTCCTCAAAATATTACTGTCCAGGTACGAGAAAGGAGGGTGAGACTTTGTCACCTCTAAGAAAAAAGAATGATAAAGTTAAAACCTTGTTCTGTCTTGCTTCTTGTTTTACTAGTGCCCCCTCTAGTGGAATTTTCTCAGTAATGCAGGCCCCAAAAAAAGGAAGTGGGGTGATTTATGACACCAAGCACATATTTTGTTTGCTTTTTTACATTTCCTTTTTAGAAACGTTCTAAACAAAATGATGTGAAATAAACAAACATAATAGTGCATAATAGACGTACAATAGTTTCACAAGCAATTGTAATTAAACAAGGGAGTGATAAAAAACTGTGCTATATTCAGAACAGAAAACGTTTTCAGATGCATGTGGCAGACAGTTATGAAAACATATTTTGCCAGAATTTACTGTCATTCATTTATGGTTTGACTTTTTTCCCTCCACCAGCCTATTTGGCCATTAGCCTGAAACTTCGCGACCAGTCTCTTTCTACACATTTAAACTTGAAAAACTTGAATTTCCCCTCGTTACTGTTTACCGTCCTTTCTCTTTTTATAGTATCTTTGGGAGAATCATACCCTGCGTCTCGAAGTTTTGCAGTTTGTTTGCTGTCTGTAAACTGCACTGATGCCCAGAACCAAGACCTAGAAGCTAATTCTCTTTACAATTCCCAAGCAGTCTTTTGCTGATCATTTTCTCACAACATTTTTTTCTCCTATTAATTTTGTGTGCACGAGTAGGGGAGAAAAAGGAAGAAAAACTACCCCCCCCCCCCACCAAATGACCATTCTCAACGCGGCCTCATAGGATGCGTCCTGGAGAAGTGTGGAGCTTGGTAGATGCGTCTTGTTCTACAGGGATCTCTGTCAACTTCTCTTTTTATGCATTTAATGGGCTTCCCTGGTGATAGCCTAAGGGTGCTTTCACTAAACAATTAATGTTAGGCATCTCCTGGGAACCTAATGGGTATTTAGCAGTAAATTCACTTCCAGTGACTGGGATAATGTGATATTTTGACAATGCATATAGAGGAGGTGCAGAAAGGTGAACTTTTATCCAACAAGATAATAAACAACCTACACAAACTTCTCATCTTTCTGCTATTTCTTGGGAACAAGGACAATCAAGCTGTAATTCCAGGTACTGTTGTATGTGCCTGACTTAGCCGTTTGGGCATGACACCACACTTCTGTTCACTGGTATTAATGTAACGTACTAGTCTCAATCTATTAGTGAAAAGTAAAATTTGCTGTGACATTTTGATTCCAAAGCCGCGAGCAATGAAAGGCATAGCCCGGCATAGGGTATTTGTATTATGTTAATAAAAAATGATACTACCATATGATACTAATGCTGAGCGGAGAACACTTATTAGTATTTTCCCTGACTAAAGTTACAGTCTACTTTTTTTTTTCTAATTTTATTTTATTTTTAAACTTTATTTTTATTTATTTTTAAACACATGTATACCTGTGGCGGATTCATTTTGATATTTGGCAAAACTAATACAATTATGTAAAGTTTAAAAATACAGTCTACTTTTAAGTGACTGAATACCAAGGTTCTAGATTTCATCACCTCATCCTCTTAAATATTCTTTCAAAATGTTGCCTGAATTGTCTTTGTTAGAAGAAACTAAAATCATAAGATGGATACCTAGCTTTTTACCCTCTTTAAGTGCTCCTAAAATAACAATCACTTGTATAGGAAGAAGGTTTTATCAGAATAGCCCACTTTGCCATCTCAGAATATATTCTTAATCTAAATTAAAATTATGAGCAGAAATAAACTAAAATAGTACCATATTTCTAAACAAACAGTGGACTTTGATATAGTAGACAGTAAAGTGAGAATTTAATTTTATTTCAATTTTAAAAACATACTTACAAAAGCATTTCCTTGTCATTTTCCACCTGCTTGCCTGAAGAGCTTACATAATATACACAAGTATGACTATATATGTGTACATACATACACAAACACATATATTCATATAGATGGTTCAAATATTTATTTTTAATAAACCTGGTAATTAACAAAGTTAGTAGAAAGCAGTCACCATTCCAAGCTTTCTACTTGAATCTACGCAATATACTTCTTCAATTTTGTTTGCTATCCCCACGAAGTTTGCACTCACCCTTTCATTTCACATTAATGTCGTCTTTATCATGTCAGAAAAATACTGGATAAAAAAACCTATAACACAACATAAAACACACAGAGAACAATTGACCCCCCAAGGAAGTGAGAAATTATTGTCATATTATCGTCACTTTTACTGCTCCTATATTTTCATGTACAGAGCGATATATGACTATTTCTGTGGCATCTTTAAGAAAGCAAATTCCAACTCTGCAAGTATCTTCCCCAAATCAGAATTCAAATGATTTCAGCGACTATCCTCAGAAACTGTTATTTCCCAATGAGACCAAATGTGGGCAGTAACAATTACAAATCAATTACCATAAAAACATTTAATCATTTTTGCCCTCCTCTTCTATATCCTTAGGGCTCTCAACTGATATTTTCCCATGTACAGCAGACTCCGTGTTCCTGTCTGTTAAGCTTATTAAGCGGGTGTGCCTGTTTGATTATTATTGAACTTGTGTAGCCAACTCATATGTTGTGAAAAGCATTGCATAAACAGCTGCATCATCTATTAAGCATAGTAATTGCATTATGAGGTCAATAAAAGATCGTAGGCAAGATATCTGGAAAGTAATTACTTCTCTTTAATGAATATATAGCCAAGTAATTTCTGAGTGCTGTAGGCATAACAGTGCTATATGTTTTATAGTTTATAAATAAATCGTTATTACCTTACACAAAGAGTGGAAATACATTCTTGGAAGAAAAGTTAATTTGTTGTAAAGAGGCACATTTTGCTTAAACTACTCACATATAATGGATTATCAAGTAATTCCAATATGCTGTAATTGAGAATTACCTCTCTCAATGCAGAATATTCAATTGCATTTTGTACATCTGGGAGGAAACTGTATTTTCACCTCAGCTTTTCTCCTCTACATTAAAAGCATGATTTATAGCATATATTTTATGTAGGGAATAATGGCTATACAAAGTTAATCTTATGCTATGAATAATTTAGAATTATTTCTTTAGTTTAAATATATTTGCATGCAAATTACATGACATAATTATTCCCACATAGAAAGCGGGCTTGCCTTGTTTTCTTTTTTCCTAGAAGCCCATTTCTCAAGCTGTAACCTCTACATTTATTGTGAATTTCTGGTTTAAGTATGTGTACTTTGCATGTGTTCTTTCTCTCTCTCATCTAGGAATATTCAGATTAGAATATCATAACATCATTTATTAGCTAATATTACAAGAGATGCTTTCATCAAGGCATTAATTCCCCATTTTATTAAATAAAACCATCATAAGCACCTCTTGACATCTTTATAGAGAAACTAAATTTTAGAAGTCTGAAGCGCATTTTGCAAGTATGCAGAGCAACCCCACTGCCTTCCAAATCCTTGAAATGTTGGACATCACAGAAAAAGAGAATTTTGGGGGGGCGGGTAATAGAAACTGAGAAAAGCAGCGGTAACTGCTAATGCTCTATTGTTAGTACCAGTCGCTTATTTCCAAGAAGCTCTGGTCCCAAACACCCATCGAGAAATCGCTAATGTTTATCAGTTAGAGTAAAACTCATCAGAGAATTTTGAAACTGTGAAGATTCGCTTAATTTTAAAAATTTAACTTCCTATTTATTAACTTTTTCATATTATCTATATACAATTGAAAAAATACCCCATTCATGTCTGAATAGGGCCTTAAGTAAAGAAATCTGTACTTCAGTCAACAATATTAACAAGAGCATCAATATCTGTGATAAAGTTGACCAGCAATCCTAAACCACCAACACAATTTAGCCCGTGCTGAAAGTTGTTACCCCTGCTGCAGAGGGGTGAGGATGGGAGGCAGAAGGAAAAAGTCTGGCTCCAGCCTTCACCAGCCACCCCTGAAATCTCGCGTGATCATGGACGCGAGAGAATCAGGTCCTCCTATCACTTCTCTCTCTAACCACTTAACCTCAGGAAACTTATGCAACTCTTGGCTTTGGTTTCTCTATGTGTAAAAGTTCCCCTTGGAAGAGTCACAGGTCCTTTCAATCTAAACTTTCTTTTATTTTAACTTCTAGAAGCGAGCAACGACAGCAGAGGAAGGGGAAGGCAGAAAATAAAAGTCAACGTTTATTAAGTGCCTGGCATGTTCCTGATTTTAGATTTCAGGGCTTTACAATTATAAGCTCATTTATTCTTCGTACAACCCTATGAGGCAGTCACCCCTATTCTATCATTGAGAAGATTGAGGCACAAAGAGGTGAAAAGGCACAGAACTAGAAAGTGGCAGCGAATTCTCTGAGGGTCTTGTGCTTAGGGCTCAGCCCTTTCACTGCTAGGGCCCGGGTTCGGTCCCTGGTCGGAGAACTAGGATCCTGCAGTCCTCATGATGCGGCCAAGACAAAAAAAAAAAAGGTGGCAAAATCAGGATAGGAAACCTCCTCTGTCTGGAGGGGATGCTTGTATCTTAATCTTTACAGGAGAGGTACTTGGCAGCATGGAAGAGCAGGGGAAGCCAGGAGAGAAACTTTGCCTAGTGAGGAGTTGGTCTTACAAATGGCAAGAATAGGCTTTGAGTATTTACTGAAGGGCCATAAAGACAATGGTCCACCTGCCTTCATCTAGGACTTTCGTATCTGATACCATTTACCGATATCAACCTAACTTTAAAAATATTAAGCATTAGCCACACGAATTGACATAAAAATAACATTGATTTATTTTTATGGTCACACAATGGACTACTCATGCTGCATTCAAAAAAAAAAAAAAAACCTAGCTTAGCTTAACTAAGATTGTGTAAGTACCTTTCCATTAAGCATCAAAAATGAAAGATATCTGAGAGATTATATTAAAAGAGAAATAATATAAGCATTTGAAGTCATGAATTCTGCTCCACCTCTAATATTTGATCATTATTTTCTTGGCTTCACGATCACTGTATGGAATAAGACTATTAAACTCAGATCCATGCGTATTTTAACCAATCTTCCATTTAGCCAAAGCGGATCACTGGGCTGCCTGTGATGCACTCTGGTAGATTTAGTTTAATATTCATGTCTAAAATATTCTTTGAGCACCTGCTTTGTACATCAACAAGCTATGGCTCCTGCTTGGGAGCAGATCACATTCTGGTATAATTTGCTATGTTAATCACATACAAAAGTATTGTTACTGGTTTAAAAATAGCAGAATACTTTAATGACTCCATCTCTGCAACAGTCTTAATCAAATTTTAGTCTGCACACAAGAACTACAGGGAAAGTTTGCTTAAAATGCATATTCTCACTCAGGAGGTCTTAGAGCCCCTGTAAAGGTTATTCGGAAGTAAATGGTCCAAGCTTGAGAAACACAGACACAGAACTTTGTCCTAAGAGTCCTCCATGGGACCTGTGAATGACCAAGGATCATTCCCTCAAAATTATGATTGAAGTTTAAGAAAATCTAATTTGCAATTAAAACAACCACTACTAGACAGGTCTAAAAATTAACAGCCTGTTAAAACTGTTTCCAACTTACTTGGAAAGGACAGTAGAATCACAGTCACTTCAGTCAGTGTAGCCAGACTAGAAGATTTCAAATGATTAAGCATGGAAAGCTGCCCAACCAAAGAAAAACTATAAGTATCAAGGGCAAAAATCTGTGGGAAGCAGCAAAAATAATTAACAGGGAATTTTATAGTGATATAAGCCTACCTCAGTAAACAAGAAAAATCTCAAATTAACAATCTAGCTTTGCAACTAGGAAAAGAAGAACAAACAAATCTCAGTTCACAGAAGGAAAACAATAATAAAGATCAGAGCAGAAATAAATGAAATACATACTTAAAAAATAGAGAAGATCAATGAAACTAAGAGCTGGTTCTTTGAAAAGATAAAATCGATAAACCTTTAGCTAAATAATTAAGGACAAAAGAGAAAGCTCAAATAAAATCAGAAATAAAAGTTGTAACTGACACCACAGAAAGGACCATAAACAATCACTACAACTATGTTCCCACAAATTGGACAAACCAGAAGAAATGGATAAATTCTTAGAAGCATACAATCTCTCAGGACTGAACCAGGAAGAAATAGAAAACATGAACAGGCTGATCCCCAATAAGAAAATTGAATTAGTAATTAAAAAGAAAAAATTCCATACAGAAGTACAGGAGCAGACACATTTACAGATGAATCCTACCAAACATCTAGCACCTATCCTTCTCAAGCTATTGAAGAAAACTGCAGAGAAAGCAACACTTCCAAACTCATTCTATGAAGCCAGCATCACCCTGATTCCAAACCCAGACAAAGAGATGTCACAAAAAAACAAAATTATAATGCAATATTAATGATGAACACAGACACAAAAATCCTCAACAAAATATTAATGAACTTAGTTCAACAGTAAGTGAAAAGGATCATACACCAGGATCAAGTGAAATTTGCCCCAGGGATGCAAGAATGACTCAGAATTCAGAAATCAATGGGATATGCCATATTAACAAATTGAAAAACAGAAATTATATGATCATCTCAATAGACGCAGAAAACATCTTTGACAATGAAAAACCTATATGCAGGTCAGGAAGCAACAGTTAGAACTGGATATGGAACAACAGACTGGTTCCAAATAGGAAAAGGAGTATGTCAAGGCTGTATATTGTCACCCTGCTTATTTAACTTATATGCAGAGTACTTCATGAGAAACGCTGGGCTGGAAGAAGCACAAGCTGGAATCAAGATTTCTGGGAGAAATATCAATAACCTCAGATATGCAGATGACACCACCCTTATGGCAGAAAGTGAAGAGGAACTACAAAGCCTCTTGATGAAAGTGAAAGAGGAGAGTGAAAAAGTTGGCTTAAAGCTCAACATTCAAAAAACTAAGATCATGGCATCTGGTCCCATCACTTCATGGGAAATAGATGGGGAAACAGTGGAAATAGTGTCAGACTTTATTTTGCGGGGCTCCAAAATCACTGCAGATGGTGATTGCAGCCATGAAATTAAAAGACACTTACTCCTTGGAAGGAAAGTTATGACCAACCTAGACAGCATATTGAAAAGCAGAGATATTACTTTGCCAACAATGATCCATCTAGTCAAGGCTATGGTTTTTCCAATTGTCATGTATGGATGTGAGAGTAGGACTGTGAAGAAAGCTGAGTGCCAAAGAATTGATGCTTTTGAACTGTGGTGTTGGAGAAGACTCTTGAGACTCCCTTGGACTGCAAGGGGATCCAACAAGTCCATCCTAAAGGAGATCAGTCCTGGGTGTTCATTGGAAGGATTGATGCTAAAGCTGAAACTCCAATACTTTGGCCACCTCATGCGAAGAGCTGACTCATTGGAAAAGACCCTGATGCTGGGAGGGATTGGGGGCAGGAGGAGAAGGGGACAACAGAGGATGAGATGGCTGGATGGCATCACCGACTTGATGGATATGAGTTTGAGTGAACTCCGGGAGTTGGTGATGTACAGCGAGGCCTGGCATCCTGTGATTCATGGGGTCGCAAAAAGTCGAACATGACTGAGCAACTGAACTGAACTGAACTGAACATCCATTTATGATTTAAGAAAGAAAACTCCCAACAAAGAGGATTTAGAGGGAACAAAGCTCAATATAATAAAGACCATTATGACAAACCTACAGCCAACATTGGACTTGGTAAAAAGCTGAAAGCGTTTGATGATATTGAAGCAAAACTCAAGGTATTCAAAAACCATAGGTTTCTGGTGAAAACATTCACAAGCCCTGTATTATCAATCAAATGCCTGCAATATCAAAGCACATGTAGAGAATAAGCTGCTTAGGACTGCCTCTAGTCCTCTGCTCAGAAATGGCTCTTCTAAAACTGAGACATTCCCAAACTCAGGAGTGGCCTTTCCTTAGTGATAGAAACTGATTCCCCATGTCTAGCCCAACCCCTAACAAATGGAAAAGATAAACTAACTTGCTAGTTTTAATATTTTTTCAAGGGCAGAAATCATGGGGTTTTGGTCAATTTCAGTAATAACTTTCTTTTGCCTTATTTGGAACATGAAGAGCTATTTTTCCCCACTCAATTCAGTACAGTCGCTCAGTTGTGTCTGACTCTTTGTGACCCCATGGACTGCAGCACACCAGGCTTCCCTGTCCATCACCAACTCCCAGAGCTTGCTCAAACTCATGTCCATTGAGTAGGTGATGCCATCCAACCATCTCATCCTCTGTTGTCCCCTTCTCCTCCTGCCTTCAATCTTTCACAGCATCAGGGTCTTTTCCAATGAGTCAGTTCTTCGCATCAGGTGACCAAAGTATTGGAGTTTCAGCTTTAGCATCAGTCCTTCCAATGAATATTCAGGACTGACTTCCTTTAGGATTGACTGTTTGGATCTCTTTACAGTCAGTCCAAGGGACTCTCAAGAGTCTTCTCCAACACCACAGTTCAAAAGAATCAATGTTAATCAATTTTCCTGCTAATGCTAATCCATACTAAATCAATTTTCCCACTAATAAAACCATAAATGTATAGTATTTTTAAAAGACAGTAATTAAGATTCCTAAACAAATGATGTTTAGGCAAAATATTTGAAAATGTTATCCATGTCCCTTCCATGTGAATACATGGCCATGCTTTTCAGAAAGAACAAGAGAGCATATGACCTTCTCTGCTTAAGAACAAGGACCAAAATGTACTGGCCACATCTACTTCCTAGAGAAGGCTATTATATGAAGGTACCAGGCTCTCTAACTTCATTTGAGTAATTTCCCAAAGGTTTTGTGACATAATGTAGGGCAATCTGTATTAATAAACACCAGAGCAGAATCCTTATGATATACCAAGAATGCATGTTACTTGGGTAAGTCTCTGCATTATGATGGATCCTAAGTTTGATGGAAACGAGCTTATACTCAACCCTTATGGCCCTGTGCCTGAAGGAAAAGACAGTTCCAAGTCTCATTTCCTCTTTATCATTCATAGCCTAGAGGTCATAACTGCTTTCAGCATTTGGAATTTCAATTTCTACATGAACTCAATATTCACTTTCCACACGAACTCAACATTCCCTGTACTTTAAATTTATAGAATCAAGATTACACATGGAAGGAACTAATTTTAGCACACATTTATTCCAAGTTCTTCCATGTATAGGTAAGCAAACTAAAGTCAGGAGAAGAGTGGATTAATAAATAGCATAGTTCTACTATCTAAGTCTGTTTTGTAGAGGAATAAGATTGATATATGTGGAAATCTTTGAATAACTAATGCAAAAATGAAATTTTTATTTTCAACCACATACTTGTAAATCACAAACCACACCTGAGGTAGCAGTTAAGATTCAGTTCAGTCTAGGATGTTCCCTTGTTGTTGCATATTTTACTTCAATATCTCTCCACCCCTTAGGCAAAGATCTCTTCTATCTCTGAACTCTTACTGCACCAAAATCTGTACCTCAGCTGAGCACATAAAGGCTCACCACTCACTGATTAACTGATCTTTGGGATAATAATAACAAAATATCTGCTGGTTACTTCTAATGATGTATGTCCTAAGACCAGAAAATCATATAATGTAACAGAACAACTTAACTTTACATAGCACATTTCTCCAACTCATCCAGGATATTTTACATACAGAACATTTTGTGGAGAAAGTCTGATTTGTCATACTGCCCTCTAGTGATATGAACTAGTGTTATATTAATCAAATCCCATTTTATTTTTTATTTATTTATTTTTGTATTAGTTTTGCCAAATATCAAAATGAATCCGCCACAGGTATACATGTGTTCCCCATCCTAAACCCTCCTCCCTCCTCCCTCCCCTACCATCCCTCTGGGTCGTCCCAGTGCACTAGCCCCAAGCATCCAGTATCGTGCATCGAACCTGGACTGGCATCTTGTTTCTTCCATGATATTTTACATGTTTCAATGTCTTTCTCCCAAATCTTCCCACCCTCTCCCTCTCCCACAGAGTCCATAAGATTGTTCTATACATCAATGTCTCTTTTGCTGTCTCGTACACCGGGTTATTGTTACCATCTTTCTAAATTCCATATATATGCGTTAGTATACTGTATTTATGTTTTTCCTTCTGGCTTACTTCACTCTGTATAGTAGGCTCCAGTTTCATCCACCTCATTAGACCTGATTCAAATGTATTCTTTTTAATGGCTGAGTAATACTCCATTGTGTATATGTACCACAGCTGTCTTATCCATTCATCTGCTGATGGACATCTAGGTTGCTTCCATGTCCTGGCTATTATAAACAGTGCTGCGATGAACATTGGGGTACACGTGTCTCTTTCCCTTCTGGTTTCCTCAGTGTGTATGCCCAGCAGTGGGATTGCTGGATCATAAGGCAGTTCTATTTCCAGTTTTTTAAGGAATCTCCACACTGTTCTCCATAGTGGCTGTACTAGTTTGCATTCCCACCAACAGTGTAAGAGGGTTCCCTTTTCTCCACACCCTCTCCAGCATTTATTATTTGTAGACTTTTGGATCGCAGCCATTCTGACTGGTGTGAAATGGTACCTCATAGTGGTTTTGATTTGCATTTCTCTGATAATGAGTGATGTTGAGCATCTTTTCATGTGTTTGTTAGCCATCTGTATGTCTTCTTTGGAGAAATGTCTATTTAGTTCTTTGGCCCATTTTTGATTGGGTTGTTTTATTTTCTGGAGTTGAGCTGTAGGAGTTGCTTGTATATTTTTGAGGTTAGTTGTTTGTCAGTTGCTTCATTTGCTATTATTTTCTCCCATTCTGAAGGCTGTCTTTTCACCTTGCTAATAGTTTCCTTTGATGTGCAGAAGCTTTTAAGGTTAATTAGGTCCCATTTGTTTATTTTTGCTTTTATTTCCAATATTCTGGGAGGTGGGTCATAGAGGATCCTGCTGTGATGTATGTCTGAGAGTGTTTTGCCTATGTTCTCCTCTAGGAGTTTTATAGTTTCTGGTCTTATGTTTAGAACTTTAATCCATTTTGAGTTTATTTTTGTGTATGGTGTTAGAAAGTGGTCTAGTTTCATTCTTTTACAAGTGGTTGACCAGATGTCCCAGCACCACTTGTTAAAGAGATTGTCTTTAATACATTGTATATTCTTGCCTCCTTTGTCAAAGATAAGGTGTCCATATGTGCGTGGATTTATCTCTGGGCTTTCTATTTTGTTCCATTGATCAATATTTCTGTCTTTGTGCCAGTACCATACTGTCTTGATAACTGTGGCTTTGTAATAGAGCCTGAAGTCAGGCAGGTTGATTCCTCCAGTTCCATTCTTCTTTCTCAAGATCGCTTTGGCTATTCGAGGTTTTTTGTATTTCCATACAAATTGTGAAATTATTTGTTCTAGCTCTATGAAGAATACCGTTGGTAGCTTGATAGGGATTGCATTGAATCTATAAATTGCTTTGGGTAGTATACTCATTTTCACTATATTGATTCTTCCAATCCATGAACATGGTATATTTCTCCATCTATTAGTGTCCTCTTTGATCTCTTTCACCAGTGTTTTATAGTTTTCTATATATAGGTCTTTGGTTTCTTTAGGTAGATATATTCCTAAGTATTTTATTCTTTCCATTGCAATGGTGAATGGAATTGTTTCCTTAATTTCTCTTTCAGTTTTCTCATTATTAGTGTATAGGAATGCAAGGGATTTCTGTGTGTTGATTTTATATCCTGCAACTTTACTATATTCATTGATTAGTTCTAGTAATTTTCTGGTGGAGTCTTTAGGGTTTTCTACATAAAGGATCATGTCATCTGCAAACAGTGAGAGTTTACTTCTTCTACAAAGGGAGAAAAATCAAATCAATAAAATTAGAAATGAAAATGGAGAGATCACAACAGACAACACAGAAATACAAAGGATCATAAGAGACTACTATCAACAATTATATGCCAATAAAATGGACAACGTGGAAGAAATGAACAAATTCTTAGAAAAGTACAACTTTCCAAAACTGGACCAGGAAGAAATAGAAAATCTTAACAGACCCATCACAAGCAAGGAAATTGAAACGGTAATCAAAAATCTTCCAGCAAACAAAAGCCCAGGTCCAGATGGCTTCACAGCTGAATTCTACCAAAAATTTAGAGAAGAGCTAACACCTATCCTGCTCAAACTCTTCCAGAAAATTGCAGAGGAAGGTAAACTTCCAAACTCATTCTATGAGGCCACCATCACCCTAATACCAAAACCTGACAAAGATCCCACAAAAAAAAAGAAAACTACAGGCCAATATCACTGATGAACATAGATGCAAAAATTCTTAACAAAATTCTAGCAATCAGAATCCAACAACATATTAAAAAGATCATACACCATGACCAAGTGGGCTTTATCCCAGGGATGCAAGGATTCTTCAATATCCGCAAATCAATCAATGTTATACACCACATTAACAAATTGAAAAACAAAAACCATATGATTATCTCAATAGATGCAGAGAAAGCCTTTGACAAAATTCAACATCCATTTATGATAAGAACTCTCCAGAAAGCAGGAATAGAAGGAACATACCTCAACATAATAAAAGCTATATATGACAAACCCACAGCAAACATTATCCTCAATGGTGAAAAATTGAAAGCATTTCCTCTAAAGTCAGGAACAAGACAAGGGTGCCCACTTTCACCGTTACTATTCAACATAGTTTTGGAAGTTTTGGCCACAGCAATCAGAGCAGAAAAAGAAATAAAAGGAATCCAAATTGGAAAAGAAGAAGTAAAACTCAAATCCCATTTTAATAAGACTAGTTTAGGGGACTTCTCCTGTGGTCCAGTGGTTAAGACTTCATCTTCCAATGCAGGGGACATGAGTTCAATCCCTGGTCTTGGAAGTAAAGATCCCAGTCTTGCACAGTGCAGCCAAAATAATAATAATAATTTAAATAAATAAACTTAAGTATATCAGGCATCAAATCATGATCAAAGATATAATATATGGAAAAAAACCCTTTGGGCATAATTAAAATGTAAAATGTCATTTTCTCTAATACTAGTCTAATAAAAGCCCTGTGTATTTTTTTACAGAGTAAATCAAGTTTATAGAAATATAAGGATGTTTCTAAATTTTTACACAAAGATTGTGATAGAACCTAGACTAAGAGCCAGATCCATTCTCTTTATCTTTTTCACAATTTCTGCAAGACTACACTATGGCCTTTTAAGTTATCACCTTTAAGTTACATGTCCCTGGTGGGGTTCCTTTGGAAGGAGAGAATAAAGCAATGCCAGTTATCAGGCCGCTTTTAAATACTGTAATATATACTATAACCTCCAAACATAATAAAGATTTCTCTGTCTTTATAATAATTGCTATATGGGAGCCATTTGAAACAAAAAACTGCATTGCTTTTCACTGTTGGCTTTTGAGCTCATAAGTTTATGAAAACTTCCTTTGTGGAAGAAGGAACCCTTCTATGCATCATTCACTTCTTAAGCAAGTCCAAGAAAGGGAGAAGATCTAAACAACTTTTGACACCACTCAAGCTATTTAAAAACAATGCAATCCTTTTTAGTATCTAAAAGATGAATGTGGCCTCTGAGATGTGTGTGATGTTTGTTTTTTAAGGCTGCCAATATCCATATTGAATAGTTCATTTCAATAAGAGGTGCATATACATATTCTGGTTCTTTGCTTCCATTTCTTTCTATGAAGAAGTAGGTCTGCAAAACTTTATAATTTTGTCATTGCTTACTAAATTCCAGCCTCCATGTAAAACAACCTTAAATGTTAAAATATGTAGAGATGTTGAAAAGCAAATGATGGTATTTCAATAGTCTCCTGTCAGCTCCCCTCACACCTGGATTCTAATATTTAGCAGGAAGTGGGTGCAGTGATGGGCATTACTTATTGGTGTCTCATCCTACAAGAAAAGGTTTGTCTAAGACCAAATGTAAACTTCATCAGTAGGATAGTCAACCAGGAATTAAACTCCCTCTATTATGTGATAGGCAAGATCAAGTCAGGTAGTAGAGTCAGCAACAGAGTATCATTCAAGGATACTCAGAGACACATTTGAACATACCCATCAGAAAGCACAAGTCTGAGGAATACAGCCAAATCAGAAATCATAAAAGACATAAAAGGAATCAATGAAATGGCTCGGGTAAATATTCTCCTACAAATGTACATTGTCATACCTGTTACTGGCCTGGCCATGATATATAATGGGTTCCTCCTCATATGCACATCAGAGGCACATAGCTTTGAACAAGTAGGTGGAGGAAGGACAGTGTAAGATAATGATACTGATGCACATTATTCATAACATATCCACGTATAAGAGACAGAAACTGGGGAATAGCTACACCTATGATTAGATGATGTCAAGCCCTTATCTCCTATAGGTGACCAAGGGGGCCTTAATATTGTATTTTCATCTGTTTGACAACTGTACATAGACCTCTTCCTGACTATTGATCTCTGACCTCCTTTTAGAAAAGTTGTCATTGTAAATCGTTCCTCTGTCCCTTGAGATGTAAATCTTTTAAAATTTTTTCTTGACATCTTACAACCCAGAGTGTCTTTCTGAAAGACTTGGGAGCATCCCTTTGAAATGTAAGTGTCAAGGTAAAGTTCCTATATTCCAGTTTCCATGGGGGAATAAGATGCTAACTGCCACGGTTACCTTACTCCGAGTTGTAAAATAATCTACTGTCTTAAGATGTGAGAAAGTTTTCTTTTGCTTCAGTAAAGCCAATCAGCAAACACAGATGTCCTCCATGTCCCTGTACCACAGCTCTCTCTCTCTCTCTCTCTCTCTCTCTTTTTTGTGGACTGTGCAGGCTCTTCAATGTGGCATGTGGGCTTAGTCGCCCTGTGGCATGTGGGATCACAGTATCCTGACCAGGGATTAAACCCATGTCCCCTGTGCTGAAGGCAAATTCTAAATCACTAGACCACCAGGGAAGCCCCTACCACAGCTTTTTTTATTTTTCAAGAAAAAAATTTTTTTTTTTTTACTTTACAATATTGTATTGTTTTTGCCATACATCAACATGAATCCGCCACGGGTGTACACTTGTTCCCAATCCTGAACCCCCCTCTCACCTCCCTCCCCATACCATCCCTCTGGGTCATCCCATGCACCAGCCCCAAGCTTCCTGTATCCTGCATCGAACCTGGACTGGCGATTCTTTTCTTATATATTATACATGTTTCAGTGCCGTTCTCCTACCACAGCTTTTAAACGCTCTCCACACGTTGAGCTCTGACTAACTTCAAATGTCTTGCTTCTGTTGCAATAGCCTTGAATGATGTCTTCCAAAACTACTTAAATTTGCCTTGTGCAATTTTTGCTTGGCTGTTGGATAAAAGGGAAAATACATTTTTTAATCCATTTTTACGAGCAGATGAAGTAGATGTGCTTTTCCTGCTATTTAAATATAGCTATTTTTCTGCTGATAGCAACAAAACCCCTAGACATTGTATATAAAACATGCCAAAGAATTCTACAAAAGGTGGGTTAAAGAAGGTAGACCAGCTGCCACCTCAGGCCTCAATGAACAACATGAAAATGACTCCTCTTACACTGTTGGTGGGAATGTAAATTGATACAGCCACTATGGAGAACAGTATGGAGCTTCCTCAAAAACCTAAAGATAGAACTACCATATGACCTGGTAATCCTATTCCTAGGCATATACCCAGAGAAAATCATAATTCAAAACAGCTCATATACCTCAGTGCTCATGGCAGCACTATTCACAATAGCCAAGACATGGAAGCAACCCAAATGTTCATCAACAGAGGAATAGATAAAGAAAATGTGGCACATATATGCAGTAGAATATTACTCAGTCATAAAAATGAATGAAATTGTGCCATTTGCAAAGACATGGATGGGCCTAGAGACTCTCACACAGAGTGAAGTAAGTCAGAAAGAGACAAACAAATACCACATATTAACATGTATGTATGGAATCTAGGAAAAAATGGTACCCATGAACGTATTTGCAAAGCAGAAATAAAGACCCAGAGGTAGAGACAAACATATGGACGCTAAGCAGGAAATAGAGGATGGAATGAGTTGAGAGATTGGGAACGACATATATACACTACTATGTATAAAATAGATAACTAATGAGAACCTATTGTATAGCACAAGAAACTCTAGTCAGTGCTCTGTGGTGACCTAAATGAAGGAAACCAAAAAAAGAAGGAACATACATATACGTATAGCTAATTCACTTTGCCGTACAGTAGAAACTAACATATTATAAGGCAACTATACTCTGATGAAATATTTTTTAAAAAAAGAAAAAGATTTAGCTGAGCACTCTTGAATTCAGAAGAGCAAAGTATAATATAGGGGAAAGACTATCCCCATTCTGAGGCCCATGGATTGGTTAGAAATAAGGGGGGAGTCGTGAATAAGACTCCCTATTGGGGAATAGGAATAGGGGTCCCTATTGCCTTCTGCTTCTGTGCAAAGATGCACAGAGAAGATGGGAGATGAGGCCAACAGTGGGAAAAGGGGTTCTGACACCCGATCCCTAATGAGGGAAGTGAAAGCTCCCATGATGATAAATATGAAAACTTAGATAAAGTTTATATATCCCTTAAAAGACATAAAGTGCTAAAAATCACTAAATATTAAATAATGTGGATATCCCTATCTGTGTGTTAGTCACTCAGTTCTGTCCAATTCTTTGCAATGCTATGGTCTGTAGCCCACCGGGTTCCTCTGTCCATGGGATTTCCCAGGCAAGAATACTGAAGTGAGTAGCCATTTCCTTCTCCAGGGTATCTTCCTGACCCAGGGATCACTCATGTCTCCAGCACTGCAAGCAGATTCTTTACATCCTGAGCCACCAGCAAAGCTGGGAGGAGGTCAGGAAGAGAAGGGGACGATAGAGGATGAGATTGTTGGATGGCATCATGGACTCAATGAACATGAGTTTGAGCAATATCTGGGAGATAGTGAATGACAGGGAAGCCTGGCGCTCTGCAGTCCATGGGGTTGTGGACTTGACTTGGTGACTGAACAACAGCAACAATCCCTATATCTATTAAAGAAACGATTATAATTTTAAAATCTTTTGAAAGAGAAAACTCCAGGCCCGAGAATTTTATTGACATATTCTATCAAACATTTGAGACAAAAATACTACCACTTCTTCACAATGGGATTCAAAATTCAAATAAGGAAAGCACACTGCAACTTATTTTATGACACCAATATTGCTTTTACATCAAGCCAGACAAAGACATATAACAAAAAAAAAAAACTACAAGTCAACATCTTAAATAAATACAGACACAAAACCCACAACAAAATATTGGCAAACTGAATATGGCAGTATAGAAAAAGAATAATATATCTGAACTAAGCAGGTGTTATCCTGAGAAAAAGCTAGATGAACTGAGGCTAGTTCAACCTTTCTTTAAAAAAAAAAAAAAAGTCAATCAATGTAATTTACCTATCAACTTAATAGATGCAAAAAAAAAAAAAAAAGGCAAAATCCAACATTCATTTCTGATAAAAATTCTTAGGAACAGAAGGCTATTCCCTCAATCTGATAAAGATCATCTACCAAATGCCTACAGCTAACATCATATTTTATGGGTAAGATTGAATGCTTTTCCACTACAACCAGAAACAAGATCTCCCCATTCATCATTGTACTGAATATCCTAGTAAGGCAACTAGACATGAAAAAGAAATAGAAGGTTAAAAATTACAAAAGAAGAAATAAAACTGTCTTTATTCTCGGATGACACATTCACCTATATAGAGAATCCTATGCTAAAGCTGAAACTCCAGTACTTTGTCCACCTCATGCGAAGAGTTGACTCATTGGAAAAGACTCTGACACTGGGAGGGATTGGGGGCAGGAGGAGAAGGGGACAACAGAGGATGAGATGGCTGGATGGCATCACCGACTCGATGGATGTGAGTTTGAGTGAACTCCGGGAGTTGGTGATGGACAGGGAGGCCTGGCGTGCTGCGATTCATGGGGTCGCAAAGAGTCGGACACAACTGAGCGACTAAAGTGAACTGAACTAAACTGAACTGATGTAACAAACAAATCTATTAACTCTAATTAGGGGGTTTAAACAAAGTCACAAGATTAAGTATCAATATACAAAAAATAATCATATTTCTGTCCACCAGCAAAGAAAAAATCAGAAATTGGATTTTCTTAAAAGTTTCCACTTCATTGTAATTCCTCCAAAAATATGAAATATTTAAGCATAAATATGGCAATAGATGTGAAGTACTGTTAGGTTAAAACTAACTGCTAGTAGTATTATTAGCAACACTCACTCTGATTAAGTACCAACTAGTAAGTACACCGGAGAAGGCAATGGCACCCCACTCCAGTACTCTTGCCTGGAAAATCCCATGGATAGAGGAGCCTGGAAGGCTGCAGTCCATGGGGTCACTAAGGGTCGGACACGACTGAGCGACCTCACTTTCACTTTTCACTCTCATGCATTAGAGAAGGAAATAGCAACCCACTCCAGTGTTCTTGCCTGAAGAATCCCAGGGATGGGGGAGCCTGGTGGGCTGCCGCCTACGGGGTCACACAGAGTCAGACACGACTGACATGACTTAGCAGTAACTACACAATTCCCTAGTGGCTCAGTGGTAAAGAATCTGTCTGCCGGTGCAGGAGCCATGGGTTAGATCCCTGGGTCAGGAAGACCTCCTGGAGAAGGAAATGGCAACCCACTCCAGCATTCTTGCCTGGGAAAAATCCCATGGACAGAGGAGCCTGGCGGGCTACAGTTCATGGAATAGCAAAGGCTCGCACAAGACTGAGTGACTAAATAACAAGTAACTACACACAGGCACATACTTATAGTCTTTATTAAATGAAGATGAAGCTACCTGCCATATAAAAACAATTTAGACACCAAATCCTGGTTCTTAAAAACATTCCTTTCTGATGTATGCATAGCAGCAAGAATGATTGCGTAATGTGACTTACTTTGAGACACACTTCATTAGTAACTAAATACCACACTGGCAATGTTACATCATAGACAGAATGACATTTTATCTACTTCAAATATTTAAGCTAGTATTACCTTAATTATCACAAACTGTTCAATGGTGTACATCTCTTCATACTCATCAGAATTGCTTTTTTAGTTCCAAAAAAGATGACAGCTATCATAGCCGATTTCATTATTGTTTCATTAATTATCTTGGGGACTCTGAGCCATGCTTTCAGCCCAGCATCCATAGGCCACTCACTGATGAGTGACTATGGCAACCAAGTTGGTGACCTGATCCTGACAACTTACCCGAGACATCGTGACAGGAGGTATCAGGAGGTACCGTTGCTGCAGATGCTCTTAGAGACAGCTAGTGGTTGCTTGGTAACCTGCTCCACTGTATGGGGTTAGCACAAGATAAAGAGGGGAACTAACAAGGGCTGACAAGAGTTCACACTTACTTGAGAGAGGGAGAAAGGGTATGATGCGGCCAAACATTTCCAAGAAGAAAAAGAGCTTAAAACCAATTATATCCTCAGAGATTACATTATATCCTCAGAGGTAAATAAATGGGCTATTTCTATAGATTTCAATTTGGAGTCAGAATACTTCAAAACAATAGTTCGGGCAACACAGCTCATAGTATTTCTGAAAGAATAAAAGGATGAATTCCATCTGCAGATCTAGTATGTTACCTGTTTCTCTGATAGACAGGCTATAAATTAGAGGTTCCCAAGACCTCATCACAATTAATTTAGCTAGAGCAGCTCACAGAATGCAGACAAACATCTTGCTAGATTACCAGTTTAGTATGAAAGGATATAACAGAAGTGGCCAGATGGAAGAGATGCAGAGGGCACAGTATGGGGAAAGGGTGCAGCGGTTCCATGTCCTTTCCAAGGACAACTCTCTCCCCAGTCTCCACACACTTAACAACACAGAAGCTCTCCAAATCCATTGGGGATTTTATGGCAGCTTCATTACATAGGTGGGCTTCCCTGGAGGCTCAGACGGTAAAGAATCTGCCTGCAGGAGGTTCAGGCTCAATCCCTGGGTCGGGAAGATTCCCTGGAGAAGGAAATGGCAACCCACTCCAGTATCCTTGTCCGGAGAATCCCATAAACATAGGAGCCTTGCGGGCTACAGTACACAGGTTGCAAAGAGTCTGACATGACTTGGCGACTAACACTCCTTACATAGGCATGACTGCTTAAATCATTGGCCAGCCAGGCAGAACTTAATCTTCATCCCCACATTTCTCCCCAGAGGTCATGGGACGGAACTGAAGGTTCCAGCCTTCCAGGTACAAGGTTGAGTTTCCCTGATACCAGCCCCCATCCTAGGTGGGGTCCAAAGTCACTTCATTAACAAAAGAAAAACGTATTAGTGGCTCTTACCATAAACAGGACAAAGACCAAATACATATTCCTTATTATAAATCACAATATCGCAGAGGCAATGGTGAGAAATGGATAGCAGCAGGAAGAAGCCAAAGTATTTTCTCTTCATGCTCATCCTCTGCTTCAGCATCCCCATAATGGTTCCAGCTTTGACTGGATAAATCCAGTTTCTAGGTAACAGAACCCCATCCCACTTTGTCTTCAGCCTAAGGATGGAAGTAACATTTTGTTGTTAATTTCCAGGATACCTCATCATGCTCCCTCTGTTCTCTTCCTCTGCACCTGAGTAACAAATTTCCTGCACTAAATTCTGTTTTAAATACTTAAGAGTGGTTTCCACTTTAATGTCAGAAGCCTGATTGATGTACTCTATAATAGAGAAGAATTGAAAATAAGTTTGAATTTTCAGTAGCAAGAGGATAGTTACAGGCACTCAGTAGAAAATCTCACAGCTATGATTATAAAGTCTTCTTTATAGGATTATAAAGGCTATGACCAACCTAAATAGCATATTAAAAAGTATAGACATTACTTTGCCAACAAAAGTCCTTCTAGTCAAAGCTATGGTTTTTCCAGTAGTTATGTAATGATGTGAGAGTTGAACTATAAAGAAAGCTGAGTGCCGAAGAATTAGTCCTTTTCAACTGTGGTATTGGAGAAGACTCTTGAGAGTCCCTTGGACTGCAAGAAGATCGAACCAGTCCATCCTAAAGGAAATCAGTCCTGAATATACATTGGAAGGACTGATGTTGAAGCTGAAACTCCAATATTTTGGCCACCTGATGTGAAGAACTGACTCATTTGAAAAGACCCTGGTGCTGGAAAAGATTGAGGGCACGAGGAGAAGGGGATGACAGAGGGTGAGATGGCTGGATGGCATCACTGACTCGATGGACATGAGCTTGGGCATGTTCTGGGAGTTGGTGATGGACAGAGAAGCCTGGTATGCTGCAGTCCATGGGGTCACAAAGAGTCAGACACAACTGAGCGACTGAATTGAACTTACAGAATTATAAAAGCTTCTAAGGAACAAGGAAATAATTTTTATATATAATATGTGCTGTGCTGTGCTTGGTTGCTCAGCTGTGTCCAACTCTTTGCAACCCCATGGACTGTAGCCTGCCAGGCTCCTCTGTCCATGGGATTCTCTAGGCAAGAATACTGGAGTGGGTTGCCATGCCCTCCTCTAGGGGATCTTCCAACGCAGGAATTGAACCAGGATCTCCTGCATTGCAGGTGGATTCTTTGCTGTCTGAGCCACCAGAGAAGCCCATGATATACATTAAGTGAATAAGAAGCATACTCTCTAACTTTTAACAGAATAATTAGAATCCTTGTTTTAGGGTGATGGTGAGGTTATGGTGACATTTAACTATATTTTAAAGTTTGTCTGTAATGTAATATTGTGGAAGTTAATCTGCTTTATTCAAAGTCTACCAATTTAAATGTTAATCTCATCCAAAAATACTTTCACAGAAATATCCAGAATAATGTTTGACCAAGTATCTGGCCACCACAGTCCAGCCAAGTTGACTCATAAAATTAACCATTATAGTTAACAATTATTCTTTTTGTTGTTGTTGCTAACAATTATTTTTTTAACTTTGAAACCTTCAGGAAAAGTATTCCCTAGGCTTAGGAGCTGTAATTTCTCCCCAGCCCAGGAGACTGTCCTTGAGATTCTCCAGGCAAGAGTACTGGAGTGGGTTGCCATGCCCTCCTCCAGGGCATCTTCCTGACCCCAGGGAGTGAACTCAAGTCTCATATGTCTCCTGAACTAGCTTGCAGGTTCTTTACCATAGTGCCATCTGGAAAGCCCTAAAGTAGTTCAATGCAGTCGCTCAGTTGTGTCTGACTCTTTGCAACCCAATGGACTGCAGCACACCAGGCTTCCCTGTCCATCACCAACTCCTGGAGTAGCTATGACCTAAAGTAGTTAGCTCATAATTAAAGAAAAGAAGAGGATATAAAGTGAGTCAGATTTTCCCATTTGCCAACATGATAAAAGATAAAGCAGATGGATAAGAAGTACAAACTCTACAAGGATATATTTACAGCACAATGAATATAGCCAATATTTTATAACTATAAACAGAGTATAATCTATAAATTTGAACCACTATATTGGACACCTGAAATTAACAGAATATTGTAACTCAACTATAACCCAAAAGAAAAACAAACAAACATAAAATAGATGGGATACTAAACAAAGTATCCTACACCCTACCCAGGTCCAACTGTTACACACACCTCAATTCTTAGTATTTTTTATACATGCATCTTTCATTTTTAATTCAGAATTTATCCAGAGAACTATTTAACTTTTTCCAAGGCATCAAAGCAACTGTTCTCTCTCATAAAAAAGAGTATTTGATGGGGAAAGAAAAATCTTCAAAATTGGGAAACAGAAAAGTGAAGTCACTCACTCATGTCCAAGTCTTTGTGACCCCATGAACTGTAACCTACCAGGTTCCTCAGTCCATGGGATTTTCCAGGCACAAGTAATGGAGTGGGTTGCCGTTTCCTTCTCCAAGGGATTTTCCCTACCCAGAGATTGAATCAGGGTCTTCCTCACTGCAAGCAGATGCTTTACCGTCTGAGCCACCAAGGTGCATTAAAAGATAATTTGAGAGTGAGTACAGATTATAACTAAATAAAGACATTAATTCTTTACTGTGTGCAAGTTAAGGTGAATTTTTAAAAATACTTATATTTATGCTATAGACTTGTCTTTTTTAAGGATTATTCAGAATGCATCATATTTGATGGAACATCTATATAAGGAAATTAAGAAAGATCTCAAGCAAATATGTGCCTTAAACTCAGGAAATAGTTCAGCATGGATTATTCATTGAATGAAAAATAAAACATAAATTCTGAAATTCATTTTAATGCCATTTTTCTTAAAATTATTTTTTGAGTGAATATTCATATGATTCTGGTTAGAAACTTCAAATATAATATTCACCCAAAGTTTAGCATATAATAATGAAACGGAGCGATGGTAACAAAATATGGTTCCTCTACATAAGATAGAATAGCAGATGAACATTAAACAAGAAAAAGTTCAAAGAGCAATTTATTCAGTGGCCAGCAAGCAGGGATTTGTATAATCTAGCCTAGAGGAAGCACAAATAGAGATGTGCTTCTGGGAGTCTGATCTAATGACATAGATGACCAAAGCTGAACTTTAACAAAAATAAATTGATTCTTCTCTCCAGTCAAACCCCAAGCCTATATGTTTAGTAGCCATGAGCTTACCAGCAGGCTTCCTAACATGAAAAAAGATTCAGTGAAACATCAAAGAGCAACAGAGATCCTTAAAATATCTTAGCACACTGGAGTAGGTGGTACTTCACAAAATGATACTAACACCAAATTCATGTAGCATTGAAAATGCCAAGTTAGAGAACCAAAATAATTACACAACAATGTTAAATAAGACTCAGTTATGTAAGTTAGTATGAATACATGTTTACTTCTTCAGATGTATTTTTTTTAATGTTTATTTTTTATTTGATTGTGCCAGCTCTTAGATGTGGCATGCAGGACCTTCCATCTTCATGACAGCATGTGCCATCTTTAGTTGCGGCATCCAAACTCTTAGTTGAAGTGTGTGAGATCTAAATCCCAGGTTCTAGGGGTTGAGCCTGGGCCTCCTGCATTAGGAGCACAAAGTCGTATCCATTGGACCACTAGGGAAGTCCCCAGATGTATTTGTTTGTATTCTGGAAGCTTTCTGTAATAACGCTACATCAGAAATGACTCCATGGTTCATCAAAAATTTCTGCACCCCTTTCAATCTGCCTGAAAAGCAGGAGACCTGAGTTTGATCCCTGGGTTGGGAAGATCTCCTGGAGAAGGAAAAAGCTACCCACTCCAGTATTCTGGCCTGGAGAATTCCAAGGACTGTATAGCCCATGGGGTCACAAAGAGTCGGACACGACTGAGCGACTTTCACTTTCACTTTCAATAATGTAGAGTTGCCAGGAGACTCAGATGCCCAGACAGAGGGAATTACTTCTCAGTTTCTTTGTATGTAAAGGAAACGGATGACTCATTCTTGACAATGTAATGGCAGAAATGGAGTGTGTTGCTTCCAGATGACTGATACAATCTCTATCCTCATTCTCCCCATCTGTCCATTGAATGAGGAAGACTGGTGCTTCAGGAAATAGCGGAGTCACAAGACCAAAGGAGAGTGACCCCTGAATCACCACATGGAGGAAACTCACCCACCTATCAAGAACACCTGTGTTAGATTGTTATATGTGCAGGAAAATAAGAATGCATGGATATATGGCTCTAGAAAACCATATGTTTGACATATTATCAACTAACTTAAGTTTGAGGGCCATGTTTATCTATTATTTTGTGTGATTTATGAGTTATAATTTCAAGGGCATAAAATATCTTCCATCAAGTTTTTTAAATCTCCCACTTTAGTTTGTCACACCCTCTGTATCCCACCATTAAGACCTTCCAGACTGAAATTTCTTAAAGCAATTATGTTTCCTGAAATGTCATCTGATATCAATTACTCAATAGTGTCCTGAGCTGTGTATCAAGGCAGAGTCTTGAAAGAAAATAACCTATTTGTTTTACAGAAGGAATAAGATCAGAATGATGAATGAGTTCTTTTCCTTAAGAGATATATAGCAAAAGGGTTCTAAGCCACCCTAGAGTTGCATTAAAGCATCTCGGATCCTGAAAATAAGAATTACAGAGCTCTAGCAACTACCAGGAATAACTATTGCAACCCTAAACTGGTGTAAAAAAAAAGGAATAGGTTCAGAGGAAGAGATGGGCTCAAAACCAAGGACAGATCAACCTTAAGAAGAGGGAGAATGGGAATTTCATGGAGGTCCAATGGTTAGGACTCAGCACTTTCACTGCCTAGACCTGGGTTTGCTTTCTTGTTTGGAAACTAAAATTTCAAAACCACATGGCTCAGCCAAAAAAAGAAAAGGGGGGTGGGGGGAGAGTGCCCTCATGTAACAGAAATGAAGAGAATGGACTAATGACAGATGCTAATGGGGTTTTGTGCTTCACATGGAGAGAATGAGGAAACTCTCAAAAGATGGTGGGTATTTTCTCTACAAAACTAGAGATAAGTGAAGAGAGGTGAGTAAAAACCAGAGTCACAGGTTTAAGGAGTCTAGAAAAAACTTGAAATAAGCATATGGTAAGTGAGAAAGTGACTTGCAGTAGTATTATTGGTCAGTGTTGACAATCATTTGAAAATAAGTATGAGATCAAGTGAAAACATTTTATCCCTGTGGTGGGGTTTTCTGCAATGGCTCTTAGCTTCTAAATGTAGGTGTACAGAATTTTTCAAGAAGAATAAGACTGCAATTTTCCCATAAGAGTTGAACAAAAAGAGAGAAGATCAAGTAATTATACAGCATTCGTTAGAGTGTTTTGAGATGACAAACCATGTGACTATAAGCTGAAAACAGAAGGAAGTGACAAAAGGAGACTGATGAATGGGTCAAATATAGAATGATCAGTAGACCACAGGTCCTGGTGAGGTACAGGTATGGAACAAGCAACAGAAAGAAGAAAACCCTATGATCAGAGAGCTAAAGCCGTGATTTTGAAGGGGGAGAATTTGCCTCTTTGTCAAATGTGAGCTATGAAGAAGTGAAGTTTGTTGGAAATGGGCAGCTTGAGAAATTGAGAGACCATAGTATTGAATAAGTCATCAAAGGACATCGGATCCCCAGGATGAAAGGAGGTAAGATACTCTGTGAGACTGATCTACAACCGGACTGTAGTGAAGTACTGATTGTACTGAGAAAAGGGTGAAATAGACCTCCAGAATCCAGGTATTGTATAAGATGGGGGAGAGGTAATGTCTTTAAGAGATCGAGGGGATCAGTGGACACCAAGCATATCCACTCTAAATAAAAAGTCTCTGCTTGGAAGGCCTTCAGAAGACGTGGTACCTGAATGGGAGTTTGGTTGAAGCAAGGATAGAGACAAAGGTCTGAAGGATGAGGCTAAGTAGGTAAGAGAGTTGGCTGGATATGGAGCAATAGTTATAGAAGGCACAATAGTTGAGTTGAGGATTGAAGGTAGGAAAGGAAGAACAAGAAAGTTCAGAAGGTTGTGGAAATAATCATGTAGTAGCATAAGAAGCTCAGGTGTCTTACACATTTGGTTTTAACTACATACTGAAAATAAAGATAAAGGGTTTGGTAAATTTTCCATTCTCTTTGATAAGAGTGGGGACTAGCCTTAGTGGTAATCTTGATCACGTATTCTAGATCACTTGATACTTCTACAGTTGCTAAATCTTCACTTGGATATAAACCCAACCAGAGAAGGCTGAGTGATAATCAATATTAGCAAGCCCTTTGATTAGCTACGCATAGGATTTGATGCTTTTAGATATTACAAAAGATAAGTAATTTCAGATTATCTTTGGTTAATCATTGAATATGACAATTTATTTGTGTTAAATAAATGATCCAGATCAACTTAACCAGAGCAGCTCAGACACTACAATCCCATCTATATATATATATATATATATATATATATATATATATATATATTTATAATTTGTGATGAAATTAATACTATCTATTTCCTTTGTCTTGAAAATATAGCACATGTGTGTACCTTTATTTAAAAGCCAAAGATGAAAATCTTAGAAGGATTTAGCAAGTAAATTAGTCATAATTTTATCATTTAATTTTGCTAATAAAAGAAGAAAAACAGTTCTATGTTTGAGAAAAATGTGATTGTCTTTGATGATATAAAAGTGAAACAAGTAAAAGTGAATACATTTTCATTAACTCCAGCCATATCTTAGGAATAAGGAGGAGGGAGTGTGTCTAGGGGTCTTGTAGCTACACTTGAGGATAGCTGCCTGTCAGATGTATTGAACAGTTCCAGGGGCGGCTCTGCCTCAATGAGCAAAGCTACATCAGAAACCAGCAGAGAGTAGCGTAGTTTCTATGGGGCTGGGAAAACAAAGCGTAGAGCATTAAACACACACAACAAACACCCAGAGAAGAGAAACTACAAAAAAGAGCAATCAGCCTCCGTGTGAAAGTATTGTTTTTTTAAGGTGAACTTCCTCACCTATTTGAAGATCCAATTTGCCAAATTACAACATTTGAAAATTACCGTGATCTGATATCATAACAAAGGCATTGATGTGAGCAGGCACTGGTGTGTGTTCTGATGCCTCCTCCTTTGTCTATTGTTTTTCAAGTGACTGCCTGATAATCAGCACTCTTTATCTCCACAAAGATCTCTTAAGGTCGAAAGAAATTAAATCCTTGGAGGAGTCATTGAGAGATATTAGATATGCAAGAGTGAATTTCTAGTATGAAGGAGCTTAGCCCAGGCATCTTTTCCAGTTGGGTAAAAAAACAACAAAAAAAGAGCTTCCCTCCTCTTGTGGTCCACCTGGCAGAGCTAGATCCTTGGCTAGAGCTGACAGCATGATCACAGCAAGTGAGGGGTCTGGGTAGTAGAAGGGGCAGTTCTAATTAATGCTGCAGTGCCAGGCATCCTCTTAGACACCGCGTTGTAACAGGATGTGGCTTTGGCAGTACTTTTCTCAGAACAAAAACATGAGGAATATGGTGCATCTGTCTGTCCATCAACTCTCTAGGTGACATAATAAAAGGCAGCAAGACCTGGAACTCTGTCTTAGGAACCCATCTGACATCCAAAGCACAAATAGCCTAAAGTCATATTACTTTCCACTGAGTTCCTAGCAGAACTCAAAAACTAAACCTTCTTAGTTAGCATCTGTAGTTGCAAATAATCTCTGAAAAAAGTTTCCAACATAGTTTCTTTCATTATTATAGAGACTTCTCAGCTGTTCCCAACGATATGGACAGGGAGCGCAATCAATATTAGAATCTCTCCTTAACTTCGTTCATATCTCAGAGAAACAGTTTGTTTTTTTTGGAGGGTAATCATTGCCTGAGTCATTTTAAAACAGAAGACACTAGGGTTATGTCTAAACAAAGAAGCACCTCCAGACTAAAAGGGGTCAATCATGTAACATTAACTGAAAGACCAAGATGTGTGCTGAAACTTACCTCTTTCTCCCTTACATTTCTCTACAAAATATTCAGACTATTCTTTCCCTCCCTTTACGCTCAGTGTCTTCCAAAGGTCAAAAGTCAGTATTAATAATAGGCAATGGAAACATAAGGAGTCCTAATTTGAAGTTCTGAGATTAGACTTGTGTTGCCACTGTTCTTATCTGTTCCCTTGTGCTCCGGTTGTGACAACCTGCTCAGTTATGGTCAGCTGGCACCTATGTGTGAATCCACAGAACAGTCCATCTTGCATGCAATGCTCTTTTCAGGCATGTCACTAGCTATGATGTGTTAAAAAAGAAAATACATTCACATGATCACCTGAGGTTTATAAAGCCAGTGAAAGAGCTAGACTTACACCAAAAGGAAAACTTAAAAACATTTGTATTTATCTACTAGTAAGCTTCATTTGAAGTTCCCAAGTGGCTCAGGGATAAACAATCTGCCTGCCAATGCAGGAGACAAGAGTTCGATCCCTGCATCAGGAAGATCCCCTGGAGAAGGAAATGGTAATCCACTCCAGGATTCTTGCCTGGAAAATCCCATGGACAGAGGACACTGGGAAGTTATAGTCCATGGCAGGAGTCTAAAAAGAGTCTGACACAACTTAGCGACTAAACAACAACAAGCTTTATTTGACAACTTTTATCAAGGAATTGAAATGAAGTTGGATTTAGGGACTTCCCTGTAGCTCATATGGTAAAGAATCTGCCTGTAACACAGGAGACTCAAATTCGATCCCTGGGTTGGGAAGATCCTCTGGAAGAAGGGAATGGCAACCTATTCAAGTATTCTTGCCTGGAGAATCCCATGGACAGAGGAGCCTGGTGGGCTACAGTCCATGGAATCACAAAGATTCAGACATGACTAAGCAACTAACACCACTACACTACTGGATTATAACTAGGGAAAATATGGTAATAACTATGTTTTCAGTTCAGCTCAGTTCAGTTGCTCAGTCACATCTGACTCTTTGAAACCCCAGGGACTGCAGCATACCAGGCTTCCCTATCCATCACCAACTCCCGGAGCTTGCTCAAACTCATGTACATCGAGTTGGTGATGCCATTCAACCATCTCATCCTCTGCTGTCCCCTTCTCCTCCTGCCTTCAATCTTTCCCAACATCAGGGTCTTTTCCAATGAGTCAGTTCTTCACATCAGGTGGCCAAAGTATTGGAGTTTCAGCTTCATCATCAGTCCTTCCAATGAATATTCAGGACTGATTTCCTTTAGGATTGACTGATTTAATCTCCTTGCTGTCCAAGGGACACTTAAGAGTCTTCTCCAACACCACAGTTAAAAAGCATCAATTCTTCAATTCTCAGCTTTCTTTATGGTCCAACTGTCACACCCATACATGACTACTGGAAAAACCATAGCTTTGACTATATGGACCTTTTTCAGTAAAGTAATATTTTTGCTTTTTAACATGCTATCTAGGTTTGTCATAGTTTTGAATAAAGTCATTTTAAAACTTTTTTTTAATGATGACTTTTTCCAATTGCTTCTTTATGTGTAAGAAAGTCACACAAAGTGTGACTAGTCACTAGATAATAAGTGACTAGTCACTTATTATCTCCTTTTCTCCCATTTGTACTCATATCTCAACAAAAGATTTATGCACAGAATCTTCAGTTCTGAATTTATCAGATTCTGTTAATGATCATACAGAAGCCCCACCACCGCCCCCCCTACCATAACCTCAATGTAGATTGAATATTGTCAGCTAATCTACAGTTTGAATGTTGTATTTTATGGGCCAATATACTATCAACTGTGATTTAAAAAAACAGACAAACAAAAAAAACCTCAAAGTCAATCTGGTCACGTTATACAGTGAATTAAAGGCCATTAAATGCACTGAATGTGCATTAACAGGCAAACCTATAAACAGGTGATAAAGTTGATTTTTCATTCAAGTAAACAACAGTAATGGATGTCCCTGGTGGTTTAGTGGTTAAAACTCCAAGCTTCTGCAAGGGATGCAGACTTCATCTCTGTTCAGGCACCCAAGATCCCACAGGCTAAGTTATTTGGTTACCACGATCCTCAACAATTACTTCACCCTTTAAACATTTTATCTGTACCATATATTTCAACAATTTCTTATTTTATCCTATTTATTTATTAAAGCACCTCTTCTTTATTAATACCATAGACTCTTGAGGACAGAAATAGTCTTAAACCTCTCTGTCTTATCTCCCACCTTCTTCATTGCCATCTAGCACAACAAAACTAGTTAAAAACCATTAAATGAGACTTCCATGGTGTTCCAGTGGTTAAGATTGCTAATTTCCAATGCAGGGGTGCTGGTTCGATCCCTGGTTGAAGAACTAAGACCCTATATGCTGTGCAGTGCAGGCAAAAAACAAACAAAAAAAACAATAAGTGAAAATAAATTTAATTAGTTTATCTTTATCTTGGTGTTTTTTTTTTTTTCAAAATACACATACGTGTAAGTTATATGAGGGCAAAAATTGGTGGGGAGCATCTTTTTTTTCCCTCGGTCCCATTCCCCAAAACAGTGCTTGGCATGTCAAAGGCACTTAAAATTGATTGTTGAATGAAAAATGGAAGTTCTATGGTTCTATATTCTGTGATCACCTTGCCATGCTACTTTCATTTCAGTCAAATATTCTGGACAAACTCTAGTAGTTAATGATAATAATAATAATAATAATGGTAGCTTATGTTTCCATAGTGTTTTTTATATGCTAAGCATATAAAAAATTCACTGGATGCCCACTCTCACCACTACTATTCAACATAGTTTTGGAAGTTTTAGCCACAGCAATCAGAAAAGAAAAAGAAATGAAAGGAATCCAGATTGGAAAAGAAGAAGTAAAACTCTCACTGTTTGCAGATGACATGATCCTCTACATAGAAAACCCTAAAGACTCCACCAGGAAATTACTGGAGCTAATCAATGAATATAGTAAAGTTGCAAGATATAAAATTAACACACAGAAATCCCTTGCATTCCTATACACTAACAATGAGAAAATAGAAAGAGAAATTAAGGAAACAATTCCATTCACCATTGCAATAAAAAGAAAAAAAAATACTTAGGAATAAATCTACCTAAAGAAACAAAAGACTTACATATAGAAAACTATAAAACACTGATGAAAACAATCAAAGATGACAAAAATAGATGGAGAAATATACCATGTTCATGGATTGAAAGAATCAATATAGTGAAAATGAGTATACTGCCCAAAGCAATCTATAGATTCAATGCAATCCCTATCAAGCTACCAATGGTATTTTTCACAGAGCTAGAACAAATAATTTCACAATTTGTATGGAAATACAAAAAACCTCAAATAGCCAAAGCAATCTTGAGAAAGAAGAATGGAACTGGAGGAATCAAGCTGCCTGACTTCAGGCTATACTACAAAGCAACAGTCAAGGCAGTATGGTACTGGCACAAAGACAGAAACATAGATCAATGGAACAAAATAGAAAGCCCAGAGATTAATCCACACACCTATGGACACCTCATCTTTGAAAAGGAGGCAAGAATATACAGTGGAGAAAAGACAACCTCTTTAACAAGTGGTGCTGGGAAAACTTGTCAACCACTTGTAAAAGAATGAAACTAGAACATTTTCTAACACCATACACAAAAATAAACTCAAAATGGATTAAAGATCTAAATGTAAGAGTAGAAACTATAAAACTCCTAGAGGAAAACATAGGCAAAACACTCTCTGACGTAAATCATAGCAGGATCCTCTATGACCCACCTTCCAAAGTAATGGAAATAAAAGCAAAAATAAACAAATGGGACTTAATTAAACTTAAAAGCTTTTGCACAACGAAGGAAATTATAAGCAAGATGAAAAGACAGCCTTCAGAATGGGAGAAAATAATAGCAAATGAAGCAACCAACAAAGAATTAATCTCAAAAATACACAAGCAAATCCTTCAGCTCAATTCCAGAAAAATAAGCTACCCAATCAAAAAATGGGTACTAAACAGACATTTCAAAGAACTAAACAGACATTTCTCTAAATAAGAAATACAGATGGCTAACAAACACATGAAAAGATGCTCATCACTCATTATCAGAGAAATGCAAATCAAAACCACATCTCACACCAGTCAGAGTGGCTGCTATTAAAAAGTCTACAAACAATAAATGCTAGAGAGGATGCGGAGAAAAAGGAACCCTCTTACACTGTTGGTGGGAATGAAAACTAGTACAGCTACTATGGAGAACAGTGTGGAGATTCCTTAAAAAACTGGAAATACAACTGTCATACAACCCAGCAATCCCACTGCTGGGCATACACACTGAGGAAACCAGAATTGAAAGAGATACGTGTACCCCAATGTTCATCACAGCACTGTTTACAATAGCCAGGTTATGGAAGCAACCTAGATGTCCATGGGCAGACAAATGGATAAGAAAGCTGTGGTACATATACACAATGGAATATTACTCAGCTATTAAAAAGAACACATTTGAATCAGTTCTAATAGGGTGGATGAAACTGGAACCTATTATACAGAGCGAAGTAAGTCAGAAAGAAAAACACCAATACAGTATATTAACACATATATATAGAATTTAGAAAGATGGTAATGAGGACCCTATATGCGAAACAGCAAAAGAGACACTGATGTAAAGAACAGACTTTTGGACTCTGTGGGAAAAGGCGAGGGTGGAATGATTTGAGAGAATAGCATTGAAACATGTATATTATCATATGTGAAATAGATTGCCAATCCAGGTTCAATGCATGAGACACTGCACTCAGGGCTGGTGCAATGGGATGACCCTGAGGGATGGGATGGGAAGGGAGGGTCAGGATGGGGAACACATGTACACCCATGGCTGATTAATGTGAATGTATGGCAAAAACCACCACAATATTGTAAAGTAATTAGCCTCTAATTAAAATAAATTAATAATTTTTTAAAAATTCATTTACTACAATATTTTGAAGTAGTCACTAATGTAATTTCCTGGTATATATCTATCAACATCTTCTGAGCCAGTGCTGGTCTTTAGGGAACCTTGTATATTTTTGGGCTCCAAAATCACAGCAGATAGTGATTGCAGCCATGAAATTAAAAGAGGCTTACTCCTTGGAAGGAAAGTTATGACCAACCTAGATAGCATATTGAAAAGCAGAGATATTACCTTGCCAACAAAGGTGCATCTAGTCAAGGCTATGGTTTTTCCAGTGGTCATGTATGGATGTGAGAGTTGAACTGTGAAGAAAGCTGAGCGCTGAAGAATTGATGCTTTTGCACTGTGGTGTTGGAAAAAAACTCTTGCGAGTCCCTTGGACTGCAAGGAGATCCAACCAGTCCATCCTAAAGGAGATCAGTCTTGGGTGTTCATTGGAAGGACTGATGCTGAAGCTGAAACTCCAGTACTTTGGCCACCTCATGCGAAGAGTTGACTCATTGGAAAAGACCCTGATGCTGGGAGGGATTGGGGGCAGGAGGAAAAGGGGATGACAGAGGATGAGATGGCTGGATGGCATCACTGACTCGATGGACATGAGTTTGAGTGAACTCTGGGAGTTGGTGATGGACAGGGAGGCCTGGCGTGATGCGATTCATGGGGTCACAAAGAGTCAGACACGACTGAGTGACTGAACTGAACTGAACTGTATAAATTAGAAAAGTCACCACAGGCTGCACTATTCACTAATCTATATTGTTAAATAGCATCCAGAACAGAGACTTGTTCATAATTGTTGAATGGATGAATGGTGGGTAGATGAATGAATGGTAAGTGGATTTTAAAAAAAGGTACCATTTGCATGGGCTGAGTGATAATAAATCTATATATTTATTTTAATTATCTAATTTGTTCTGATTTTTTGCTAATGTTAATATTTCATTCAATGTATAAACTTAGTTCAAAGAGAAAAAAAGAAATTTATACATAATAAATGAGAACAAAATGCATTAGTCTGGATATGTTTTTAATTAAGAAAAAATGGATATTATGTTCACACCTAATGTCCTTTAATTTCCAAGATAAACTTTTTCTTTGATAGAATTTGGTGGTTCAGCTGGTAAAGAATCCGCCTGCAATGTGGGAGACCTGGGTTTGATCCCTGGGTTGGGAATATCCCCTGGAGAAGGGAACATCTACCCAATATGATACTCTGGCCTGGAGAATTCCATAGACTGTATAGTCCATGTGGCCACAAAGAGCTGGACACGACTGAGCAAGTTTCACTATCATAACAAGTTAAAATATTTATCTCAGATTAAAATACCTGCAAAGTAAAATTGTTAAATCTTTTTCCTAATTTTGCCATTAGACGTGTGTGCGTGCCAAGTTTCTTTCAGTTCAGTTCAGTTTAGTTGCTCAGTCAGTCCAGCTCTTTGAGACTCCATGAATCACAGCACGCCAGTCCTCCCTGTCCATCACCAATTCCCAGAGTTCACTCAAACTCATGTCCATTGAGTTGGTGATGCCATCCAGCCACCTCATCCTCTGTCATCCCCTTCTCCTCTTGCCCCCAGTCCTTCCCAGCATCAGGGTCTTTTCCAATGAGTCAACTCTTCGCATGAGGTGGCCAAAGTATTGGAGTTCCAGCTTCAGCATCAGTCCTTCCAATGAACACCCAAGACTGATCTCCTTTAGGATGGACTGGTTGGATCTCCTTGCAGTCCAAGGGACTCGCAAGAGTTTTTTCCAACACCACAGTGCAAAAGCATCAACTCTTCGGTGCTCAGCTTTCTTCACAGTTCAACTCTCACGTCCATACATGACCACTGGAAAAACCATAGCCTTGACTAGACAGACCTTTGTTGGCAAGGTAATATCTCTCCTTTTCAATATGCTATCTAGGTTGGTCATAACTTTCCTTGAAGGAGTAAGCGTCTTTTAATTTCATGGCTGCAATCACCATCTGCAGTGATTTTGGAGCCCCAAAAAATAAAGTCTGACCCTGTTTCCACTGTTTCCACATCTATTTGCAATGAAGTGATGGGACCAGATGCCACGATCTTAGTTTTCTGAATGTTGAGCTTGAAGCCAACTTTTTCACTCTCCTCTTTCACTTTCATCAAGCAAGAGGCTTTTTAGTTCCTCTTCACTTTCTGCCATAAGGATGGTTTAGTCATGTCCGATTCTCTGCTACCTTATGGACTGTAGCCTGCCAGGCTCCTCTGCCCATTGGATTCTCCAGGCAAGAATACTGGAGTAGGTTGCCATGCCCTTCTCCAGGGGATCTTCCCAACCCAAGGACAGAACCTGCCTCTCTTACATCTCCTGCACTGGCAGAGTAGGAAACTCTTTACTACTATTGTCACTCTGGTACAGCTGGTAGAATTATAATTGTCAATTAATTGTCAAAATAATTTGGACAAATAAATAGGAGTTACTCTCACCATTTTTTCCTATTAAAAAATATATTGGGATTTGTCAGGAAAAATAATTTTAGATGCTGCCAAAAATTTCTCTTTTTAGAAAGGAATCTGGTTGAGAAGACTTTTATACAATGAATAATCATCTCATTTTTTTGGTCATTCTTTATCATTTTATAAACAAAGATTTACCATTTTCAATGTTTAGAATGTTTATTCACCTCTTAATAACAGATGGGAACCCCACTCCAGTATTCTTGCCTGGAGAATCCATGGACCAAGGACCCCGGCAGGCTAGAGCTCATGGGGTCAAGAACAGTTGGACACGACTGAGCATGCATACATGCATGATGCAGTGTAAGTACTCTGCCACCAGGTGGTGGTCCCTCCAATGCATGCTTCTGAGATTGAACTCAAAACTAGGAATGATTTTCCTCTTAGCGTGCTGGAATATAGCTTCTTCTTTTCTTTATATTTAGCTATTTCAATAATCAGATTTAGTCTGGCACTCAAGAATCCCTATCATCAGTCTTAAATTTCCTTCTCAGATTTCTCTCCCACTTTCCCTGCATGAGAAACACTTGCTCTGTCAAATCCGGTCTGTTCACATATTGTTTTTTCTCATTACACTTCTGTATCATATTCATTTGTCAACAATTTCAGAGTATAGAGCCTGGTACATAGTAAGGGCTAAATAAATGCTAATTGTAAGCCTTTGTTCATGCAATCCTTTTTTCTAAATGGCTTTAACACCTCCTCTATCTATATAACTACAAAAATCCTTCAATGAGAGCTCAGTTTTTGATGTCACCTCTTCCATCATTGTCCCAGCAGGAAGTGATCCCCCCTGCCATACCCAGGTAGTGCTGTTTATAGCACAATTGTAGCTCTTATACATTGCCATAAATTGAATACTAATCTCTTGTTTTAGTCCCCCATAGCCCTTAGCACAGTTTCGGGATATTCAGCGACTATTAGTGGAATTAATGCATTTCAACATCATATTTAAGAGAAAAAAGTTAAAAGGAAATCCTATAACTAATGCCTTTTTTATTGATTCTTGACTTTTCTTTATGGTTTATCCTGATTTCTAACTTCAAGTCAAACTTCCTACATTATAGTTTAAAAGTCACTTAAGTGCCACATTGTTAAACTCTGGGTGGCTGGAATCATTATTTCTTGAGGTATTGACACTTCCTTGAGATTCTCAGTCCTACTGTTGAGGCAAATGAACAGGCTCTTTCAATAGAAAGTTGAATTCTCTTCTGTCTCCCCTACTACTTGATTCAATTGAAGAGATTCTTCCTATCCTAGACCCCTCTTTGCCCATGAGTCTCCCTGCTTACTATATAAGCTTTCTCTTAACATCCAACACCAGAGCCTTTACAAAAAGTGCTACTCTTTTTTCTTCATTAAAAAGAAACATTACAAACACTAGCTATGTTTTCTTTTATTAGAATTAGTAACTAGATGACCTTGAATTGTATGTTCAATAGAAATTCTTTCAGAAACACTCTAGTAATAACTTGAGTTCCCAACCTGTCCTAGTACAGAGTTCCCAGAGCTGTTTCCTGAAAGAGTTTATGTTCTTCCTAAAGAAGAGAACATTTTAAAATAAAACTATTTTAAAATGAGGTTTGGAGATGGAAATTTAAGGCAGTTTCATGACAGTAACATTGATCTCTTTTGGCAGTTCTGATAGTTATGTATTGGGTTTTCTCAAAGCTAGGTCACCTTTCTCTGCAACCATTGGCTCTGTTTTAAAAAGTGATTTCCTAAAGACCAAAGACTACCTTTTTCTATTTAGAGTCCAGCTTCACTGTCAGAACTTAAAATTCTCCAGACTCCCAAGCAGACCTGCTTCAGGTCAAAGTACAGCTGGATATAAATGAGACCCTCAAAAGGGTCTCAGTCTCCAGAAGGGTTAATGGTACCATTTACGACACTCTATAGCTGTTCCATTCAACTGTTGTGACTACAGACCACCATTTTTAGAGCTCTGACTTGGTTTTCATTTGTTCTGCAAAAACTAAATTCAACAAACATTTATTCAACAACTGTTGTGTGTCACATACATATAGCACTAGGCTGAGGATGTAAGATGTGATTCCTACCCTTGTAAAGTTTATTGTATTTTGGTAATATTCTTACTCCGTCTGATATTTTACTTTCACATCTGTGTTTTTCCAGGTCGCTGACCCTGAGCTTAATATCATCCAAATAATTGACTTCCCAGACATCTTGAATCTTAGATGTTTCAGACCTCACCATTCCTGTGAACTGTGATCACAAGGTTTTTCTTTTAGTCTTAATCCATTGAGCTCTGGCACCCACCCAATAAAAGAAGAAAAAAAAAATGCTCAGCAAACATTAGATAATAATATCGCAATCACCCTAAGGCTACAGATTTTTGAAAATAAAATTGGTCAAGAGAAATCATCTAAGTCAGTTCTCCTCTGGTACTTTAGTGTATCTAAGTATCACCCTGGGGTCTGGTTAAAATGCAGATTCTGATTAATTAGCTCTGGGGTGGGGCCTCAGACTCTGCACTTCTAGAACACTCTCAGTTAATATTCAGGCTTCTGGTCCATAAACCACACTTCAAGCAGCAAAACTCAAGCTTTTTTCCCAGTTCTAAATGGAGGCAAAACATGAGGGATGTAAAGGAACCAGTCAATATGGTTCTATACTCAGTAAATACTATCAAAAGAGTTCAATCAGTCAGTACAAGAATTAATTATTTTTTTAAAGTTAGCCAATGGAGTTCCCTGGTGGTCCAGTGGTTAGGACTTGGCATTTTCACGATCATGGCCTGGGTTCAATCTCTGGTCATAGAACTAAGATCTGACAAGCTACATGGCAAGCCAAAAAATAGGGGGAAAAAAAGTTTAAAAAGTTAGCATAAATTTTGGTGGAGTGTAAGAGATGAGCAGTTTTCTCTCTCCCTAATCAGGACATAAAATTAAAGGAGGTTAAAACAGTGAGACCACTTGTTAAACAATTAACAATTGAATTACCATATGATTCAATGCCACTTCTGGATATACACCCCCAAAATACTGAAAGTAGAAACTCTAAAAGAGATATTTACACATTCATGTTCATAACAGCATTATTCACAAGAGCTGAAGGATGAAAGCAACCCAAGTATCTACTGACAGATAAATGGGTAAGCAAAATGACACCTGCTCCAACATGAACGGACCTTGAGGATATTATGCTAAGTGAAATAAGGTAGTCACAAAAGAACATATATTGTATGATTCCACTTGGATGAGATATCTAGGTAGTCCAACCTGTGGAGACAGAAAATAGAATGATAATTGCCAGAGACTGAAGAATGGGGAGTTATTGTTTAATAGGTATGGAGTTTCAGTTTTGCAAGGTGAAGTATTCTGGAGATGAATGGTCGTGATGGTAGCACACAGTGTGAATGTACTTAATGCCACTGATCTGTGCACTTAAAAAAGGCAAAATGGTCAATTTTGTGTTATGTGTATTTTGCAAAAAAAATTTTTTAACCAAAACATATTTTTAAAAATGTATACAAGGATGTGAACTATCCATGGAAGAACAGTTGGGTATCTTTGGAGCCAGGTTTATCTTCTAAGGGTTCAAACTCAAACCAGCAGGGAAAGAAATTGTGAAAGTGAAAGTCACGTAGCCATGTCCAACTCTTTGCCACCCCATGGACTATACAGTCCATGGAATTCTCCAGGCCAGAATACTGGACTGGGTAACCTTTCCCTTTTCCAGGGGATCTTCCCAACCCAGGGATAGAACCCAGGTCTCCCACATTGCAGGCAGATTCTTCATCAACTGAGCTACCAGGGAAGCCCAGAAGAAATTATAATAGACTTTTTTTTAATTAAATTCAGAAGATAAACTAATTAATAAGAGGACTTTTGCCCAGGACTACAGACTATAGGACTAACTTTTTTTCAGCACATGAAGCTGCTATTGTCATGGAGACCACAAGCAACTACCCAACACATCTGTCAATAGTCTAATAAGAATTACTCTGTAGCTCTGTAGTCCTAAGTTTTGTGTCCTGGCCAAAATTCTCTGGTTCTGTTTCTTGGGTTGATAGTCACAACATTCTTGAAAAAATAAAATTGTTCACTAGTGGATAAGTATATTAACTCTAAAGTCTTGTTTTAATTAAGTATATTTATTAAGTAAATCAAAACTTTGTTAATAATTTTGTGTGAAACTTTATCTGCAGATTTGGTATTTAAATTGTTTGTAAAGTTAGATAAATATCTTTAAGATTCAGCATTATGATTGAATATATAATTGTAGATATATAATTAAATATGTAAAATATGTAATTAAATAATTGATTTCAGCTTTCTGATTTCAAGTTGAAAGGCATAAGATCATCTAATTATGTTTGTAAACCTTGAAATGATTAAGAGAATGTGATTCAATATGTTTAAAAGTTTTAATGGTTAGATAGATCAGATTTCAGTACTTGGAAAATTTTACTTGTTAGATTAAATATTTGAAGTATTTACAAGTGAAAGTTGAATATATTGAATTTATAAATACAATTTTATTCTCTATTTTTAAAATTGAAGTACAATTGATTTACAATGCGGTACAAAGTGACTCAGTTATACACATGTATACATTTTTTGATATTCTTTTCCATTATGGTTTATCCTGGGAGATTGAATATTCCTTGTACTATACAATAGGACCTTGTTGTTTAACCATTGTAAATGTAGAATAGTTTGCATGTACTAACCCCAAACTTCCAGTCCATCCCTCGCCCAGCCCCTCTTGCCCTTGGCAACCGCAAGTCTGTTCTCCATGTCTATACATCTGTTTCTGTTTGGTAGATAGATTCATTTGTGCCATATTTTAGATTTCACATGTAAGTGATATCATATATTTGTCTTTCTCTTTCTGCCTTACTTCATTTACTATGATAATCTCTGGTTGCATAAATATAGCTTTAAAGGTTTAAAGAAATCAAATTAATGATTGATTAGTTCAACAAATTTAGTTGAACTAATTAGTTCCATTTTCAACAAGTTCATAATGAACTTTGAAAATGGACTGATATTAAACGTGTTTATTCTTTTCTAAGTTGTTTGAAAACTCATCAAAAGCTCTCTAAAATGATGGCTAAAATTGATATGAAAATGCATATAAAATACATATGAATGTCATAAACTTAAGAAAAATAAGACTTTGAGTTTAATATTTTAATAAATGTAGCAGCAATTTAAAAGACTAAGGAAACATAGAATCCTTCCTGTGCACAAAAACTGCTTTAAAACCACTAAAAAAATATATCATATTAATACTCCTAGATCATCTTAGACAGATATTCAGCCTATTTGACAAGATCAAGGAAGTAGATGCCAAAACCTTGTTTAACGAAGTTATACAGCCTTCATCCACTTCATCATTTCCCTTGTGACTGAGTAGCCAAGACAAATGCAAAGACTCGAGACAAAAGTGGGATCCCAATGGAGCTAAGAAATTAGTTGTCCATACCAAGTTGGGTAAGCAAGTGTGTACCATGAATGGGCCGAAAGCCAAAAATCAGTTGTGTAAATGTTACCTGTGCTCATGCTCAGTCACTCAGTCATGTCCAGCTCCTCATGACTCTTTGGACTATATCCCACCAGGCTTTTGTGTCCATGGAATTTTTCAGGCAAGAATACTGGAGTTGGTTGACATTTCCTCCCCCAGGGGACCTTCCACACCTGGGGACTGAACCCACTGTGTCCTCTTAATTTCAGGTGCATTCTTTACCCTCTGAGCCATTAAAGTTAGTTGCACAGTCATGTCCAACTCTTTGAGATCCCATGGACTACGTAGCCCACCAGGCTCCTCTGTCCATGGAATTCTCCAGGTAAGAGTACTGGAGTGGGTCACCACGCCATTCTCCAGGGAATCTTTCCAACACAGGGATCGAATGCTGGGTCTCCGGCGTTGCAGGAAGATTCCATACCAACTGAGCCATTGGGGAACCCAGAAATGATAGAGGAATGAATAAATATCAGGCAAACAAACAAACAAAAACAGATATGACTATCAGTGTTAGAACTCACAGTGGGATAAAAGCCAGACAGATGACCCAAAACGCTAAAAGCAGACAAAAAGCTCCTTGAGAACAATAGGGTTTCAAGCATAAAGCAGGTATTCAAATATCTTTAAAGAAGTAAAAGACAACAAGGTTTAAAAAGAATCTGGTAGGCAAAAACTAATGGGAAAAGTAAACAGTCACTTGTACGAAGCCTTTAATAACCAAAGGAATTAACATTCTACCCATTGATGTGGCTTTCAATGTGGTCAGCATCGATTTTCGGAATGGACAGGGACCATTAACAGAGACCAGTATTTCTTGGAGTGCTCTACATCTTAAATCCTGTGGGATGGCAACTGACATAACTTGAAAAAAAGAAACCCATACAGGATTGCCTGTTAAGTAATTCCCTAGCTTAAATTATCTCACTTTTGTTAATTAACTTTTCAAAACTCCTTGGATGAGCTTACATCTAAGGAAAAAAAAAAACCAGGCAAACAAACAAACAAAAACAGATATGAATAGATATTACCCTTTGCTAAAAAAAAAAAAGGTGGAAATTTCTCTCATCAAATAAATTTAAGAAGTGTTAAATTAACACAATGGTTTTTCTCTTTGCAGGACTTAGAATTAATAATACTTTTATGTTCATTGTGAATTTTGAAGAGAAGTAGAGGCCATTTGGGGGCTCCCCAGGTGGCATTAGTGGTAAAGAACCCGCCTGCCATAGCAGGAGACATAAGAGACACGGGTTCTGTCACTGGATTGGGAAGATCCCCTAGAGGAGGGCATGGCAACCCATTCTTGCACTCTTGCCTGAAGAATCCCATGGGCAGAGGAGACCAGCAGGCTACATCCACAGGGTCGCAGAGTCAGACACAATGACTGAAATGACTAAGCGTGAGCATATACCATTTTTACCATTTAACCCAGAGCAAGTTGGGGAAATAATGTTTCGTGGAACCTATTTAGACTCTTGAAACCAAGCCCACTTTAAGTCTGAAAAACAATCAACAAACAATTCCTTATGGCATCTCAATGAAATTTGGCTTTGCAGATTTCAATTGTTTTTTAATGTTTTAGTTCATTTGATTCCATCATTGGTGATATTCTCCCTTCAAACACAGCCATGACAGGTTACTATGCAACTTCATGCCAACTTTTAAGAGCTTTACAAATATAGGCAAAATTTGGGTGCTACTTTCTCAGCCTTCAAAGAACTCCCCTTAATTTATTTAAGCCCCTCCAGTATCCCTGTGAAACAGGGCACATGTGTCCATTAGCAGCAGAAGGACTAGTGATGTGACATCTTATACACAAGTCACATCTCGGTTCTATTTTTTTATTTAGAGCCTAGGTTGTATGATTTATTTTTGAGCTGGTGCTGTCTGTTATCAACTGTGCAACTATTTATTCACTTTCCTCATCAAATATAGGATAAAAGTAACCACAATGATAGAACCTGAAATGCAAATATGAAGAATTAAATGTATACCTAAAAAATTTCCCATAGAGAAAACCAATTAGGATAGTAACAACCCAGCAGTCTTCATTGGACTTTCTTCAAATGAGGCGATATCTCATTCAGAATATGCAAAATAATATTTTTTATATGTACTTTGTTTTCTAAACCAATTTTCTCAACTATTATCAATAACATTTAATCAATTTAAATAATATCCCTCTCTTGAGCATTGTACTAGCCAGCTGATTCAGCAAAAATGCATCTTTAAATGCATGATATAAATGTTTTGGATGTAATTTTTTTTCTAAAGTTTGGGTGAAATATCAGAAAGGCTGGTCCTTGCTGACACAGGTTGTGAGAGTCAGAGCCAAAAAGTATCCTCAATTCTTAATCTCCAGGTGACCAAATATAAACCACTCATCAAACATCTCTTTGCATAACAGATATTATGATAATTCTTTCATCCTTAAAGATCCCCCAAGCTAAGTTGACAGTTCCATGTATAAAGTCCCTAAAAATTTTAAAGTAATAAGAGATGCTGATATAGATTTCCCAGGATCTGTTTCCTTTCTATAGACTATAAATATGAAACTGTCAGCGCTTAGAAAGTAAGAACTTTATTTTTTTCATCTCATGCTTTCTAAGTGCTTGGTACAGTGTCTGAACAAACTATGGGTTCTAAAAGGGTTTATTATTCTTATTGACTTTTCTGCCTGACAGAAATAAAAAAGTTTCTATTCATGTTTGGCCCAATCCCAGCATTAAGCTGAAGCACTGGGAAGATCTGGTTCCATGATACATAAAATTCCTTTCCCAAAAATATTCAGAGCATCAGATTAGCTGACGACATAAGGGCCAGAGATAAGAGAGCATCCATCAGGGTTTTGGTATTTTGGTTTTATAAAAAACCTTGAGAAATTTTGTTTTGAAGCTGATATTTTCAAAAAAGTTCTTTGAATTTTTTTAGAACATTTCAATCACTGCTTTTCAAGGGAAAATTTAGTAATTTCTCTAACTGAATGGAAAGCTGTGCTATGCAAACAACAAAGATTTTTTTCTTTTGAAAGTTATTCATGCCCTGCTTCTAGGATTGCCAGGGGAATTGAATTAAAAAAAAAAAAATTTAACCAAGCAAGCGATCAGAGTTATATTGTGCTAGAGACAACCTAAACTCCGAAGTTCAGTTTTATGTTTCCTTCTAAACTTGGAGCTTACGGGTTTCAAATGGCCCCTTAAGTTACCCAAAGAAGTTTGCATGACCTAGAGAAAAGTGAAAGTCCCTCAACTGTGTTACTCTTAAGTGAAAGTCCCTCAACTGTGTTACTCTTTGCAACCCCATGGACTGCAATGAAATTCTCCAGGCCAGAATACTGGAGTTGGTAGCCTTTCCCTTCTCCAGGGGATCTTCCCAACCCAGAGATTGAACCCGGGTCTCCTGCATTGCAGGCGTCCAAGCTTATTTTCTTTTGCAAAGTTTCTTTATTGATTTTTTTTTTTACTAATTTTTCTTTTTGTTTTTAGTCATATGTTGGTAACAAGAAAAGGTTTGAATTTGTGTCCATCAGCAATAGGACAAACTCATGTTTGGCATAAAGCTATACTCATCATTTTTTCAGAAGTCATTTTTCCACTGCAATTCCTCTTGTACATTAAGCAAAATTTTCTGTAGTTTTATGTTTTATCATTCCTATTTTAAATACAAGAAAACTGAAACTCCATGTCAAAAAATTCAGTAGAAGAGCTATAATCCATATCTAGAACTACTGAATTCCAAGGCTGACTTGCACTCTGCCTTCCAGTGGTTCTCAAACTTAGGCATGCATAAAATCAACCCTCATGGTTGCTACAGGCACAGGTGCTCAGATACTACTTCTGAGGATTGTGCCTCAGTAGATTTTTGAGCTAAGAAATCTCAATTTTTAACAAACATTCCAAATGACTCTGAAGCAAGTCTTCCACACAGAGTTGGACACGACTGAGTGACTGAACTGAACTGAACTGATACCTGCTTTCTATTCTCTGCCTTTAAAAACGAAGCAAGAACATCCATCCCCACAGTCTCAGCTCTACCACCAATTATGTGACATAAACCAAAGTAAACCACTTTTCCTGTTTCGGTCCTCATTTCTTTACCTGTTAAATTGAAACAATTATATTTTCTTTACCTCAAAGGATGGATGCAAAGATCAAATGACACAGTAGATGTCACAATGTTTATAACAGTAGAAAGTTATTTAAAAACAATATTAAAGCACATATGGACGTCCCTGGTGGCTCAGAAGGTAAAGAATCTGCCTGCAACACTGCAGACCCAGGTTCGATCCCTGTGTCTGGAAGATCCCCTGGAGAAGGGCATGGCAACCCACTCCAGTATTCTTTCCTGGGAAATCCCATGGACAGAGGAGCCTGGGCGCTACAGTCCATCATGTCACAAAGAACTGGATATGACTGAGTGGCTGACAAAGCATACATTCTAATGACAGAAAAAAAATAAGACACAAAGTTTATCTAGATGCTTTGACGTAGGGTTATCACAATATTGAAAAGAATGGTTATACATTCAACCCACATCCATAAGCACTTCAACCTACTTAGTCTTTATCCAAAATGACTATGGAGTGTAGAATATCCTTTATTAAAGTGCACACACATGCATGTGGACATGAGCACATACACATACATACTTAAACACATTGTTGCCGCTGCTAAGTTAGTGGGCAGATTTTCCACTGTCTATACTCTAGACATCACCAAATGAAAAAGATAACAAATCTAGATATTTTTTTATTGTGGTATAGTTGTCTTACAGTGTTGTGTTACTTGATGTTATACAAGAAAGTGAACCAGCCATATGTATACATGTATCACCTCCCTCTTGGACCTCCCTCCCACCTCCACCCCATCCCACCCATCTAAGCCACCACAGAGCATGAGCTGATCTCCCTGTGCCATATACTATCTGTTTCACAGGTGGTAGTATACAGATAGGTTAACACTCAAGTACCCATAACTCTTACTGACACTCCTACCAACCCACCTGGGCATCCCCAGACCCCACAGTGGTTCCTTTCTCAAAGATAGGGACTTCTACCATCTTCTTCCACAGCAGAAAGTTTCTAAAACAATTGGTATGACAAAAGAGACTGATACCAAACGGGCACAGCTTGACTTCATGGCACACCACATGGAGTTTTTCTAACAATGAAGAAACTTTAGTATTTCCTTGTTATTTGAGGGTATAAAGCCATAAACCTCCCATGTATCCCCTGTCGACTTTGAAATGAGCAGACTGGCTGGAAAACAAGAGGCAATTTGCATGTGAAAAATAAATAAACAGAACTCTGTGGCAAACCATGTTAAAAAAAAATAATGTCTTTGTTTAGAAAAGAGGAGCAGCAAAGTTTAAGATGGGGAGACAGTAAGTTAGTAACACAGCACCTTTCTCTTTCTGACTCCTAATACACAGTTTCAATAACCTGACTTGACCTCAATACAGCATCGATAACCTTCTTTCCCCACAGCTCCCTGATTCAAAGTTTTTCCCCACTCCAATGCATCAGACACAAAACTTCAATTTTCTTCAATAGTGTTCTCAGTTCAGTTCAGTTCAGTCGCTCAGTCGTGTCCGACTCTTTGCAACCGTATGAATTGCAGCACGCCAGGCCTCCCTGTCCATCACCAACTCCTGGAGTTCACTCAAACTCACGTCCATCGAGTCAGTGATGCCATCCAGCCATCTCATCCTCTGTCGTCCCCTTCTCCTCCTGCCCCCAATCCCTCCCAGCATCAGAGTCTTTTCCAATGAGTCAACTCTTTGCATGAGGTGGCCAAAGTATTGGAGTTTCAGCTTCAGCATCAGTCCTTCCAATGAACACCCAGGACTGATCTCCTTTAGGATGGACTGGTTGGATCTCCTTGCAGTCCAAGGGACTCTCAAGAGTCTTCTCCAACACCACAGTTCAAAAGCATCAATTCTTCGGCGCTCAGCCATCTTCACAGTCCAACTCTCACATCCGTACATGACCACTGGAAAAACCATAGCCTTGACTAGACGGGCCTTTGTTGGCAAAGTAATCTCTGCTTTTGAATACGCTATCTAGGTTGGTCATAACTTTCCTTCCAAGGAGTAAGCGTCTTTTAATTTCATGGCTGCAGTCACCATCTGCAGTGATTTTGGAGCCCAGAAAAATAAAGTCTGACACTGTTTCCACTGTCTCCCCATCTATTTCCCATGAAGGGATGGGACCGGATGCCATGATCTTCGTTTTCTGAATGTTGAGCTTTAAGCCAACTTTTTCACTCTCTCTTTCACTTTCATCAAGAGGCTTTTTAGTTCCTCTTCACTTTCTGCCATAAGGGTGGTATCATCTGCATATCTCCCAGCAATCTTGATTCCAGCTTATGCTTCTTCCAGCCCAGCATTTCTCATGATGAATACTCTGCATATAAGTTAAATAAACAGGGTGACAATATACAGCCTTGACGTACTCCTTTTCCTATTTGGAACCAGTCTATAGTTCCATGTCCAGTTCTAACTGTTGCTTCCTGACCTGCGTATAGGTTTCTCAGGAGGCAGGTCAGGTGGTCTGGTAGTCCCATCTCTTTCAGAATTTTCCACAGTTTATTGTGATCCACACAGTCAAAGGCTTTGGCATAGTCAAAAAAGCAGAAATAGATGTTTTTCTGGAACTCTCTTGCTTTTTCCATGATCCAGCAGATGTTGGCAATTTGATCTCTGGTTCCTCTGCCTTTTTAAAACCAGCTTGAACATCTGGAAGCTCACGGTTTACGTACTGCTGAAGCCTGGCTTGGAGAATTTTGAGCATTACTTTACTAGCATGTGAGATGAGTGCTGTTGTGCGGTAGTTTGAGCATTCTTTGGCATTGCCTTTCTTTGGGATTGGAATGAAAACTGACCTTTTCCAGTCCTGTGGCCACTGCTGAGTTTTCCAAATTTGCTGGCATATTGAGTGTAGCACTTTCACAGCATCATCTTTCAGGATTTGAAATAGCTCAACTGGAATTCCATCACCTCCACTAGCTTTGTTCATAGTGATGCTTTCTAAGGCCCACTTGACTTCACATTCCAGGATGTCTGGCTCTAGGTGAGTGATCACACCCTCGTGATTATCTTGGTCGTGAAGATCTTTTTGTACAGTTCTTCTATGTATTCTTGCCACCTCTTCTTAATATTTTCTGCTTCTGTTAGGTCCATACCATAATGTTCTCGCCATCAATTAAATCAATTAATTTTTAATCAGTTTATTTTTAATAGCATTGAGTTTATATTCCTCTATGTGGTATTCACTGCCCTCCATATAAACCTTTCCTCTGTCAAAGTTCCAATTATTCTTCCGTTGGTATTTCATCTCCCCCTAACTCCATCCCTTAACCTACACCCATTCATATACATCCACCCATTTCAATAAGGCCAATATCTTCACTGTCTCCCAATTCAGGAATTCTCATCTCTGCTTCCTTGTTTCCTCTCATTTTTCAGATGAATCTAAAAATATTTATTGAGATTCAGCTTAAATGACTTACAAAGCCCAGCAAGAAAACTGTCAAAAATGTTAAGATTTAAGGAGCTGGTCTCTAACATGGGTAACAAGACATGCATTCACACACACATACACACACAAATACATACAGAAAAGACAGCCTATGTGATGGTTAAAATCCATTTTCTAGGGATTTCCTTGGTGGTTCAGCGGTCAGGACTCAGTGCTGTCACTGCTGTGGCCCAGGTTTGATCCTGGACAGGGAAATACGATCCCACCCAAAAAAAAAAAAAAATCCATTTTCTATTTCTCTTGAGCAACAGTGTCTCTTGAGCTGGGACACTTACCTTCATGTCCCACCCCTCCTTCACAAAAGTAAGACCACATGTCAGTTCTGGCCACGGGATTGGGATGAAAAGGACACATGTCTCTTGCAGGCCTGGCTCATAAAAGCTAATTATACTCATCAGCACTCTGTTTCTTCCTCTGTCTTTCACCAACTACAGAAGAACCAAGAGAACTCTGGAACAGGGCAATCCAATAGAAATTCAATATGGTCACATGTGAAATTTTAACACACACAAAAGTAAAATTAATTTTAATACTGTATTTAATTTAAAACATACCAAATATTGCCATTTTCACATGTAATCAATAAAAAAAGTACTAATTCGATTTTTTATCACACTAAGTTTTCAAAATCCATGTGTATTTCACACTTGCAATACATCTCAGTTTATTAGTACATCATGTTTCAAATGCTTGATGGCCACATGCAGGCCCCTGATGACAATTTTGGACAGCATGGCTCTAGGGGACAGTAGAGACCTAAGATGGAAAGAGTGGGGTCTCTGAGTCACTACATCAAAGGCCACTTCCAAAGTACTCTCTGTGAATTATTACATGAGCAAGACTAAACTACTTCGTAAAACGACTAGGATTTTGAGGTTGCTTATTACAATTAGTCTGTCATATTTAATGCATTCATTCTTATTATATGAAAGGGAATGCATTATGATACTTTCAGATACTCTTACCATTACATCAATGGTACAGACAGAGGGCACTCTACAAGTCTAGAGGAGACAAGATCTCTGTAGACTGGGGTAACCCTGGGTGACTTCACAAAGGAAAATGGTATTGGAAAGAAGAAAAACCAAAATAAATAGGAAAAAACAAGGAAGGCATTCTAGAGATGAGTCAAGGGGGGAAAAGTCTGTGCATATAGAATTTAATTTCACAACAAACTAATCTATCATAGTAAAGCGTTGTTTTAGGAGAATGATGAAATCATGGTATAAGACATACTTTGAGACCTTATTGGTGCCATCTTCACAGAAAGACTGAGTAGATTTGAACTTTAATTTCCTAAAGTACATCGTATAATATTACTCTCTAACTCAAAAAATGTTTTAAATCCTATGCAGAGTAGTCTGGTAGAACTGTTTAAATGAATTAAACGAGAATGACTTTAAGCAGAGAAGTCCATTTGGAGAAAATTTCAGTAGTTTTGGCAGAAGAAAATAAAGTCTGAAGTAGGGAGTTTGAGAAACAAAAGTAAACAGGAAAACATTTAAGGAGTACCTATTATTCACCAAGTTCATTCACATATAATCCCCTTTAAATGTTTTGGGAGTACTATCACCATTTTTACTAAAGTAAAAGTAGGCTTAGTGAAGTGAATTAATGTATCCAAGCTTTCACACTAGTAGAGGCTGCTGCTGCTGCTGCTGCTAAGTTGCTTCAGTCGTGTCCGACTCTGTGCGACCCCATAGACGGCAGCCCATCAGGCTCCCCCATCCCTGGGATTCTCCAGGCGAGAACACTGGAGTGGGTTGCCATTTCCTTCTCCAATGCATGAAAGTGAAAAGGGAAAGTGAAGTCGCTCAGTCGTGTCTGACCCTCAGCGACCCCATGGACTGCAGCCTTCCAGGCTCCTCCGTCCATGGGATTCTCCAGGCAAGAGTACTGGAGTGGGGTGCCATTGCCTTCTCCGAGTAGAGGCTAGACCTGGGATTTAAATGTAATTTCACTTCTCTTTTCATCTTGGAGTCATTGTGGACTAATAAATCGTCTGTAAAGTATACTCAGTTAGCACTCAGAAGAGTAGTATAAAGTATGACAGGAGAGGAAACAGTCAGAAGTTTAAAAAAATAGAAGAGCAAAGTGTTACTAGAGTGAGAAGGAGAATGGAAGCAAAAAAATAACTTTAGGAACTGCCTTAGTGGTCTAGTGGCTAAGACTCAGAAATCCCAATGCAAGGGGCCTGGGTTTGATCCCTGGTCTTGGAACTAGATCCCACCTACTGCAACTAAACTCAAAAATCCTGCATGCTGCAACTAAGCTCCAGCACAGCCAAATAAATATAATAAGTGAATAATTTTTAGAGAAATAATAAGACTTTAATAGAACACAGTTTTGTTGGAATAGAAAACATAGTGCTTATTTGTAGACAAGGAAATTAAGCAGAGGTCTGGACTGGTGATCTGTTAGGGAGAAGAAGAATAATCAAGGAAAACCTCTCTTGCCTTGTTTAGTTTTTCTTGCTCTTGTTCTCCTCTAAACCCACAAAGAGCTCCATAGTTTATTTCAGGTTCGGTACAGTATTCATCTATCTTATAGTGGATAGAGCAGAGAGGGAACATATAACCAACATTTATATAAGACCAAGATGGCTGAGTGAGCTTGGTCAAGTTTCTTAACAGCGATAGTTTTTAGGGCTTATCACAGATATTCCAACTGTTTGTAGGCATAGGGTAGGATTTCACTTTCTTGCTCCCTTTGACGTGAGGCATGCCCATGTGGCATAGGTTAGCCACTGCAATATGAGCAAAGATAACAAAGATGATTTAAGATCCTGCGTGTGATTTACCACATTTTCTTCCTCTGTCAAATAAATCCTATAAGCATGTGTTAAGATAAATCTTCAATCAACTTTGGTTCTTGAATAGCAATTTTTTAAAGATCCTTCTTGCTAATCTAGAAGAGCAGCAAGGATAAGCCAAAAAAATAAATCTTCACTATGTTAGGCCCCTGAGATTGGGTTTTGTTTATTGTTACAGCATAATCAAACCTATACTGATTGATATAATAAACATTCTCACATTCAGTCTATGTCTCATGAGTAAGTGAGATGATTGGATAAGTTTAGTTTTTGTTTTCCATTTCTAAAGCCAAGTGAGACTGTTAAGATGAAATATTACTCACTGTGTGTAATATATAATAGTAGAGGCACATTGATTAAAGCGGACAAGGGTGCCCAATCTGGTTTTCTTGCTAATTTTTCTCTCTTTCTGCCTTCTTCTTGTTTGTGTGATTTTAAAAAAATAATAATTCTATTATATCCTCTTTCTTAGTTTATTGGCTATAACTTTTTAATCACTTTATAGTTTGCTTTAAATACTTACATTTTTAACTTATTGCATCTTTATAGATCTTAACTTATCATAATATACTTTCAGGTGAAAGTATACCATATGCAGTGTAAGAACTTTAGATTATTGGATTTCTGTTTGTTCACTCCCAACCCTTATGCTATTGCTGTCATACATTTCACCTTAATCCTGTTATAATCCCTCACAACACTGTGATTATTTGTGTTGAAATAGCCAGTTATCTTGTAAAATGATTTGAGTAACCAGAAAAAAAAATTGTGTTTATCTATGTTGCTACCATTTTTTCATCCTTTTATGTTGATTTATATTTCCATCTGATATCATTTTCCTTCTGCCTGGAGAACTTGCTGCAATATTGTGAAGGTCTATTGCTGATGAATTGTTCAACTTCTGTGTGTCTCACATATTCAGATACTCTAACACATTCTCAAAGGGAACTTTGTAAAATTCCTTCTTGCTTTTGCTTTGTCTATAATTTTAAGATTGATTGATGGTTTTTCTATTACAAATATTGCTCTTACATATCCAACCTTGAGCCCCACCATCATCACAACCATTTACGGAGTACTTGCTGTTCTCTATGAGTCACATGAGTACTGTAACATACATTGTCACTGAATATTTGTACCTAGAATGAGGTATTGTTATCCTCACATAATCTGCAGGGAAACTAAATTCAGGCAGGTTGTCATTGCCCAAGGTTCCTAAATCACTAAAACTCTGATGACACAAAGGATGATATTATTTAGAAAAATACTGACATCAACAACCGTAAATTTAAGTCATCCCAAGTAGACTAGATTTGGAGTGTAAAAAGACTTTAGAAACATCTTGAACAATTCATCTTGAATATATTTTTATATGTTGTATCCGAGTATGATAAAATACAAAATTTGTGTCTAAATAGATATCAAATTCTATTTTTGATAAATAGAAAATAAACATTTTAGTAATAAGAAACCATTGTATCATAAATGCTTAGCATTATATTTTTCTTTCTTTATGGTACATGAAATAAAGGAGCATCTTATATGGCAACCCACTCCAGTACTCTTGCCTGTAAAATTCCATGGATGGAGCAACCTGGTGGGCTAAAGTCCATGGAGTCACAAAGAGTTGGACACGACTGAGAGACCACTTATAATCAAAAGACATTTTGGATACACTAAAATGTGGTATGTCACCGTCTTTTGATGTTTTTTCTTTAACAAGATATTTGTAGAATCAATGGTATCATACCTGTGCACATTACAGCCCCTGCACAGTTATAAAAAGGGCATAATTTCTCAGGATAAAGAATCAAGATTAGAATTAGACTGTGCTCTGTAGCTATAAAATATAGCAATGAAAATCAGTTATTTAAGATCCCTAAACTTATCCTCATTAGTTTTACATTCAGTTCAGTTCAGTCGCTTAGTCGTGTCCGACTCTTTGTGACCCCGTGGACTACAGCATGCCAGGCTTCCCTGTCCATCACCAACTCCCGGAGCCAGTGCTTACATTAATCACTGGTAAAAGTCATTTTTTCCCCACATAAAAAAATTGCTCTACCAATTTTTTTGTTTTTATTTTATTCTTCCTTGTTGAACTTTAAAACAGAAATAAAAGTATAGATCAGACTACTTAAATTATTAGTAAATGGACTCTTTTCTTTACCAACATACCCCCTAAGCATGAAACTTTGGAGGGAAACAAACAAAAAACCAGAATGAGCAAAGGGGCGGGGGGGAACAGCTAAATGAAATTCCCTAAATAACATACCTAACGTGGAGTGCTATTAAAAGGGGACTTTTCTACTTGTCAAACAGTCATCTTCTCATTACTGAATTGACCTTCCAATGATATATTTCAATATCTCTTGAGAAATTAACTGTGTCAAGCTACCAGTAGTGTTCAAGGAAGAGTAGGGAGTTTGAACGATCTGCCCTGGGTGCCAACAAGAAGAGATTGTGTTGTCTACAGAGAATCTTAAAACAGTGATAAAAAACCAACTAAAAGTTGATCTGCTTTTCTTTATTACCGTGTACTAGATTCTGAACAATGTCAGTAATAGTCTTCCTCCCTGCCAAAGTGGGCTGCTCCCACCTATGTTTTCCCTTTGGTTCCCAACTGGGTCATCAGATGCAAAAAAGAAAATAAGGTTAATATGGAGAAATATGGGACAGTAAAGGCTACATGGAGAAGCTTGTCAATCTTTCCAGGTACCCTACAGGGGAGTTGACTGATTCCCAGTACACAGAAATTCAAATATTCACAGAGCTAAGGGCTTCATACAGAAGCTTTCTTTAAAGGTTTTCCTACTCACACCCAATACAATAATAAGAAAATGATAACATTCAGCATTTGTGTAATTAATGAATCAAATTAAAACTGGTAATAACACACTTCCTCCTTGTTCTTTTCTGTCATACACCACACCCTAAGGCAGAAGCAGATCGCACAGAGCAGCTTTCTCTGCAGCCTGGAGGACAGCTTGGCACCTGGATAATGAGGCAAAAGCAGTAAATGCAAGGTTTCTGAAGCTATACAAATTGAAGAGTAGCAGAATCATTGGTCAGGAATGAAAAAAAGTGGAAAAAAATTTGTGATTTTTGTACAGAACATGTGTGTTCCTCTGGCCCGTGGGGTTACATACACAGTAGACAATCCACGCTGACAAACTACCTTTTATAGACTTTGTGGGCTAGTTGCAGAGGGCTTTATTGTTGTGGGTGTTTTTTTAAATTTACCCCTCTGAAACCATGTGGGTAGACAGGTGTTAGGGTTAAAAATTCATATGGTATGTGATAGGATTTTGGTGAGGAAATGGAGCAGAAGGGATGGACATTTGAACAGCTTGTGAGGTTTTAGAAGTGAAAAGGGAAGGGGGAGAAGGATTTTTGCCTATTGAAAAAAAAAATAACTGAAATATACAATCGTGCATATTGAGGAATCCAAAGGTCTAGCTCTAAAGTTAGAGAAGATATTTTATAATATACATCAGGACTAGGCATCTATGTACTGATAAAATGGGAATATTTTTTCCTCCAGAGATTTTCCTAATTAGCCCAAGGACACATTAATTCCATTATTAATCAATAAATCAATGTGAGACACAGAGAGAAAGAAGGAAGCAGGCTCCTGTTACAATTTTAGTTCTTAAGAGCCTGTCTGCATCTATTCATTTATTCAGCAAACATTTGTTGTACTCTTAATAAATGCAAAAATTCTACTAGCAACTTTGGAGGATGTACAGAGATTTTCTTTTTTTAATCAGTGATATTCCTTTTAATTTATAAATAGGAAATACTATTTAATAACAATAGTTATAGTATTTGTAATCCTCCATATGCATCTTTGGGAAGGTGTTTTATATGAATTATTTATAAACTGACAATAACAACACAGTGAGGCAGAGATTTTTTTAATTTCCATTTTATAGGGAATTCAGGATCAAAGATGACAGAAATGGTACATATGGAGTCAATATTTGAACTCAAATCTTTTTGTACTTTGCTATATGAAGAACAACAAGAGCACATGTAGGAAGCAGCAGCAACACAGTACAAAATAATTCAAAGATAGAAGTGCAATTTCAGCCCTCTTCTCTCTGCATCCTTTATGTGTTTCAACATCTTAACATCAATTTCTATTTTTCTATTTATTCAATAACTCATTAATGAATATTGATTGAGTTCCTAATGATATCTGGCACTATTCTAATGTTGGGTGGCAGAGGTAAATAAAACAAAATCCTTGCCCTTATGGAGCTTACCTTCTAATGTGGGAGTTAGGCAGACAATAAACAAAGAAGCAAGTATATATAAGCAGATAGTGAGAATTCCCTGGACCCAGCACATTCCCTGCCAAGGGCCTGGGTTCCATCCCTGGTTGGGCAACAAAGATACTGCAAGCTGAGAGACACAACTGAAATATAAAAAATTAAATAAAAACAAATTAAAAACAACGTTAATGTCAAGTAGCCAAATGTGCCATGAAGAAAACTTAAGCAGCATAAGAATAGAGAAATGGTCCTATTATAGACCATTTACAAGAATCTTTCAAGAGAAACCTCTCTAGGGAAATGACATCGGAGGAACTGCAGTAGAGTGAGCCATGCAAATACCTGGAGATGGACGCTTGTACTTTATTTGACTCAAAGCTGCCTAATGGGCTGGAAAATGCATGGTTAATATAACCCTTAGCAGTTTTAGGTTCCTCGCTCCTGGCAAAAAAAGTTCTCTTGCAACAAAAGATTCTTACTGTTATCTTCTTTCTTTTCAAGGGATGAATCAGCCTGAAGAGCTGTGGGAGGGTAGAAAGTGGGGAAAATTAAGTTGTGATATGGGAAGAGCTAGAGAAAGGGGGGTTATGATCTGACAGGCCCCTCCAAACTGCAGCCCTGTGGGGCTTCTGGGCGAAGAAGCCTTCCTGAGTCCCCCAGTGCTTGGTTGATAATGGGCTTCAGCCTCCAGGAGCTTCCCTGGGATCCAAAGGGTAGGTTCAAATAGTCATTAATCAGGGGAGACAGGGGATACAGTGAGAAGGGAGGTGCAGTCAAGAAAGAGGTTGCTGTTGTTCAGTTGCTCAGTCATGTCCGACTCTTTTCAACTCCATGGACTGCAGAACACCAGGCTTCCCTGTCCTTCACCATTTGCTTAAGCTTGCTCAAACTCATGTCTGTGGAGTCAGTGATGCCATCCAACCATCTTGTCCTCTGTTGTCCCCTTCTCCTCCTGCCTTCTACGTTTCCCAGCATCAGGGTCTTCTCCAATAAGTAGGCTTTTTGCATCAGGTGACCAAAGTATTGAAGCTTCAGCATCAGTCCTTCCAATGAATATACAGGGTTGATTTCCTTTAGGATTGGCTGGTTTGATCTCCTTGAAAGTCCAAGGAACTCTCAACAGTCTTCTCCAACACCACAGTTCAAAAGCATCAATTCTTTGGGCCTCAGCCTTCTATATGGTCCAACTCTCACATCCGAATATGACTCCTAGAAAAACCATAGCTTTGACTACATGGACCTTTGGCAGCAAAGACCTTTGTCTCTGCTTTCATTTTTCCAACCAGTTATTATTTCCACACAAAAAATGATCATCCTGTGACATGATAGAGGTGCTAATGCTACAATGGCAATCATATTACAATATATAGTTGTATCAAAGTAACATGCTATATACCCTAAACTTATTTAAGCCTTTGAGTCTGTGGATCACAACAAACGGTGAAAAATTCTTAAAGAGCTGGGAATACAAGACAACTTTACTTGCCTCCTGAGAAACTTGAATGGAGGTCAAGAAGCAACAGTTTGAACAGGACATGGAACAACGGACTGGTTCAAAATTGGGAAAGGGGTAAGTCAAGGTTGTATATGGTCACCCTGCTTATTTAACTTATGTACAGACTGTGTGTGTGTGTGTGATCACTCTATCACTCAGTCATGTCCAATTCTTTGTGACCACATGAACTATAGCTCACCAGGCCTCTCTGTCCGTGGAATTTTCCAGGTAAGAATAATAGAGTGGATTGCCATTCCCTTCTGCAAGGGATCTTCCTGACTTGGGGATTGAACCCAGGTCTCCTGTACTGCAGGCAGATTCTTTACCATCTGAGCCACCAGGGAAGCCCCTATATGCAGAGTACATCCTGTAAAATGCCAGGCTGGATGAAGCACAAGCTGGATTCAAGATTGCCAGGAAAAATATCAATACTCTCAAATATGCAGATGATACTACCCTATGGCAGAACATGAAGAGGAACTAAGAGCCTCTTGATGGAGGTGAAAGAGAAGAGTGAAAAAGCTGGCTTAAAACTCAACATTCGAAAAACGAAGATCATGGCATCTGGTCCCATCACTTCATGGCAAATAGATGGGGAAACCATGGAAATAGTGACAGATTTATTTTCTTGGGCTACAAAGTCACTGTGGACAGTGACTACAGTAATGAAATTAAAAGATGCTTGCTCCTTGGAAGAAAAGCTATGACCAACCTAGACAGCATATTAAAAAGTAGAGACATCACTCTTCTGACAAAGGTCTGTATAGTCAAAGCTATGGTTTTTCCAGTAGTCAGGTATGGATGTGAGAGTTGGCCCATAAAGAAGGCTGAGAGCTGAAGAATTGATGCTTTCAAACTGTAGTGTTGGAGAAAACTCTTGAGAGTCCCTTGGACTGCAAGGAGATCCAACCAGTCAGTCCTAAAGGAAATCAACCCTGTATATTCATTGGAAGGACTGATGCTTAAGCTGAAGCTCCAATACTTTGGCCACCTGATGCAAAGAACTGACTCATTGGAGTAGACCCTGATGCTGGGAAAGAAAAGAAGGTAGGAGGAGAAGGAGATGACAGAGGATGAGATGGTTGGATGGCATCACCGACTCAATGGACATGAGTGTGAGCAAGCTCAAAAAGATGGTGAAGGACAGGGAAGCCTCACATGCTGCAGTTCATGGGGTCACAAAGAGTTGGACATGACTGAGCAACTGAACAACAACAATACCTTAAATTTATACAATGTTATATGCTAAATATATTTCATTTTGATAGGTAGATAATTTCATTGATTAAACAACAATTTCTATATTCCTTCCATATAGAAAAAATCTGGGGAAGCCTGTCCTTTCCTGTTGATCGAAGGAACAAGTCAAGATTAAAGCCAGTGTTAGAAAGATGAGAGAAATGGGCAGAATTCTGAAGCTGATTGCTAAGGAGCAGGAACTGCAAAAGGAGACAAGGGAGAGGATTTTGATGGCAGTCTATATTCATGGACCACAACTAGATAAGAACACCCTGAACAACTAACAGAAAAGAATTTCAATAAAGTGGCAGTTGATCAGACTGGCAATACAGTATTTGCATTGCAAAAAAAAAAAAAGAAAGTCCAAGTCTGACAAACAGAAGCTTGTCACCCATTTCCCATTCCTGGGCTTAAGGTAATTCATTCTCTACCTGTTGCCACACCACCAACAAACCACATGTTATACAGATGAGAGTCTAAAGAGGTTCAGCTCCTACAAGAGAAATTCCTGTCTGTCTAGTTCTGCTGTGGTCCTGGAAAACAAGGAGCCAGGTAGAATCTTCTGTTGGACTCACCAAGAAGTCATCTCCCTTGCCAAGGTAGAGATGCCTTGTTCTTCCTGCCCAGGAGAATGTTAGAAAGAGAGAAAGAAAGACAGTACTACATTGTGTCCGACTCTTGTGATCCCATGAACCATAGCCTACCAGGTTCCTCTGTCCATGGGATTCTCCAGGCAAGAATACTGGAGTGGGCTGCCATTTCCTTCTCCAGGGGATCTTCCCAACCCAGAAATTGAACCCAGGTTTCCCGCATTGCAGGCAGATGCTTTATCGAGTGAGCTACACAGGAAGCCCAGGAGAGTGTTAGGGACAGTTAAATTTATATTTTATTCTTTGTCAAATCTTGAGAAGCCATATCTGGATCCACATCAAGGAAAACATATCCACTGGAATGAGGACTAGACATAGTAGCCAGAAGTGACAACATGTCTCCCACTGGGGAGGACTGAGTGCTTTTCTGTTTGCAACTGATAAGATTCTTAAAATCATAGCTGGGAAAAGCACACACACATGTGCTACTGTATGTATGTCCCAGTATGATGGGTTAGGAAACCACAAGTCCAATGCTGTGTGACTCTTTGCAACCCCATGGACTGTAACCCACCAGTCTCCTCTGTTCATGCATTCTCAAGGCAAGCATTTTGGAGTGGGTTGCCATGCCCTCCTCCTGAGGATCTTCCCTACCCAGAGATCAAACCCATGTCTCTTACATCTCCTGCGTTGTCAAGTAGGTTCTTTACCACTAGCACCACCTGGGAAGTCCCTCAAATACAGCAGACTGCTATTTTATCTGTCTAGCAACTCAAGTCCTGGAAAAATTCCTATTGTTCAATGGAGAATCTATTATGTATTGTTCAGATAGGGCCAACCTCATTCCTCCCTAGCCTCTGTTCTGTGTACTATTCAGATATAGTGGTCAGCAAAATATTATTAGACCATATCCCTCTGCCTCGTGGAGCTCTCATTCTAGTCATTAGAGAAAGTCAGCCAACAGAAAATGTAATATATATAAAATATGTCCAAAAATCATAAATGCTAAAAAGAATTAAGAAGTATAAGGGGAATGGAAGCATATTATCTAATGAGTCCATACATGATTTCAAAATAACATCTATTGGATTTTTATACATAACATGTTCCATAATTTCGGAATAAGGAGAAACTCAAGTAGAAAACGATAATCACCTATGAGTAACGTTTGAAAATTTGTTTCCTTCTTCTTTTTCAAAAAAGTTCTTAAAGTTCTCTCCTACATCTCAAGCTTATCTAGTCAATACTGAAGATATTTTCAAGCTGATGTAATATAAGCACCAAAATATGCCTTTTATTTCATTTATGAGATGGTGATGAAATCTGCAAATACTCCCAAATTCACTTTTCTTTGTGTGGAACTGTCAAAGCAGAATCAGTGACTTTAAAGTATTTTAAATCCACCTCTGAGACTATTTCTACTTTTTCGAAAATATATCATTCATATGTAATCATTTGACTTTTTAAACCATGTGCAGAGGAAACAATAGAAGGAAAGGTTTGTCGTGTAATCATTTTTAAAGAATATATTTTAAACCATATTCCCCAAAATTCATGAAGCTTTAAGAAGAAAAGAAAGATTGTATGTCATCAGCTTAGCCATACCAAATAAGAAAACTCATGCATTAAACATCGCAAAAGGAAGTAATACAGCTTTAGTTCAATCTGTAATTTGTGAGCTATCACAGAGATTCTGTCTTGGCACCACTCAGAATTGTTCACTGAATGTCATTGTAAAGGTTTGAGAGGACTCTCCAAGGACCAATTAAAGGATGGAGAGCTAGGAAGATTGTTCACCAGGAGGAAAAGCAAGAATAATGGTGCAAGATGGATGTGGTTTTCCAATTTTCTTGTTCTGTTTACAACTAGAGAAACACAAACCAAAAATTAATAATAATAATAAACATCTCATTCAGCTATTTGTTTATGATCATTAAGATGGGATTTGGGGAGACTTCCCTAGCAGGCCAGGGAGGACTCTGTGTTTCCGGGAACGCGTTCTATCCACAGTCAGGGAACTATGATCTCACATGCTGTGTGGTGTAGCAAAAAAAACTCTTCAAGAAGGGGTTTTCATGCACTTCATGCTGAAGTTGTCTCTTTAATTCCCAGCAGCCTCCGCTGCATGTGTGTATACATACATGTATGTGTGTGTATAAACACACCTGGGCTTCCCCAGTGGCTCAGCAGTAAAAGAATCCACCTGCAATGCAGGACCCTGGGGTTCAATCCCCGGGTCGGGAAGATTCCTTGGAGAAGGAAATGGCAACGCATTCCAGTATTCTTGCCTGGGACATCCATGGGCAGAGCAGCCTGGTGGGCTACAATCTACGGTGTTGCAAAAAGTCAGACATGACTTAGCATATATACACAACTTAGCATATATACAGCATATATACACAAACATACATATATATTTCCAACTTGTGTTCATTTTGTTATGACTCAAAAATAGAAATCAAAGATTTTTACCTAAGTGTAGAAACCAAAAATTTTAAGAGATATTTTTATCAACTTAGACTCATTATCAATCTTCAGTGCTCACATTTTATGTATTCTATATTATGCATGGATAATTGATACATATACTGTAGCTTTTAAAACAGTTGAGCACCTATAATGGACACTCAAATGTTGATTTACTTGTTAAATAAATGTTGATTTAATTCTTTAATAATTAACTAATTGAGTAATTGGGCTGATTGGACTGTCATATGTACTTATTATGACCTTTAGGCTGAAAAAAAAAAGTCTTATTTTCTCTGGTGTATTTTTTACCTAAACCTAAAAAGCCTCTTGATAAAAGTGAAAGTGGAGAGTGAAAAAGTTGGCTTAAAGCTCAACATTCAGAAAATGAAGATCATGGCATCTGGTCACATCACTTCATGGGAAATAGATGGGGAAACAGTGGAAACAGTGTCAGACTTTATTTTTGGGGGCTCCAAAATCACTGCAGATGGTGACTGCAGCCATGAAATTAAAAGACGCTTACTCCTTCAAGGAAAGTTATGACCAACCTAGATAGCATATTCAAAAGCAGAGACATTTCTTTGCCAACAAAGGTCTGTCTAGTCAAGGCTATGGTTTTTCCTGTGGTCATGTATGGATGTGAGAGTTGGACTGTGAAGAAGGCTGAGCACCGAAGAATTGATGCCTTTGAACTGTGGTGTTGGAGAAGACTCTTGAGAGTCCCTTGGACTGCAAGGAGATCCAACCAGTCCATTCTGAAGGAGATCAGCCCTGGGGTTTCTTTGGAAGGAATGATGCTAAAGCTGAAAGTCCAGTACTTTGACCACCTCATACGAAGAGTTGACTCATTGGAAAAGACTCTGATGCTAGGAGGGATTGGGGGCAGGAGGAAAAGGGGACAACAGAGGATGAGATGGCTGGATGGCATCACTGACTCAATGGACGTGAGTCTGAGTGAACTCCGGGAGTTGGTGATGGACAGGGAGGCCTGGCGTGCTGCAATTCATGGGGTCGCAAAGAGTCAGACACGACTGAGCGACTGAACTGAACTGAACTGATGTTTTCAGAGAGTTAAGAGAAAGTTACTGAGTTCATAACAGATAATACTTCCTTTCACTTAGGAGTGTCTGTAAGGCTGGAATATGGATGGAGAAATCAACAAAAGGAAGGAGGATGGAATGGAGGAATATGCAGGTTTGCTTGCTAAGCCCATGGATTTTAATTTTCTCAAAGGTGTCAGTCTTCTGTATTTTTCTATATGCTCAAAACACCTGATGAGATATCCTGAAATAATATGTGTTCTGTTGAGGAAAAGCAGAAATTTAGAAAAAATTTAAATCCCCTGTAATGACTCTGTCCTGAAGAGCTTCACACAATTTCTTTTGTCTCTTTCACTTCTGGGTTGCTTTCGTACTTTTCGAGTTTAATCTCTGAAGTAAACCACAGCAATTTCTGTTCTGAAACTATGAAAGAGTGGAAAGTCTTGCAAAGGAGAAAAGTTCAGCACCAAGTCCAGTTAGAATAAAACTGGATAGAATAAAAACTTTATAGTGCCTTGGGTTGAGTGAAGTCCTGATCTGGAGCTAGCAGGTGGTGAAACAGAAAGAGTCCTGGTTGAGAGTCACCAGGCTTGTCCTTTTAGGCAATTGGCTTTCCCTCTCTGAGATCCAGCTTCTTCATTTGTAAAAGTAAGAGATTGAATCATATGTTTCAGTCCAGCTCTGATTTTCTGTAACCCTAACAATTTCCCTAAATTTCCTTAAAGCATGTATTTTGCGACCATTTACAAATACCATAGATATGTTTTACACAGACATGCCAAATATCAAAGTGAATAAGCATTCTCTGAAGATCTTTTTTTTTTCATTTTGCTATGACCAATTGGTATGTAAACAACTGAGTTCCATTCAGTGTAAAGTAAGTCATGAGCACACTTTATATTAATATAATTACTATAGAAATTGTCCCAATATTTTTACTTTTTGATGCTTTAATCACTGAACCATGTCCGACTCATTGTGACCCTTTGGACTGTAGTCTGCCAGGCTCCTCTATTCATGGAGTTTTCCAGGGAAGAATACTGGAGTGGGTTGCCATTCCCTTCTCTAGAGGAATTTCCCAACCCAAGGATGGAACAAACATCTCCTGCATTGCAGGCAGATTCTTTATTGTCTGAGCCACCAGGGAAATATCAGTTTAAAGGTCCTTCAAATTCAGTAGACTATGAGCTCCTCAGGGGTAGGTATGCCTGCCTAGTCATTTTTATATCCACAGTACATGACATTTAGCATGAAAAAATAACGTTTTAAATAATTGACCTGAACAGTGTATTCAGGCTGGAAAAAAAAAAGCCTGCTGACTTGATCTCACTTCCAGTGTATGACCACAAATCTCAAGCAGATTCTCAGTACTGCTTGGAGATTAAGTAAGTAAGTAAGGTCGCTCAGTCGTGCCCAACTCTTTGCGACCCCGTGGACTGTAGCCCACCAGGCTCCTCTGTCAATGGGATTCTCCAGTCAAGAATACTGGGGTGGGTTGCCATTTCCTTCTCCAGGGGAACTTCCCAACCCAGAGATGGAACCAGATCTCCCGCATTGGAAGTAGACGCTTTAACCTCTGAGATTATACTGTCTTTTCAAGATTATACTGGTTCATTCAAGCAACACTTGTAGATGTCTATTTCAGACTTCATGTTCTATCCTCAATCCTCCAACACCCCCTGCTTCATACTTGCTTCAAAAGAAAACATCCACAAGTTCCCATACGCTTCCTATCAGCACCTGTCCCCTTATGATATGTCTTCCTGCTACTATTAAGGATGAGCCATCTATGCTCCTGGGCAAGTCAACCCATCCACGTGCACAATATATCCTATCCTCTCTCACCAACGCGAAAATAATTGCTCCTTTGGTAACTTCCTTTGCTCTCTATTGAATCATCATGTCCTCCCTCTCTACTGGGTCTTTCCCATCAGTATATAAACATGTTATTACATCTCTCAGCCTAAAAGGAAAGCTTTACTTAACCCTACTTCTGCCTCTTCCTGCTGCTCTATTTCATTTTGGAATCCAATCAGATCTCTCTCTCTCTTTTTAAAGAAAATCTGCAGTTATCAAAATCACCAATGACCTGCACCTGCTGTTACAGTTGGCACTTCTTAATCCTCCTCCTGGATCTGTCAGTGGCAACGGGCTTCCTTAAAACACTTTTCATATTTATCTTCTGAGACACACACTCCACTGGTTCTACTCCAGGCTCATTGCATTCCTTCTCAACCCCTTTTGGTGATCTCCCGTCCTTTTCCAAACTCTAGACAGTGGCGGACACCAAGACTCAGGCTTTGACTTTCTTTTTTTCTATCTTTGTATTTACCTGAGCCATGTCTGTGGGTTTTAAAATGATCAAAATGTTGATCATTCCAAAATTTTATCAAATATACACCTTGAGCACCAACCTGCTTCCTAATATTAAATTGCCTCCTTTACACCTCCACTTTGAAGTCTGACAGGCTTCTTAAACCCAGTTATTCCTGGAATCAAAGTTATAAACTTCTCCCTCAATCTGTTCCTCTCTTAAGCTTTCTATCATAATTCTCATTCAGTAATTCCAGTTATCATACCAAAATCTTTGGTGTCTTGCTTGATTTCTCTCTTTCTCCCCACCCCATTCTGTCATCAAGTCCTGTCAGCTTTAAAATATATCCTGAACCGGACCTTTTTTTTTTTTTTTTTACCACTTTCACCATTCTTGGCCCAAGACACCATCATCACTCACCTGAATCATTATAATAACTTTTTTCGCCTGAGCTTTCCTAGAGAAAATACTCGGCACAGGAGCCGGAGTGAATCTATTAATACTATGTTACATGAGGTCAGAATTCTTCAATCTTTTCCTATCTCATTCAAAGTAAAACACAAGGGGTGGGGGGCAGGGGCAGCCTCATCAAAATGATCAAGCCCGTATAATTCCTCTCATCTCCTCCATTCCTCCTTGCTATCTTCCCAGCTGACACAATGGCCTCCTTATTGTCTTTTGGAGACTCCAGGTACACTCCTACTCAAATTTTTTTCTTGCTGTTTCCTCTGCCCACAACGTTCCTCTCCCAGGTGACTTGCTTCCTCACTTCCTTCAGGTCTCAATCAAATGTCAGCTCAACAAAATCTCAATCCTCCCTACCTAACATTTCAGCCCCGCCCCATCAACCTCCAGCAGTCTCTAACCCCCTTTTCTGCACTATTCTAGAACACAGTAAGATCCTGTTAAATACATATTTAATGAGTGAACCAAAAGAAAGGGAGCAACATTAACACAGAGTGTGTACTGGACACTTTTCCATTTTATCAAATATCTCAGATATCTCAAATATCTCCCTAATGGTCCAATGGTTAAGACACAATACTTCCACTGCAGGGGGCCCAGGTTTGATCCCTGGGGGATGGAACCAAGATCCCGTATGTCTTATGGTGTGGCAAACACACACACACACACACACCCCTACATATCTAAGATTCATGAAGCATTGCCTAAGTTCTCTAAAGTCTTTCTATAATTAATAGATAGAGCTATTTGTAATTAGCACATAAGCCTTTTGCAAACCACTGGATGCTATTGGGCTTCCCTAGTGGCTCTTAATACCTTACTTAAAACAGTTTGAAAAATCATTTGGAAAAAAATGCTTCTTGAGAACAGATGCTGCTCATAGAGCTGAGATAGAAGGAAGGATTCCCTTTCTCCTCCACCTGTGGGGCTGAGTCACACTTGTTGGAGAGGTATGTTTGAGGGCCCTCAAAATCACACTGAGGTTCAGTGATTTGTGAGGACTCAAAGAACTCAGAAGAGCTATTGTACTCAGGGTTACGGTTTATGAGAGTGAAAGAATATAGATTAAAAACAGCAAGGAAGAAGGCACTAGGGCAGAGTCCAGGGAAGATAATTAAAAAAAAAAAAATGCTTCTTGAGAATGAGAAATATTAACCAGTGAAAATTACCCAGAAAAAATAATTGTTCATCTTTGCTACACACTTAAGCTGGAATTCATTTTCTTTTTCTCTAAGAAGACCTAGTAATAGAAAGAAGAGGACAAAATTTAATTGTAATTTAAATTGGATCTTTATTCCACTTAAGAAAAAAAATTAGATAACACACCAAAACCTACCTAGTACACTCATAGTAGGGAAAAAGCAAAAAGCACATCAAAATCCCCTTCCTCATTATTATTTTGTAAAGTATTTTTTATAATTTACCATTCAAACCATTTTTCATATCATAACCACAGTATTTTCCAAAACAATTTAAAATATCTACCCCAATTGTATAATTTTCTGCAAGAAACAGATTTGATCACTAAATAGAATAAAATTTAAGGCTTTCTTTTTTGCTTGTTTTACTGTTTTTTTAAGGAAGGATGTTATTACTTCGGCACTGCCTTCATGAATTACCTTATTTAATTACTACTGCAGATATTTTAAATATTGAAGGTTCTGAAAACTAAAAGTCATGAATACAAGTTGAATTTAAATTTTAAACCACACTCTGGATATTAAGGGGTGAAATGGTGGCAACTTGGTTAGTAACTTCTCATCATATAATGTAAGTGGACGTTAAATGAAAAGAAATGCAATCATTATTTTTTTGAGGGAAGATGATGTTTGGCCACCTTCAGATGATTTCTTAGCCTGGAGGGAAGCTTCTGAATATAAGCTGCTAGAATGACAGTGGAGAACTGAAGTTCAGCAAAATCTGGAGAGATTTAGGAAAACAAAGAAAAAGGGTTTAAAATAGAAAAAGAAGTACGAAATTAGTTCTTAATCCAGAGGGCCAGACTCTCCTGGTTTCAAATGAGCTCTTGAACTGCCGTCAAGCTGCTCAAAATGGGGGTTGCTGATTGAAATCTGGGGGAAGCGACTTGCTACTTCTGTTTGTTGGTGATTTACCCTTCCTCCGGACATTCTGTTATTTTCTTTCAAAGCTGCTGGTGAATCTATTGTTTAGTAGATGGTTTTTCATTTACCCATCAAAGCACCCTCCGTCCTTCTTTTCAGAGTATTGTCCAGGGGTGCGTACAGGAAGATGAAAGGAAGGATATAAGGTCGATGGTCACAGGCAGAAATTAGCTACAGTTACAAAACTAAGTAGTGGATATCTAGTGGTTTAGACTTTCTTCTCTTTGAATGTCTCCCAGGAGAGATGGGGCAGGGAGAAGAACATCCCTTCAGTTCCTACAGTTTTCCTCTCTAGTTAGTCATAAACCTGAGTGACAGACAAAAGATACTGCAAGGCCCCTGCTGCTCCCAGGAAAAGAAATTCATACAAGAATGCTTTTACATAACCTTACACAGAAACCATCATTATGTGTACCACCTCTAGCTCCACCCAAAACCAACCCCAATTAAGTGACAACGGTACTCAAAATCATGCTGAGAATCATTTCTCCAACCTCTGCAGCCCTCCTTTTTTTTTTGGGTAGAAGGAATATAAGGTCTCCTTTCTTTTTTTTGGTTCTATCCCTGTACATTTCCACTGGTGGATGAGGTGAAAACCTTGAACTTCTGTACTTTTAGAGCCTCCACTCCAGGGCAAATTGCCGTATAATGATGGTCACATCCCCTATATTTTCATACAAGGCCGTACGTCTTTCTTAAGATTATAAGAAATATAAAATGTAAACATTATATTAGCCATTAAGATGGGTGAAGACACTTCCCTGGTGGTCCAGTGGCTACGACTCTGAGCCTCCAGTGCAGGGGACTCTGGTTTGATGCCTAGTCAGGGAACTAGATCCTGCATGCCAGTAACTAAGAGCTTGCATGCTGCGACTGAAAGATCGCATATGCTGCAACTAAGACCCAGTGCAGCCAAATAAATAAATTTTTTTTAAAGATGGGTGAAAATTGATTTTTCAAACTTATTAGTCTGTTCTATTTGTGCTGTGATATGCCAAGAAAGGAGATGGAAAAAAAAAAAAAAAAACCTATCTAGAGTGGTAATATTGTCACATGACTAGTTTTACACTCTCAGACCCCAAATCACAAGCTTGTGACAAGCTGAGCAAAGGGAATAATCATCTATGCATGCTCAGTAGCTTCAGTCAAATCCTACTCTTTGTGACCCCATGGACTGTAGCCCACCAGGCTCCTCTGTCCATGGGATTTTCCCAGCAAGAATATTGGAGTGGGTTGTCATGCCCGCCTCCAGGGGATCTTCCTGACCCAGAGAGTAAACTCATGTCTCCTCTGTCTCCTTCTTTGTAAGGAGATTCTTTAACACTGAGTCACCGGAGAAGCCCATAATCATCTATATTAGTAGTCTAATTGACAGGGAACACAGGCCAAGTATGGATGTGTGCATGTGTGAGTGTGTCTGTGTGTATCTTGCTACTTTCTGCTGATATACTTTGGAAGGTCTCGGTTCTGTTCAGTCACTCAGTCATGTCCGACTCTTTGAGAACTCATGGACTGCAGCACGCCAGGCTTCCCTGTCCTTCACCAACTCCCAGAGCTTGCTCAAACTCATGTCCATTGAGTCAGTGATGCCATCCAACCATCTTATCCTCTGCAGTTCCCTTCTCCTGCCTTCAATCTTTTCCAGTATCAGGGTCTTTTCCAATGAGTCAGTTCTTCGCATTAGGTGATCAAAGTATTGCAGCTTCAGCCTCAGCATCAGTCCTTCCAAATGAATATGAATATTCAAATATTCCAAATATTTGGAAGGACTGATTTCCTATAGGACTGACTGGTTTGATCTTGCTGTCCAAGGGACTCTCAAGAGTCTTCTCTAGCACCACATTTCGAAAGCATCAATTCTTCATCGTCTACTTCATCCCTGTGTAAATTACAAACACATTTCCACGTGAAGCAATGGGAAACTAAATAAGTCATAATTAACACATTCCATCTTGAACCAGATCCCATCCCCACCCAATCTGTATACTGGATTTTACTCTGCTGTCAAATGTGCGTAACTGCTTTCATGGGCCAGAGTAAACAGGACTCCCACCTGACTCCTGACATGGTATTTGTGTGTCATCCACTATTTCTGTTGTGGCTGTTAAGATCGTAACCAAGCAGAAACACAACACTCTTCTCATTTTCACTCTACAACTTGCCATCCCCACCTAACATGGTGGTGGCAGGTTTAGTTGCTAAGTCGTGTCCATCCAACTCTTGTGACCCGTAGACTGTAGCCTGCCAGACTCCTCTTTTTATGGGGTTTCCCAGGCAAGAATACTGGGGTGAGTTGTCATTTCCTTCTCCAGGGCATCTTCCCAACACAGTGATTGAACCAGAATCTCCTGCACTGCAGTTGTAGTCTCTACAACTGAGCCACCAGAGAAGCCCCCTAACAAACATACACTTTGGCAAGGACATGCTTACAGTCCTCTTATTACAAGGCATTTGTCAAGAGTGTTTCAAAAGTACTTATAATATATATGAATACTCCCTCAATATTTGCATTATCAAGGCAACAAAACCATGCAATCTGGGCATCCTTACTACTAGAGAGAGAAAGTGACTCAAAATTGACTCGCTGTAACTATAGAAGACTCTTGAGAGTCCCTTGGACTGCAAGGAGATCCAACCAGTCCATCCTAAAGGAGATCAGTCCTGGGTGTTCATTGGAAGGACTGATGCTAAAGCTGAAACTCCAGTACTTTGGCCACCTGATGCAAAGAGTTGACTCACTGGAAAAGACTCTGATGCTGGGAGGGATTGGGGGCCAGAGGAGAAGGGGACGACAGAGGATGAGATGGCTGGATGGCATCACCGACTCGATGGATATGAGTTTGGGTAAACTCCGGGAGTTGGTGATAGACAGGGAGGCCTGGCGTGCTGCAATTCATGGGGTCACAAAGAGTCGGACACAACTGAGTGACTGAACTGAACTGAACTGAACTATAGACAACTTATTTTAGGAAAAGTATAGTAACATTGGTGAAATATGGCCTAAGTGCTGCTGAGTATTTTGGAAAATCTAAAATGTACACATTCCTAAAGATGACAAGGGCAAAAGCTGAAGGTTCAGGATAATTCTGGAGATCTTCCAGAAGACAGTAGGAAACAAAAGCGAAAGTAGTAATTAACTCTAGTGCAAAATAAGGACTACTCCCTGAGAAAGGGTTTGGAGGAAATACAACCCAAGTAACTGAAGTAAGCAGGACATGGGAGAATCTCAGGAAAACAAAACTTAAGGTGTGAAGGTTTGCAATTTATAGAAAGTTATGAGTAAGATTAATCAGACTTTGTCACCAAATTAAAAAATTTCAAAACCAGGACCTGAAATTTGAAGGAGTTGTTTTTAGGATAAACCACTCACCACTGTGAGCAGTAAATCTATGATACAGATTTCATCAAGTAGTGGCATAAACTAGAATATCTATACGTTGGAAGGAGATAAAAATGATAAACCTACAGCTAGAGAAAAGAAATCAGGTTATATATCATTGAGGTTTTTTTTTTTTCCTACTGAAAATAAATGAAGACCATGATGCTTTCACACAAAACACTATTTTATGTTCTTATCAGTGTGGTATCACTGGACATGCATAAAGAGATGTTTTACTAACCCAAAGAGATGTTCCCTTATTAGATCAATGTCAAGAGTATGGTCTTAATCCCACTTGCCTGTTTGAATCCTAGATCCACCATTTAGGGCTTCCGTTGTGGCTCGATTGGTAGGGAATCCACCTGCAATGAGGGAGACCTGGGTTCGATCCCTGGGTTGGAAAGATCCCCTGGAGAAGGGAAAGGCTACCCACTCCAGTATTCTGGCCTGGATAATTCCATGGATTGCACAGTTCATGGGGTCGCAAAGCATTGGACACGACTGAGCAACTTTCATTTCACTTCACTGCCACCATTTAACCAGCCAATGATTGTGGTAAAGTCACTAAACCTCTCTGTGCCTTCATTTTCTTAGCTCTAAAACAGTAATGACTTGGTCTACCTCTCAGAGTTATTGTGAAAATTAAATAAGATACTCCAAGAGACTTCCATGACAGTCTAGTGGCTAGAACTCCACCTTCCTAACACATGGGGCCCAGGTCTGATATCTGGTCAGACAGCTAGATCCCACATATTGCAACTAAGAGTTCTAATGTTGCAACTAAAAGATAGAAGTGTTTCCCAGATGTCGCTAGTGGTAAAGAACTTGTCTGCCAATGAAGGAGACTTAAGAGATATGGGTTCAATCCCTGGAGCGGGAGGATCCCCTATAGGAGGGCATGGCACCCACTCCAGTATTGAAGATCCCATGTACCCAACTAAGACCTGGCATGGCCAAATAAATAAACTCAATGTTTTAAAAAACAATTTTTTGATAAATAAGGTACCCCATATAAAGTATCTAGTACAGTGCAGAATATATATTATAGTAAGTACTCGATTAGTTTTGAGCATCATCCATAATAAATAAAATAAGCAATTTACTCTCAAAGTAATAAAGTGATAGTCCCAGTGTCACAACTCATGTATGCTCTGAGAATCCTTTTTCCTTGTCTTGATGTATCTGTCACAAAATGTTAGATCAATGATTTTACCCATCCATATAGTCAGCTATTGCCACAATAATGTTGAATAACAACTAATCGCATACTCTTAGTGTCTTATATCAACAAATACTTACCTTTCTTGTTCCTGGGAGTTGAAATTTTTTGCTGATCTCAGCCAGACTCAGCTGGGCTTGGCTTTAGGGCAAGGGCTAGGACAGATTTGGGGGTCAGGCTGAGGGTCAGTAGCCACCAGGACATCATGGTCATGGCAGAAGTACAGGAACAAAGCAAAATTGTGAAAGCATATATTACACTTCCAGAACACTCTGCCGGCCAAAGCAAGTCACATGGCCAAAGTCAATATTAAACAGGGCAGTAAAGCATCCTCCACCCTCAGTGAGAGGAGGGAATGAATGCATGTTGAACAATACTCCTGACTATCATGACAACTGATCGCGAAGGTGAGAATTTTAAAATAAAGAACAGTGTGGAGAGGCAAGCCTGCCATTTGTGACAACATGGATGAACCTTGAGGGCATTATGCAAAGGAAGGCAGTATGCTATGTCAGACAAAGACAAGTACGTAAATATGGAATCTAAAGGAGCCAAAGCTGTAAAACAGAGGGGGCTGGTGGTGGTCACTAGAGGCTGGGGGTTGGAGAATTCGGGTACAAACTGACAACTAGCTGATGCATGAGTTCTGAAGATCGAACGCACAGCACTGTCACGATAATCGACAATACGGCATTATAAACTTCAGAGGTGCTGAGAGACTAGGCTTTGGGTCCTCATTGCAGAAAGAGAGTAATTATGTGATGTGATAGCAGTGTTAGCTAATGCCAGGATGGCAACTGTATTACAATGTATCAAAGTATCACACCAACAGATTGTGAAGCCAAATCCAACCTCTATACCCCGACGTCTATTTAAATCTCAGAGACAGAGTTTTGGCGGAAGTCTAAAAGAATTGTTGTATTGCTTTGCAGGCAAAGGGGGCTACAGTGAGCTAAAGGCCTCAGACCTATGTGTACTAACCTGGAGGGGGTAATGAGAGAGTTTTATTGTGATGATTCAAAGAGGGCATGATCAGCACATGGACATTCTTCTGTTTAGTTGGTGGGGAGATGAATGGGAGTCAATATTATCAACCTTCTGGTTCTAACAAGCTCTGGGATCTACTTGCTTGTGGGCACTTACCATTGATTTCTCCCACCTAGTGGAGGTTTAGGTATCTGCCCAACAGCTTAAAGATAATGCTATGTATATTCCTTGAGGGGGAACCAGGACCTTAATGCCAAGGCTGCTCTATTGTTTCTTTTGACTGTTCCTTGTCTCAGCTTCCCTTCCCTTCTCTAATAAGCAACTATTTGAACCTACCACATTTGAACTTAGGGAAGATCATGGAAGCTGAATGAAGCCCATCCTGTAATCAAGAAATGGGAAACACAGAAAGGCTTTTGTGCCCAGGAGCCCCACAGGGTTCTGTTTGATATCAATCATATGGCTTAAACTTAAACAATGTTATATTTCAATTATATCTCAATCAAAAATAGGGGAAAAAAATAAAAGGAATCTGGAGAAATATTCTAATTGTAAAGAAAATAGCCAGAAATCACACTCAAGATGCATTTTTCACTTTAAAATGAACAGAGTCAAATTTAACAAATATAGACAAAAAATATAATGGGAGCATTAAGCTATTCCCAAGGAAATCCAATAGACCCCAGCATCCAGAGCTTTCCAGAGGGAAAGTGGCATGATCTCAAAAGTACACATTCCATTGACAAGATGAAAATGGTAACATCATTATTCACTCAAGGAATATGTTCCATTCAATAGTGTGCTTATGTCTGTCAGCTAGTATTTATTAATGGAAGGATTTATGCTGTTCAAGAAATAACATGGAGCCTGTGGAACCATAGCATGGCTTCACTAATCCTTACTATAAAATACCTAGCTAGAGTTTGCACATCAGTAACAGCAGCAACACAAAACAACAATACATCTTTAGCCCCACTGTGAAAAAATGGGCTTCCCAGGTGGCTCAGTGGTAAAGAATCTGCCTGCCAAGCAAAAGACACAGGAGACGCAAGTTCGATCCCTGTGTCTGAAAGATTCCCTGGAAAAGGAAATAGCAACCCACTCCAGTACCCTTGCCTGGGAAATCCCACGGACAGAGGAGCCTGGTGGGCTACAGTCCGTGAGGTTGAAAGAGTCAGACATGACTTAGCAAACTAAACCACCATCATCAAAATATATTGGAAAGAAGCAAAGTCCTGAAGGAGATAAAAAGATGCAGGGATCATTTGTCCAGAAGCAAATGTACTGCGAGGGTTCTGGTCAAGGACATCAGTTTCTTTGTAAGTGAATTGGAAGTCCTAATTCTGCCGTAGTTTAGAAATCTGATTATCCCAGAGCTTGTAAGAAATCAGCTTTAATCCTCTTTTAAATGTCATTCAACAGGTTCTCTGCTGTACATGGGGATGCAAATGAATTTTCCTTATCAGATCCTTTCTAATTCATTTTCCTTCCACAGGACATTCTCAGAAATAATTTAAGACTGGACTCTGAAAATTGTTCCAATCTTGAATAACATATGTTTGAAGCATATTGTCTCTCCAACCAGCAAATCACTCCTGAATCGTTATTCAAAAGCAGAGATTCTTGTTACTCCACATAAAAATTAAACATGAAATTTTTCTGACACATCGTGTCCACATCTAAGCTGCTCTCTCTACATTTCAGTGTTGGCTCAAAATTAAATTTAAAAATCTCATCATTATCTATGCTATTCATAAGAAACCAGATATATTTTCTTATTATCGTGTGATGATAGCCAAGTTTGCAAGGAGGTGGGGGACATAAACCAAGTTTCACTTTCTTTAGACATACACACACAAAAAATAGTGCTAGGAATTTCCATTCAAGCAAACCAAAATGAAAATGAGCATTGAAATGGAGTCCAAATCCTGGTTTTGACCTCCATTGGCCTCAGCCTGCAGTAGCTTAAAGTAGGGCTTTGGTTCCCTGCCACAGATTGAGGTCGAGTCATGGTGGTAATAGCACCAATACTAGCCACTAAACCAATGGTCAATGACAAGGCCTTGGCTCTTCAACTTTGTAGACAAAGAATTCCCACAAAGACAGAAAGTAGAGAAACAAGGAAAGTGTTTATTGGGAGGAAGAGTACAATATATGTGGGCAAACTCAGAGAGACAGTCACGAAGTATCACCCTTGTGGCAGGTTAAATCACTTACATGGGGCTTTTCTTCTGGGTTTCTTTTGTTCGGTCTTCTGATTTGCCTGGTTCAGAGTCCCTATTTTATATATCTCAGGATCCTCCGATGTGTGCATGTGTGCATTGGAGAGGTTTCCTACTTCAAGAATGAGAGATACAGGAAACCTCTCCAATAACACTTGTGCAGAGAGGCTCCTTAGAGGTCAAAAGAGGACTGACGCTAAGTGATGCTAATTATTCATAGGCCTCTTCAGTGGAATCCGTCTTTTCTAAGAGATGCTTGCGCACACATGGGAGGATCCTGAGATATACAGAATAGGGACTCTGAACCAAGCAAATCAAAAGACCGAACAAAAAAACCCAGAAGAAAAGCCCCATGTAAGTGATTTAACCTGCCACAAGGGTGATACTTCGTGACTGTCTCTCTGAGTTTGCCCACATATTTGTACTCTTCCCTCCCAATAAACACTTTCCTTGTTTCTCTACTTTCTGTCTTTGTGGGAATTCTTTGTCTACAAAGTTGAAGAGCCAGGGCCTTGTCACTTCTATTTGGGCAGGGCTCAGCTTTCTCCTGGAGAAGGCAATGGCACCCCACTCCAGTACTCTTGCCTGGAAAATCCCATGGACGGAGGAGCCTGGTAGGCTGCAGTCCATGGGGTCTCGAAGAATCAGACACGACTGAGCGACTTCACTTTCACTTTTCACTTTCATGCATTGGAGAAGGAAATGGCAACCCACTCCAGTGTTCTTGCCTGGAGAATCCCACGGATGGGGGAGCCTGATGGGCTGCCGTCTATGGGGTCATACAGAGTCCAACATGACTGAAGCGACTTAGCAGCAGCAGCAGCAGCCTTCTCCTTCAACTGTCCTGATATTTTCATCTTGGAGTATCTATCCTGAGAAGGGACCCATCTACCTCCTGCCTCAAGACTATAGCTCAAACATTATTTAAATGAAACTATTATATAGCAAGTAGTATATATGTATATATATATATACTTAATTAAGGCATCTTTTACCCTAAATTCTCTATTTCAGAGTTTGTAAATATGTACCAAATGTAATAGAATATATTAGCAAAAAAGCATTTGTCATAGTAAGAACTTTCTCAAAATAATTGTTAAAAATACAAATTAGATGTAAGTGCTATGTATTTTTGTAGACAACAGATGATATTAAATAGTCTTGTAGCTTACAAGTTTCCCCAAACTTCTCTCCCTAGAATTGCCAGTGCATTGGAAATGATGGACTTGTTAAAAAACGATATGCTTAGTTTAAAATCTCATCTAATCAATGCTATGGTTCCCATATTTTAGTTGCCATTATTTTAATTAGGAGTTACTCATTTCAATTTGTTTCAGATCAAGTCTAATTTCTGAGTCTGTGGTACTCTGTGTGCTAGTTTATCACTTTAAAAGAAACTCAATTGAACGTTCAGTGGCAGGAATATTATCCTTATTTAGGAAGACTTAAATTGCAGAGCTGACCTGAAAATGATCGGGTACAAACAAAATTCACTAAAACTGACTCTCGCCTCATGCTTTTGGTTTGATATGATATGACCTGCACTTCTGCCCTAATGTAATTCTCTTATCCAGTTATCATCTAAGCTATCCCATGGGAAGTTCAGGTTTATGCTTTGAATGTGAGTATCACTTCCTTCCTTACAGCAAAGAGAACATGAGAGTTTCTTGGGAGAAAAAAAGGCTTTATATAAAGGACAAAATAATGGCCATGTTCTAATATAAAAGTGGAGAAAATTTTATCTGTCAAAGAACTAGAGGTTGAAAATGTGAATAAATTATTATGATTTTGTAACTTGATTTTAATGCCAATAATCAATGCCTAGGCTATAACCATGCTGTTTTAGAATGTCCCTCTTCATCAAATCCCAGAAAACTAACCTATGCCATTCTCTGACTCACCTCATGAGTCACACTTTATTATCACATTTTGCCTTTCATTATAATTGGTTTTGTATTCTTAATTTACTTTTTTATGTGAATACTGTTTTCCCAACTAGATTGTAAATTCCCCACTGAAAATTATTTTTATTACTTCCTAGTGCCTTCCTCACTATTTAATAACATATTAGATATAAATATAATAGGTTCCTACTAATTATGTAATTGTTTTTATTGGAATTTAATTAAATTATTGAGAAGCAACATGTTAAACCTACATTTAAATAGAGTCAAAAATAGCATTGAGCATCAAAATCAGTTTAATTTTGTGTAACAAATTTTTTCAAAGTAAAACAAAACTTTGATGATAAAAACATCAAGTCATAACCTTGATCGACTATTAAGAAATCAATAATAATCATTTTATGTTTTGACAAACAATTAGTTATTCAGCAACAATATCACCTAAAGGAGATAGGAGTAAAGAAATAAAGTAAATGTCAGAGACAATAAGTAAAAACTGAAATAATCCTGTTGATTTCAGCTCTGTTAACTAAAATCTCCATTTAATTACATCTTTATTAAAGATAAACTAAAAAGAGTGACTCAAGAAAACTTTTAACTTTGATAAGAATATCATGATGGGCCATGGAATGAAAATTTCAGGAGCTGAATTCAAAGAAGATCAGAGCATGAAGAAATCTGAAAAATGCCTAATATACTGGCCTGACATTAGAGGTAAGTCATCAGAGACCAAAAGATTTGTTATAGATGGAAAAATTAGAGACTAAACCAAGAATGCAAAAAACTCTCTATACGTTTACAGGCTATTTTAGCACAATATACAGATATTCACTCATCTATCATGAATAGTAATGCACATGGGCTCAATTGTAATGCTGCTGTTTTGACTCAACTAAAACCATCTACTTTTCCAAGGAATGTCTGATTGTCCATTTATCATCTTTATTCTCCACCTGCACAATATGTCAATAGAGTATTACTGCTAATCTTCCAAGTTGTTAGAGGAAACATTTGTTTATGTCATCCAGCACATCATGGACAAAGGAAAAAATGGGATTGAAATGGACTCTTTACGAGTCTAAGGCTATATGCATGCATACTAAGTTGTTTTCAGTCATGTCCAATTGTTTGCAACCCCATGAACTGTGGACAATTCTGAAAGAGATGGGAATACCAGACCACCTAACCTGCCTCTTGAGAAACCTATATGCAGGTCAGGAAGCAACAGTTAGAACTGGACATTGAACAACAGACTGGTTCCAAATAAGAAAAGGAGTATATTGTCACCCTGCTTATTTAACTTACACGCAGAGTACATCATGAGAAACACTGGGCTGGAAGAAGCACAAGCTGGAATCAAGATTGCTGGGAGAAATATCAATAACCTCAGATATGCAGATGACACCACCCTTATGGCAGAAAATGAAGAGGAACTAAAAAAAGCCTCTTGATGAAAGTGAAAGAGGAGAGTGAAAAAGTTGGCTTAAAGCTCAACATTCAGAAAACGAAGATCATGGCGTCTGGTCCCATCACTTCATGGGAAATAGATGGGGAAACAGTGGAAACAGTGTCAGAATTTATTTTGGGGGGCTCCAAAATCACTGCAGATGGTGATTGCAGCCATGAAATTAAAAGACGCTTACTCCTTGGAAGGAAAGTTATGACCAACCTAGATAGCATATTCAAAAGCAGAGACATTACTTTGCCAACAAAGGTCTGTTTAGTCAAGGCTATGGTTTTTCCAGTGGTCATGTATGGATGTGAAAGTTGGACTGTGAAGAAAGCTGAGTGCTGAAGAATTGATGCTTTTGAACTGTGGTATTGGAGAAGACCCTTGGACTGCGAGGAGATCCAACCAGTCCATCCTAAAGGATATCAGTCCTGGGTGTTCATTGGAAGGACTGATCCTAAAGCTGAAACTCCAATACTTTGGCCACCTCATGCGAAGAGTTGACTCATTGGAAAAGATCCTGATGCTGGGAGGGATTGGGGGCAGTAGGAGAAGGGGAGGACAGAGAATGAGATGGCTGGATGGCATCACTGACTCGATGCACCTGAGTTTGAGTGAACTCCAGGAGTTGGTGATGGACAGGGAGGCCTGGCATGCTGTGATTCATGGGGTCGCAAAGAGTCAGACACAACTCAGTGACTGAACTGAGAACTGAACTGAACTGAACTGAACTGTAGTCTACTATGTTTTTTCTGTCCATGGGATTCTCAAGGCAAGAATACTGGAGTGGGTTGCTATGAGCTCCTCTACAGGATCTTCCTGACTCAGGGATTGACCCTGGGTCTCTCAAGTCTCCTGCATTGGCAGGGGGGTTCTTTACCACTAGTGCCACCTGGAAGACCCAGTCTGATGCTACTTATTACCAACAGATAAAGTTTGGGCAATTCACATTCAAATCTCTCATACCCTTAAAAACTAGTTTCACTAAAATTAATACAAACTTTAAATTTTAAATGCATATTTTAAAAATACATTAGCTTCATTCTGTGTGCATTCTGGCAAGATAAAGCAAGAATTACCCCAATTTAAGAGGTTCTTTCATTAATTTAGGATTGTCCAAAATATGTAATCAAAAAATAAGTTTGGAAAATACGTCATGCATAAAATCAGCACAGTGAAGGCTCACACAGAGCATGTGATCAATAAATATGTATTTAATAAGTTAGGCTTTTTTAAAGATAGTGTTAGAGCTTTGATCTCTTTTTGCCTGGGGATTTACTGTCTGCTAAAGTGTCTTCCCTCATAGCTCAGTAGGTAAAGCATCTGCCCGCAATGTGGTAGACCTGGGTTCAATTCCTGGCTCAGGAAGAGCGGCTGGAGAAGGAAATGGCAACCCACTCCAGTATTCTTGCCTAGAAATGGAAAATTCCATGAACAGAGGAGCCTGACAGGCTATAGCCCATGGGGTCACAAAGAGTTGGACATAACTGAGCACACATACACAAAATTATAAAAACCTCACACAGAATTAAGTAGGTGTGCCAAAAAGTACATTATCAGGGCCAGATGTAGATGCATAATACAAACAATATGTGCTCTAGTAGTTCAGTGGAAGGAGAAACGCTTGGCAGGGGGTGGGAGGAAGAAATAAGTCACGTAACTGGACTGGATGTTGTTGGTACAAGAACTCTTCAGTAAAAAAAATAAGAACGACTGTACAATTAAAGACTTTGAAGAGTTGTTTCACTGTTTCCATATAGAAAGCTTTTGAATGCTCTGTGTCGGACAGCATACCCAACTGAAGTGCAAAACCCCTTTTCAAAAAAAAACCGCCTTTTCCTTATTACCTTAGGATCAAATAATAAATAATAATAATAAATGCAGCTTGAGGAGGAAAAGCCACATTCCCATTTATTCTTTTTTGTGTTTTACCTTAAAAGAAGCTTTGATATTTTTATACATCAGTCAGCATCCAGCTCATTTCCGTGCTGGTGTGTTAACCTTCTCCCTCTGGACACGTGCGATATTAATATTATCCCCTGCAAAAGTGAGCAGAAGAAATAAAGCACTTACGCAAATACTGCAAATTAGATTAAACTGCAGTTCTGATGTAACCCTGTGACATACAGTTTCCTGCGAATTAAGCCAAATGTACAAGCATTTAATGACTAATCCTTTTAGGTATTTTAATGCCCAGATGAAGATTTATTGAAGAGAAAGGGAAAGCATATGCGGTTTTCCGTTAGAGCCTGCCTGCGGGCGGAGGATTGAGCAGATTGGCTTTTTTTAATTAATATTTCAGTTCTTTGTGTTTTGGCGGGCAGGTTGCACGTGGCCCTGGTACTGAACGGACAGCTCCTTTCTCTTAGACTGTGTGCTGGGGGCTAGCAGTGTAGAGGGCAGTGGCAGACCCAGGAGAGAGAAGAGAAAGAGGGAGCGGGAGAATGAGAACAAGTGCTGACTCTCCCCTCACCCCCTTTTTATGCCCCACACAGCCATAGGCTTGCCTCCCCCAGAAATTAACCTACCGATCTATATTGGTAAAATTAGTCATACTAGAAGCCTGCTCAGTTCAGCCACAAAAGGGGAGGAGAAAGCTTGTCAGACCCTCCTCTCTCCCCTGGGCTTACTACAAACAACTTTTCTGATGCTAGGAGGAGACCTTTGAAGATAAGAAAAGGCAAGTTCGCCTGCATTTTAGGAATCCCTCCTGCAGATGGGAGGATTCTTACTAATGAAATCTCCAGGATCACATTTGTTTTTAATGTTTTGAATCCTTGTTGAATAAAGTAATACATGCAGGTGAAATGTGTCTCTGTGTGTGTGTGTGAATACATATATGTGTGTGTGTGTGTGTATATATCTGTATGTATATGTATAATGAGACATGGAAATAGAGTTGATATAAATATAGATATAGACATAGAGCCTGATCCCCAATTGAAGAATATTAATGATCTTGAAAAGCTTCTTCTTTTCTATTTAATTCAATTATATACCGCTTTCAAGCAAAGTTTCAACTTTCTTTTAAGGTTCACCTAGATATAAGAAAAAAGATGTAAGTAATTGTGAGCTATTGGTAATCACACGTTGTGTTCATTTAAAGGGAACTTGAAACTTTAAAATGTTATCAAAGAAATGTGAGTTGGAAAATTTAAGCATTTTTTGACCATGTGTCAAACATTGTAGATGTTCTCTGAGTCTAGGTCTCTTAAATAAAATACCTTTACAAGTTTGTGTTAAATTGAGACCTAGAACTTGTATCTCTATTTACATTTCTCCCCTTATGGACGGTATTAATTACTATTGTTTCTCTTTTTCAATTCTCCCCTCTTTCTGGGCATATGGGAAGGTTACACTCTCTCTCAGCGTTATACTTAACCAGTGCCACGTGACTAGATCTGGCCACTTATTTCTAGAAAAAAATATCACTTTCAGTTCAGTTCAGTCACTCAGTGGTGTCGAACTCTTTGCAACCCCATGGACTGCAGCATGCCAGGCTTCCCTGTCCATCACCAACTCCCAGAGCTTGCTCAAACTCATGTCCATCAAGTCGGTGATGCCATCCAACCATCTCATCCTCTGTCTTCCCCTTCTCTTCCTGCCTTCAATCTTTCCTATCATCAAGGTCTTTTCCAACAAAGGAACAAAGGATAATTTACTTAATTTACTAGTGCTAGACCCTGCAGAGCACTCCCAAACCTCCACCTTGAGATACTGTAGAGATAAGGATCTCAGTAGGTCCCTCAGGCTATGGAGATAGAGGCTAGCAGCAGGAAGACTCCAAACCCAGGATCAATTGTGTATTTGAGAGAAATAAACTTTTGTTGTGTTCAACCACAGAGATTTTGGAGTTGTTACTACATTGAAGCATTTTGTAATTTAACTAATAAACTCCTTTAGAAGAAAAAAAAAAAAAAACCTGCAGTAAGCTGTCCATGGTTGGAATTCTTAATAATTGACCTTTGGGGGGACATTATAAATCAACACTGCTCAAAAGAAATAAAATGTAAGTCACATAAGTAATTTTAAATATTTAGTAGCCACATTTTAAAGCAAAGAAACAAATAAATAAACATTTAATAATGTATTTACAAGTGTGTCCAAAATATTATCATTATAATTAGTACAAAAATTGAGATATTTCACATTATCTTTTTTATACTAAGTATCTGAAAATCAGGTATATGTTTCACACTTTGTAACACATTCAGTTTGGACTAGCTTCATTTCAAATTGCCAATGCCTTCTAGTCAAAAACCACAGAACACACCTCTGCAGCTGAAGAAACTGGGTTTATAACTTGTAGCAAGAGAGGACATACATCACAAGGATCATGGAACATCCAACAAAAGGTATTAGGAAGAACTTATTATAGGATATATGTCTTGGTTGGGTGATTTCAGGGACGGGCAAGGAAGCAGAGGTTCACACTAGATAAAGTGCTCTCAGAAAGAGAGAATTTTATGATTGGGTATATCAACAAACCTTTTATTTTGCCATGCCACAGCTTGTGGGATCTTAGTTTCCCAACCAGTTTGGGCCACGGCAGTGAAAGCACCGAGTCCTAACCACTAGACCACCAGGGAAGTCCCCCAATGAACTTTTTATAGAGAGGAAAAACTACAGCTAAAGTTGTATTGGTGAGGAAGCAACAGTCATCCGCATTAACCAAGAGATGTATATGCTGGGTGCTTCTGTGTTCTGTGTTCAGAGAGGCTTCCAGGGTAGCTTTAGTTCCGTCTTAATCCATCATGGTCACAGCGTGGCACTGTCTGATGTTGACATTCTGTGAAGGCTTGTGTTCAACGGGACACCAAGATCTGACTGTGAGTGTCAGTCAGGCTGGCCCACAGCAACACCAGCGCCTAACTGATGATACTAGTCCAACGCTTGAACAATGGAGAATCGTTTTGCTTTTTGGTTTTTTTTTTTTTTTTTTTGTCTTCCTCAAAGTGCCTGTGTTAGTCTGGTTAAGTTCACCACAATAAAATATCAGTGACTGAGTAAAGGACAGAAATTTATTTTTTTACAGTTCTGGAGGCTGGAAGTCCAAGATTAAGGTGTTGGCAGGTTTGGTTTCTCCAGGAGGCTCTCCTTAGCATGCAGATGGCTGAGTTCTTATTCTTATTCTGTCCTTACATGGCCTTTTCTTTGCAGGTACACATTTCTGGTGCCTCTCCCTCTTCTTATAAGGACATGAGTCATTCTTATGGCCCATTTAACCTTAATTATCTTTTTAAAGGCCCCATCTTCAATTATAGTCACATGGGGGTTAGGGCATCAATATATGAATTTGGGGGGTTGGGGACACAATTCAGTCCATAACAGTGTTCAATAGCCACATGTGGCTAGTTATTACTGCATAAGACAGCAGTTATTTCAGACAATCTGAAATTGATTGTGTCTACTTGTTAGAGAGTCACTTTGACTGGAGATATTTTCCAGTAGAATCAAAAAGATTTTTCAAATTTCACTGCTAGTGAAGAAGCTCTGGATTTTCTTTGGTCTCTCTTTCTCATCAGTTTTTTTTCCCTATCATGTAATGTACTGACTACATGATGAAGAGTTCTGTAATTAGGTGTGTGAATATGGCCTAATTTTCTGTGTTGGTGTGGAATTGCATAAGCAGTTCAATAAATGGGTGAAACATCTTTCTACTTTTTAGCATTTCTGAGTGTCCAGTCAATGAATCACTTCTTAAAAATAGGTTCTATGATGTCATAAAACACTAACTCTGTCATTTCAAGTCACCCTATTGACATTCTTCTCAACCAAGTAAGAGTCCTAACATAACCTCATCTCATGTTAGACACATCATCTTGGGAAGAGGTAGGATGACCTTCCTACAGTTATTTTCTACAATGATGATAAAGACATTGTCAAGGTATACAATTTCTACATTTCAAGGCTTTTGAATTTTGCTACCAACTGTATCTGAAATGCACTTGATCTCATCAATGAAAAGAAACATTAAAAGGATGTCACTCTAACATTTTGCATTACTGCAGCTCCTCCACCGCCAGAATCCAAATAACTGATGGGAAAGTTTCTCCTCTAAGTCAAAACTGAATGTGCCAAAGCAGAGCAGCTACATGTGCTTAGTTCTGTCACCATCTAAATCTTAGCATTCAGATTGGAACACACTCCTTTCAACGTATTTAACTAGGGAAAGAAACCTGTTCTCTTTAACTGCTGCCAGATAAATATATGAGAAGTAGATAGTGTTCAGTCATACAAAGAACCTTACACTGTATTATTTATCAGAATGTCTGCATTCATTACAGATATTTCTAATATATGGCACATATTTAATACATCACAGTCTATACATGTTTCCAGGTCTTGTACCAGAGAGAAATCTCAGTGCTAGACTTAATCTCTAATTCCTCCAAAAGGGAAGGCTTGAGAGGTGTCATTTTCACATCTGAAGATCACAAAACATTAACCCATACTGTCCCACTTTACTAAACTTCTTAAAATGGACCTTCCATAACATGATCTACTCCCAGGAAGATTATCGGGGTACCCCTCAGGGGGCAAAGCCCCAAGTGGGTTGCTTCTTTCCTGAGGTAATTTCTTCCTTCAGTTAAGACTCTCCATCTGAAGACAGGGAGAGAGAAAGGGAGTGAGTAGTTGAGAGCGGAAAAGGAAATTGATAGGGAGGGGATTACCAGAGGGCAGGAGTGCTGATGAGTTGTTTCTGGGACTGCAAGCTCCATCTTTCAAAAAGCACACTAAGATCCAGGGAATTGGTACTTCCCTGGTGGTCCAGTGGTTACGAATCTGCCTTGCAATGTAGGGGACACAGGTTCCATCCCTGGTTGGGGAACTAAGATCCCACGTGCTATGGAGCATGTGTCGCAACTAAGCCCATGAGTCACAACTACTGAGCCAGCGAATTATGAAGCCCATATGCCACAAATAGAGAGTCATGTGCTACAATGAAAGACCCCACATGACTCAACAAAGATCCTGCAAACTGCAACTAAGATTCATTGCAGCCAAATAAATAATAAAAAGAGACCGGCAATTTAGAAGGTGCATATAGGTTCCCTCGAGGCTTTCTGTGATTCCAGAATGGAGAATAGACGAGCAAAAAGTGTCTCCTGATTCTAGACTTCTGGAACACAGTCTTCTGATATGGAAATTAGTAGAAATGTAAACATTTCTACAAAGACAGACAAAGCAGAATTTACTGTTGGAAAGGATGAGTCATGGAAGAGAAACAACACTCTTCATCACAATTAGTAAACTGAAAGTCACTCAGTCGTGTCCAACTCTTTTCGACCCCATGGACTATACAGTCCATGGAATTATCCAGGCCAGAATACTGGAGTCGGTAGCCTTTCCCTCCTCCAGGGGATCTTCCCAAACCAGGGATTGAACCTAAGTCTCCTGCATTGCAGGCAGATTCTTTACCAGTTGAGCCACAAAGGAAGCCCTCATCACAATTAGAGCTGATACAAAACTAACGAGGCAACTTGGCTTATCAGCAAGAAGGTGATTTTCAGAAATAAATCATACCCAATCATTTTAAAGCACATTATCAGTTACAATGCTGGTTCATACATATTTAGCCCCCATTTAACATTACCTGGTTGTGAGAGAGAACAGAATGGTGAAGTAACTTGTCTAAAGTCACAGAGCTAATTTGTGGCAGGATTATGCATTCTTTATCATCTTCCACTTGTTCAAAGGGAAATCAAAAGAGAGAAACTTAGCAATTGTCTAAGGACCACATGAACCCTATAACCAGAAATGACTTGGAAAGAAGGGGCATTATCACAGGCTGCCAAAAATGGCAGGACGAAAGTAGGAAAAAAAAAAATTTTTTTTTTTAAACAAAGCATCCTGTTAGGTAAGATGTGCAATAAAGCAGGATTGGTGCAAATTTCTGGACAATATCCGTGGGCATTCCAGGCAGCAGACAGATAGTAGGAAACAAAGGAATAAGGTAAATATGGATGGACTAGGAGTTTCAAAACAAAACTATTCAAGGGTAAGTAAAAGACAGACGTGAGGTCTAAACAGCATGCACAGAGCGTGGAGATTCGGCAAGATTACATAATGAAGTCAAGAAAGTGTAAAGGCAAACACTAGCACAGCCAAGTTGAAGAATAAAAGGGAGATTGCACCAGAGATTAAGATAAATAAAATAATAAGCCATTGTTCCAGTACATAAGGAAGAAAAGGTCAATGGAAAAATAAACGGGACCTCTGAGAGGCTGCTGGGGTAATTGACAGAAGAAGCAGACAAAGCTCTTTTAGTAAAAAAAAAAAAAAAAAAAAAGGAGGCCTTGGTTGCCTGGATGCCTCAAAGCTCCCCAAGGTTACTAGGAGGGAGAAGAAGCAGAGGCAGGGGCTTGGGGTCAGCAACTAGGCAGACCCACAGTGGGTGGTTAGAAGGTAGGAGGTGAGACAGGTACTAGGGTGACCGGAACTTGAAACACTGAAGATGGAGAAGCACACGACCCTCCTCTCCCCGACCACATCACTAAGAAGATGCCCAGGATATTGAGCCCAAGGTGAGACAAAAGCCTTTGGAAATTAGAAGTTGTTTGTTCTTGTTCTTTAGTTGCTCAGTCATGTCCGACTCTTTTGCAACCCCTATGGCCTGCCAGGTTCCTCTGTCCATGAAGTTTTCCCAGGCAAGAATATATTCAAGAATACTGGATCCTTCTCCAGGGGATCTTCCCCGACCAGGGATTGAACTCGTGTCTCCTGCATTGGCAGGCAGATTCTTTACCACTGAGCCACAGGGAAGCCAGAGATTAGAAAGGAGGGAGATAAATGAGTAGGATCCCAGGAAGCATATGGGGACTCTGGGGCAAAAGTAGGGGGAGAGGAGAAGGAAGGGGAGGAAATGAAGAGGGGAGAGAGAGTGAAGGAGTGAATGAGAAGATATGAAATTCAAAATTTTTTACAGACCAACATGTTAATTAAATCAAGGGAAAATACTTATTAGCCATAAAAGAAAGTGGGGTGGAGGGAGTGAGCTGTCCATTCCCCGGATCCTGAAGAGAGGCCCTGGACTATGTGGATGCAACCACAGGCGTCTGAGGTGCAGCTCTGGCCCTGGCCCTGTGGCTTATTTAGTTGTGTGACTTTACACTTTAGCAAAGGATAGGATCTTGTGGCCTCTGGAGTCCCTCTCAGCTAGATTTTCTTTGGTGCCATCTGTTCAAGGGCTGCAAAAATGGACCCTAAGGAAGCGGGGATGTCCTACTAACAAAACCTCTCTTAACAATTGCCCTCCTTTCGAATAATAATACCCAACACTTATTAAAAGCTCCCCTCGATCCAGACTGATTAAAAGGACAGATAGATAATAAGATTATTTTTCCACTTCAGCCTCACAACAGGCAGAGGAGCTAAGCGTTAGTAATTTATCTTCCGTTGTACAAGTGAGAAAATGAAGGAAGTTGCTCAAGTAGAATCGGGGATTGAAGCTCAGATTGTGTGGTTCCAAATCCGGCGGTTCTACAGCAGCACTATTAGCCATCTCAGTTACAAAGGGGCCCGGGAGGCCCGCGGTGGAGCCAAAACCACAGCCGCCGCAGAACTGGGAAGGACGTAGGAGAGGAGCTTGGCGGGTACCTCTGGCCGCCCCTGCGGCCTGGTTCCCGGGTTCGCGCCGCAGCCTCAGAGCGTCAATGCTGGGGCCGGCCGGCCAGAACCACTGTCTCCCGGGGATAGAGCCAGAGACAGACCGTCCTGGGGGTGGGGAGATGGGGGGCAGACTCAGGAAGCCCCCCACACCAGTAAAGGGAGGGGCCAGATCTGGGAACCTGGATTTGCAGCCAAGAGTGTCAAGACGATCCTCTTTTACTACTACAGAAAAAACTTGGACCGGGGGCCTCGATGCCTCGATGTGGGTACCTCGTGTGGGTGCGTTCTGTTAGACATCTAGAAAGGAATGGAGACTGGGCATAAAAGGAGGAAATTAAAACCTGGTAAAAGTTTAGATGCAGGAGAAGCCAGAAGATGTAGTGAGGAGGGGACGGGGGAGAGAGATCTGGATTTGAATCCGAAAGTCACTGAGTTCAAAGCTCCTGTGACCCAGGCGATCACTCAAATCTCTTTGAACCTCACTTTCACCGCTTGCCCACCTGCTGGGCGAGGGAGAGTCTTGAGCAGCCGAGCGCTTCAGGGTTCTCGTTGGAGCTCACACCTGTCTCACACAGATAGTAACACACTGTACCTACCTCATGATGCTTGACTCATACGGATGCTGGAAGGATGTGTAGGGTGACAACGCTCCTGAAGAGCTCGGAACCGAGCTCACACGTAGAAGTGCCCGGTGTTAGTGTTGCTGTTACTTAATTGCTACTCTTTGCTTTATCAAAAGAAAGTAACGGGGAGAGAGTGTGCTTTCGGGATCAGAGCAGTCAACACTTGTAAATGTGCTTTAGTAAACGAGGGCTCAGGATACTGGAACTCCGGCCGGCTGACTTTCCAAAACCCCTAACACTCTCCAAGGTTAGACCAACGGAGGGAGGAGCGAGCGACGCAGCGCGGTCGTTTGCGAACTCACGCGTTTCTTAGCTAAAAGAGGCAAGTTTCCCTTGGGAGAGCAAGGCCTCAGCTTCCTGCCCAGGGAGAGCGCAGCCAGCCGGGAGACCTCCGGGCGCCGCGCCCTCCAGGGCTCGCCCGGCTGCCTAGGGTGAGCGCCCCCAGACCGCGCGGGGCTGGCGCCCCCAGACCCGCGGGGCTGCGGCTGCGCCGCGGGGAGAGGGTGGGCGCCCCGCCCCGGCCCAACTTAGCAGCTGCTGCAGCAGGGCGAGGAGTCCGCCCTCTCGGATGAGGGCCTCCGCTCCAAGTTGCACTGTTATCAAAGGGAAGACTTCAGACGAGAGAGTTCTGCCGCTTAATTTTCGACTAATACGTTCGCGGGGCTTTTTAATTGCTTGCAAATGCATTTTCTCTGTACGATTACGGAATCCGCGTTGCCTGTGGGCTGCAAGGCTACGGCGGAATACAGATCCGCGTTAGGCTTCTGACAAACAGCCGAGAGGGCGGGGCGGTAGGGTCCTGCCTGAAGGTTTTATAGGGAAAAAAAGTTTACAAAAAGGAAAGAAAGAAAAAGAAAACAGAATTTGTTTGTTTGATTTTTAAATCAATGACAACCCTTAAACTGAAATGACTGGCGAGTCTATCAGAAATGTTACTTTCTCCTAAATACCCCACAGTTCTTTCTAAAAATAGGCTGCCGTTTCTCATTTGCAATTAAGGTAACCTTTTTTCTAAAAGTGGACCTTTTCTTGTGGATGGATGGATGAATGGGATTGGGGGTAGGGAATACCCCCAAGAGGAAGAAGAGTTAGCGAATCCTCACTGGAAAGGCAAGGGGAGGGACCCTTAGAAAGACTTCCAGACTCAGCACCAGCTTAGGCAAACAGAAGAAAGGCAAGTTATTCATTTTTCTCTAGGGGTAGGGGTAGGGGAATCTGACCGCGAGCGAGCGCTTTACCTACTCACGTTGCCATGACTTTTCTCCTGTAATATCCCGGTCCATGTAACTGGATCAAGTTTTAGATTCCTGGCTCCCACCCGAATTTTCCTGATATTTGGAGCACTCTTCTCTCCCTAGCTTGTCTAGTCAGGAAAACTGAATGAACCAGGGATTATGATACTGTCTGGTGGACCCAACTTGTCTCCCTTTCCACCACCTGAAGGATTATTCCCCCACCCACCCACCTACCCACTATGGGGAGATGCCAGGAGAATCACACCAGAATCACACCAGTAGGTCCTTGGATAAGAAGATGCTTCGAGGTCAATACAATCCTGAAGGACTGTGAAACAGGGACCCCTGTGTGGTTGGCTCTTGGAGACCCTAGGCTGATGTCTTAGAAGGCTGTCCAGCTCAGAGTGCTCAGAAGGTGAGAGATTCACAGGGTGAGGGCAGATAGAACCAAAACACCACCCAGATAAGACACCACTAAGATAGGACACTGTTTTTTGTTGGTTTTAAAAATCTCTAAAGGCACCTCTTCTCCTTATGTGCATCTGAAATAAAAAGTAAAAGGAGATGGGCTTGAAAGCTTGAAAGGGCCAGGAGAGGTACTGATGAACAGGTTTAACACCTCCTGGCCACTCTGGAGAGAAAATATTGGGTCGTCAGTGTTTTGCTGTTTTCCTGTACAAGTATCGTTCTGAAGCCAGGTCTTTGTGATCGTAAACATTGTCTCCTATTCTGCCATCTCATGTCTGGGTTATGGAATCATATTCCCCCACTGGGAACAGACCACACTAAATTTCATTATTAGAGAATGTACACAAGGCTGTCTTAAAGCTTGATGAATTCAATCTCTACCTTCCTCTAAGGAGGAAGGAAGAAAGAAAAGAAATGAGGAAAAACGGAGAGAGGAAATAAGAAATCTTGGTTGGTGTATGTGAATATACAAGGAAGGGGTTTTTTTTGTTGTTGAAAAATGCCCATGTAATTACAGTCCTTAACTACTCTACTTCACTTAGCATTATGCAAGCAATTTTGTAGGGGAAGTCCATTCAAGCAACAGGAAAAAAAATGTCCATTTGGAGGATCAAAAGGAATTCCAAGCAGGAAGAAGCAGGAGGAGGAGGAGAAATATATTTTAATAAAACTAGGGATAGGCCCTTGCTTGTTGCTAATTGTCTACAAAACTCAAACGCACAGTAGGTGGCAGACCTTTTCCATGGAGATGCTTGGGACTGGATGAAAACTGAGGTGACCGATATGCCACCAGCCTAGAAGATCCCCTGGAGAAGAACATGGCAACCATTCCAGTACTCTTGCCTGGAGAATTCCATGGACAGAGGAGCCTGGTGGACTACAGTCCATGGGGTCACAAAGAGTCAAACTCGACTGAAGCGACTTAGCATGCATGCTCTCAGAAGCCCAGGACAGGTCCTGAGCTTCCCGTATCAAAGTCTGAACTATAGGAAACCATTCAGAAACCCTCTTCTCCAGCTCTGGATCCCAACCAAAACAGTTAGTATAGATATAAAGATTTCCCTGCAGATCTGTAAAGCGACTGCAGTGGAACAATCCCTCCTGGAGTGAGGAGCATAGAATCAGAAGGCAGAACAGAAGCGCTGGGTGCTAAGAGAAACCCTCTCCAGCTTCTAGGGTTCCAGGCTGGTGCTCTGTGCTTTTATGAGCCATCTCGAGTGGGCGGGAGCCAGCCGAGCCTCGGGGCTCAGGCTGAGATGCTCACTATCGGTTTCCTGAGGGAGGGAGCCCCAGGCAATTGTCACTGTGTCTCCAACTCGCCTTGGCCAGTTAATTCAATTACGCCGCCCACTGGAGAATGTGTGGCCAGTCGCTCTCCCAGAAAGGGCCCAAGCAGAGAAAGAGGAATGAGCTTTGCTGAAAAGCCCAGCCTTTTAGATCAAGCAAGATGGCATTTATTAATTGCTTAAGACTATTAATTGGATGGGAAGGGAAGATGGGGGAGGGGTCTGTCTGACAGAAACAAATCCTGTGTTCTCATATCACACACAGAACACATACACACACACAGCACACACACACACAGACACACAGACACCAAGCACAGCACACACCTGCCTCGATGAGTTTCTTTAGAAAAGGGGCGCGTTGAGCAACCCCAGAGCAGATGGAAGGGAGTTGCTGACCAGTATGTGCATATGGCACACATGATTCCCCCAACTTCTCTTTCAGGGACAAACAGCTTTTTTTTTTTTTTTAAGTTGGGATGAGGCGAGAGGAAGCAGTTGGTCAAATGGGGTTTCCCTACAGTTTTGAGACGCTGGTGCGGGAAGCTGGGGCAGTCGGGTGAGAGGAGCACTTTCCAAAGAACACGTGGGTCCTGGCAAAGTAGACTTCTAAGCAAAAAGAGAAGCACTTTATCCTCCACACTTCATCACCTTTAAATACAAGTTATTATTATTATTATTATTTTTATCCTCACCCTTCATGATCTTTAGTTTCCTCTAATATCACGGTGAGGGCAGCGGTGGGGGGTTGTCTTGTCGCGGGGAGGTCTAGAAGCATAGTAAATGAAGCCCTGGGCGTCTTTTGTCTTGGCACCTAGAAGTCACTCCTGAGAACAGAGAGGGGTTAGGGAGTGGAAGGGAGAGGTACATTCACCAGGACTTCGGTGATGTCCAGAAGGATTCAGATGGCCGAGGCAATCAGAGGTCATTCTGTGGATGTACTCATCTCGAGGCAAAAGCTCATCACCGGGAGGATCAGAAGTGCAGGGGCTGGCTGTGGATCTTTGCCTCGACCGGGACAAACGCAGGGCCAAACAGGCTGGGACAAGCAGGCAGAGCAGGCGGCCAAGATATCTTGGGCCTCCTGGTCACTCCTGAGGGACAGGGTTTTGCGTCCGCTGCCTGGACCTAAGCCGGGGAAAGAAGGTCCCTTCAACTTCAGTGGAGATGTATCTGACAGTAGGGGAGCTGGGGGAGGGATTTGCAGCTTGTCTGAGAAGGGGCCATCCTTCTCAGCTGGGACTTACTGGGAAACCGACAACAGTCACCCAGGGAAAGAAAGGGTGTCTGGCCATTCCCCAGGTAAGCTTCAGGCCCTACACATTCTTCTTCTGCGGGGGAAGTATTGTAGGGGTGGAAGTTCCTGCTGGAAGGTCGTGGGAGCAGGCTCCCACGGACAGTTGTTTTGTCTGTGGGCTGAATATAGAGGCCTTTCTTGGTCCTGCCAAACAAAAGGTTTCACTGCAAGCATTTTTGGAAGTCATCTTCTCAGTGGCAATGGCCCTTCTCTTACCCCTCCTACTTAAAGATCAAGTTGGTCGGTCATTCTTGCTTTTCATCTTCATTGGGCTGGTTTCATTAAACCAAAATATGGAATTTCAAGAAGTTGGGAGGGGGGCACGTGCACACCTTGAAAAGGGCAGCAAGTGTTGGCAGCTGACCCTTGCTCAGGACTGAAGCATCATGGATCTCCATTTCAGAAAGTGCATTTCAATTCTTGTCATGTGCCTTTGTCCATTTATATAAAGCGAAGAGCGCTGAGTGACAGCCCCAGTTAGCCTGCACGAGCAGATCCTAATAAACCCTCCCAAACCCCGACCTAAAAAAAAAAAAAGCCACATGCCTGTTTGCCTGCGGCTTATTATTAAGACACCTTCTTAGCTTAAACACTTAAAAGCTAACCAAATGAAATGGCAATTAAGACCAAATTACCCCTTCTATCTCTGAGATGAGTCTGTGGGGCCAGCCAGTTCTTAGGAGATAGGCAGAGTTGGCTAGCGGATCAGCAGAGCCTCAGTATTGAGGGCCTGTAGCCACAGCTACCCCCTCCAGGCGCTAGAGCACTTAGTGTGGGAAGCTGAATTTTGAACAAAGTAAAGCTCAAACACTGTTTGGAAGTTGAGAAAGCCACCAAAGAGACCAAGCTAGGTGTGCACTGCCTCCTTTCTGCCCTCTCTTTGTAAAATATTACACTCAAACATATAAGGGTTATTTAGGGGGTAATGGTGTTTAAATACCTTGTACCAGTGCTAAATGGTCCACACCCCACCCCCTATTTGGCAGTCATTCTGAAAAAGAAGAAGGAAAATACAAAAAGAGGGGGAAACGGGTTGGGTTGAGAAGTGGAAGACAACGTTTCACCTAAACGTAGAATCTTGTCACAAGTCTTTATTCTCTTATATTTTTCTTAAATATATTGCCAGTTACACTATTTCTTTATGAGGGAAACTGGGGACTGCCCATCATAGTTATTTGTTTTAAAGCTGCTGCAAGTGTAAGCTACTGCCAGGTGTTGCCTTTCAAAAAAAGGGAAAAGAACCCAAATTCATGTAAATGTGGACAGAGGAGTATTGTTCCCACTTGGGCAAAGGCAGATACCCCAATCTGGGTGAAATTGATTTGGGTGCTTGTTGGAAAAAAAGCAGCTTTCAGCAACCAGGAAGTGGAACCAATAGGAATGAACACTTACTTGGAAAAGGAAGCTTTAATTAATATATATTTCTATCTCTAATATACACACAGCAGGGCTAGATCTTTATCTTCACAATAAAATGTGTGCAAATGCTCTCTGCAGAGATGAGTCCCCACCTCAGTCGGTATAGAAAAGCATGATAAAGGTTGGAAAAAATGGATAAAAATGTTGAAAGAACCTCCAGTTCCTTATTAGGCGAAGATACAATATTTATTCCTTGTCTCCTGGGATAAATCTCTTCTGCCTATTGTCCTCCCAGTTCTCAGTGCTGATGCTTAATTTTCAAAACTTCTATATTACCAAGGGACCTACGACATCAGCCAAAGAAATACTCAGCAAGTACAAAATCTGTTCCAGGGAGCTGCTTTTGTGCAGAGGGAAAATTTTGTTCCTACAGGTTTTTAAGTGAGTACGAGGCAAGGAGCTATCTGATCCGGGCAAAGCCATTACAATTTAGATCTCTATCTATAGAACATTTTTTTTTTTTTCCTTAAAAAAATTGGAAAATACAAGAAGTTTGGATTTTTTTCCTGATTCTTTTTTTGGAGGGGGAAATTGCATCGTAAGCTTTCGGAGAAACCCAACATGTCAACTACCTTTCCGGGACTAGTCCACGATGCCGAGGTATTATTACTTTTTTTTTTTTTTTTTTGAGCGCGCGTGTGTGTGGCGGCGGTGGTGGCGGCGGCGGTGGCAGCTTTCCCTGTCTCTAATCTATATTGGACCGTTACGTTTAATTATAATCTGGCTTTCGGGGGGAAGTTAAGGAAGGAAAGGGAGGAAAGTTCGTTATGACATCTGTCGCCAGGAAGGGCAACTCTCTGCCACGTTAAGAAACATTTGCCATAATGAGGGGGAAAAACATAATCCTAATAATAAAGAAAGGGAGGAGGGGTGACGAGAAAGAGATAGAGATGGAGAAAAGATACTCAGAAACACAAAGTAAAGAGATTGATGAGGGGGGGCGGGTAGGTGGCCAAGAGGGGTGGGGAACACGCACCTCGTTTGGAATGGGCTTATTCTAGAAAGTAAAGCAGAACAGGGGGTGGGGGGCGTCGGATTCCTTGCCCCAAATGGTTAAGAAATGAGCAAGTTGGACGATTTGCACAGACTGGATTAAAAAAAAAAATACATAGATAATGATTTTGAGAAGCTCTGGCAGACCATCCCGGCAGGGACCGCCGAGCCATCTCGCCGTTGGGAGCGGGTTGGTGTGGCTCCGAGGCTCCTGTGGACTCGCTGGTTCTGCTCCGGGCAGCCCCGGAGTCAATGGCAAACCTGGCTCCCGGAGCCCAGCTCCCTGTGCAAGTCGGGCAGGGGCTGAGTGTGTGTGTGTGTGTGCGCGTGTGTGCGCGCGCGTGTGTATGTGTGTGTGTGTGTGTCACCCGCACCTATATAGGGTGGGGGATTTTTTTTTTTTCTTCCGCGCTCTCGACTGTGAGGACGAGGCCGCCCACCCCCAGTCCGCCTGCTCGCAGCCGCTCCCTGGCAAAGGCGCGGAGCCGGGCTGCGGCTCGGCCCGAGCCCTGCGCGCTCGCGCCGCTCGGAGAGCCAGAGAAAGCTCCCGGGCTCCGGAAGAGCTGCGCCTCGGTTGCAAAATGACAAACCTCAAGTTTTTCTGCTCTCCCCTTTCCCCCTCTTCCTTCCAGATACGTCACGACGGATCAAACAGCTACCGTTTGATGCAGCTTGGCTGTCTGGAGTCCGTAGCCAATTCCACTGTCGCCTATTCCTCCTCCTCCCCTCTAACTTACTCCACCACCGGCACCGAGTTTGCGTCCCCCTACTTCTCCACTAACCACCAGTACACCCCGCTCCACCACCAGTCCTTCCATTACGAGTTTCAGCACAGCCACCCGGCCGTCACTCCCGACGCCTACTCTCTGAACTCGCTCCACCACTCGCAGCAGTACTACCAGCAGATCCACCACGGGGAGCCCACCGACTTTATTAACCTGCACAATGCGCGGGCGCTCAAGTCGTCCTGCCTGGACGAGCAGAGGCGGGAGCTGGGCTGCCTCGATGCCTACCGCCGTCACGACCTGTCCCTCATGAGCCATGGCTCTCAGTATGGAATGCACCCAGATCAAAGACTCCTGCCAGGGCCCAGCCTGGGGCTGGCCGCCGCGGGAGCCGACGACTTGCAGGTAAATAAGCATGCGGCGAATTTGTCTGCGCCCTCCCCTCCTCTCCCTCCCCCTCCCGCACCATTAATACTCCGGCTGTAAGCCGTCTCCTCTCTCTCTTCCTCTCTCTCTTCCTCTCTCTCTCTCTCTCTCTCTCACACACATACACACACCACTTATGGAAAGTTATCAAAACAATTAGAGGAGGCGTGTGCCATTCTGTCCGTCTCATTGAGCAGGCATTTCACCTGGACGCTCGGGAGTCCGGCTAGCTGCGGGGCCCCTACTTCCCGTCGGTCTGCACCAAGGTCTTTTGTGAATCCGCATTTCTGTCCCTGAGGGGATGGGGTGGGGGAGATCAAGGAGGCTGGGGTTGAGCCAACTGGACTCAGAGTAAGACCCGATAAGTTGATGACCAATCGCACCCTCAGTCTCGGCGCTTTGCTGGGTCTACCCGAGTATTTCAGGCATTTGTCCCAGACTGAGCTTGTGGGGAGCTTACTGTGAAGTAGGGGAGCTGGTTTGCTCCAAAACTTTGCGGGGCGGGATGGGGGGGAAGCCCTGAGCTCCAGCGAAAGTTTCACCAATACTCTAGATTGCTGTGAAAAGTGAAAGATCCCAAATGAAATCCTCAAAAATGAACCCCAATAAAAGCCTCTGCACGGTGCGTTTGACCCGGGTGCAAGCTTGAACCCAATTCTCGCTGCCTGAGGAGTGCCCACTCTCGTCACCCGCTGGACGATTCACAACTTTATTATTTTTTTTCTCCCGTCTCTTCAAGCCATTAACTTTTACATAAGATGCAACTCCTTAAAGAGAAGGAAATGAAATAAGGAAGGGGGTGGGGGGAGAGAAGATGAATAAGAAGGGAGGAAGAAAGAAGAAAAGATAGGTAGAGAGGAAAAGAGGGGAAAAAGAAAGAGGAAGGAAGGAAGGAATTCACATTACAGTGAAGGCCATGACTCAATCAGATGATGTACTTTCTCTCTTTATGTATTTTTGCACATTGTTTGCCAACAATAGAATTTATAATTATGTAGATACACTGTCACAGCCATATTTCCAAGTCTACACATGTCCCAAACAGACCCAGAAGACACAAATTTGTAACTTCTTTTGGCTGAAATTACAGCTTTGCCTGTGAGTCTGCACAAAGCTGGCTACTTTCTCTAAGGTCCCCAAAGCGAAAAAGGAGATTCTGGAGGAGCAGGATTTGGAGACAGAAGAGATCCCTCGTTGCGCACAGAAAATCTTTCCCCCTCACTTACCTCTGAGCAAGGGATTATTTTAAAATTAAAGTGAAAGCCCTTACAGTCCCAACAAAGAGCCCAAGCCACAAGATCGGTGCACAAGAAAAAAGATTTGGCTCCATAAACCTTGACTTTCTACATTTACATTCACGAAATAATTTTATACGCTCAGGGCATTTTTACATTTTTCACAAGGATCTCCTTATGTCTCAAGAGGAAAAAAATCTGCCATTCAATGCTTAGCTCAACTAAAACCTATTTACTTCTTTTAATAGCCGCGTCTGCTGCTGATTTTTTTGTATCTGTACAAATTTTTTTTCTGTGCTAGGCACAAAGCCGGGTATTTTTCAAAAGAGGGGATTAGAACATTTGCAAGCACCAGACAAAGAGCGAATCCCGTGCAAAAGAACACCGTAGTTTATCCAATTTTCGACTTAGTGCCATTCAACTGGTCATTTATGCAATGTCATCCGACCAAACAACATGTTTTACTTATGAGGGGGGAAAGTTTGTTAAGTGAAGAGACCAAGATTCGTTTCTTCTAAGAAAATAAACATCTTAACGGTGCGCCAGAGCCCAGGAGGAAAAGCGGTTTCCTCCCTTGGAGAGCTTCTGGGCCTCTACCATCTCCATTTCAGATATTTTGTAAACCTTTATTTTCATCCTGTTTGTTATGTTTTTTTTTTTTTAACATTCTTAACCTACCTTTTCCCATTTATTGCTCACACTGAGGGAAAATTCATACAGAGAGACATACTCCAAGATAATAGCAGGAATGGAGAACAGAGGTATATGATATATTTATGTATCTATGTCTATAGAAGTGTGTATATACATTTTTGACAAAGATAGGGATATATGGAGAAAGTTGTAATTCTGGCAAGTTATTTTCTTCCACTCCTCCTGGACTTAGTTGTCAAAATGAAAAAGAAAAAGTCATAGCTACTTTTAAAAGAGAAATGGGGAGGGGATGTGTGGGAGAAACCCGTCTCTCTCCTTTTATTTCTTCCTTTTTAAAACATTCATCAGCATATGCCTCATTTCCAATGCAACAAATGTAAATATACTTTTCCCTGCACAGAATTTTAAGTGAAAGTCCAATGGTTTGGAGGGCGGTCTAAGTCTGCCTAACAGATGCAAACAGTCTTGTGGCTTCAGTTCCATCTTTGAGTCCCCTAAAAAGATTTGCTATGGCCAACAAAGGAAACTGTCACACCTTTTCCCATCACCGCTTTAATTTATGCTCAGTCTCTAAGTTTTTTTTTTTTTCATATTGATTTGATAATCACTTTAAGGCAGAACAGTTAAAATAAGAAAGAGCTCATGAGTAAGTTGAAAAGGGGGGTCTTACAGGCCTGCCTCAATATGGTGAAAATGGGGAAGCAAAAGGGAGCCAGGGCTGTAAAGGTTGTTTTGTAAAGTGGGTTTTTATTATGCACCGACTCTCTCCGCATTTACTTAACTCTTCACGGGCTGTTGGGTAGGTTAACACCCTTCAAGGCCTCTTTCAAGTCCAATACCTCGTTTGTTTGTAAAGGAAAATGAGCCTTTAACACATTTCGACTCAGGAAAAAAAAAGAGAGAGAGAGACAGAAATTTTTATTTTTCTTAATCAAAAATCAGCAGGCCTTTTCCTTCTTCCCAGCTCAAATGATCCCTCAATCCACTAGGAGCTTGAAGATATACAGTGAGTGACTCTGAAGGTGTTCCCTCCATAAGACACATTTTGGGTAGCATGATAGGATATTTCTACATCTGGGGTAAAACAGTACCTTCATAAGGTACCTTGAATCCTGCACTTGAAATAGCTCCTCTGAGCTCCCAAGAAACCTGCAGTGCCAGACTTGACACTTCCAGTGTAATTTGCTCCATGCAGAAAGTGCTGTGGAAACTGTCTATATGTATGCTATGTGCCTTGATGGAGACTTAAAGGGCTTCTCATTCTCTTATGCCAAGATAAAAGGCACTCAGGTGCTTTGAAGTGTAATATTGTATGGTGCTGTAAAATGCATACCTTAAGATTTATACAACTTTTAGATTGTGGTTTTTCTGGCAATTTTTTTCCCCTTACAATAGTGTGTGCTGCCAAAGTTGATTCAGCTCAATGGTTGCTTTTAAATGTCTACTATGGGGTAATGAGGATATGGGGTTCAGAGTTGGGGCAGATTGAAAGACTTAACTCATGTATCTGTTAGTATCCATATGAGTGATTGTATTTCTTTTTCTTTCATTAAGGGCTCTGTGGAAGCCCAATGTGGGCTTGTTCTCAATGGCCAAGGTGGTGTGATAAGAAGGGGTAAGTAACAACATAATGAAACTAAACATTCTTCTCTCATCTGTTACTTTGTTTTCAAAGTCCAGCAGTGCTTTTAAACATCAGATCCCCACCTGATGATAAAGAAAACAATGACTCTTGGTCAATTACGCCTGTCCCACACAGGCATACCCACATTAAAAAGCTTCCCTTACTCCACTGAGGCTTGAACTAGCCTGTTCCCCAAAGAGAGTGATAGAAGAGATTTGCTCTTCCTCAGTGAAACAGTGACAGAATCAAAGTTAGAGGCAAAAGAGAAAAGAAAAAAGAAGAAAAAAAAATCTTTCTCACAAACCCTTCCCCCATCATCACATCCTCGAGCAGAATTTCTGGTCTCTTTTAGCCCTAAATGTGCCAGCCACAGCCTGGGTGTTTGAGGTGTTGGTGTTAGCTTGAGGCTTTGAAGGATTCTATGAAAGGCTAAATTCATTGGGCTTCAGGGAAAACTAATGAAACACCAATATTGTAGCTGCCCTTATTTTTCTAAGTGTCCAGAACATTTCTTTCTTTAAGGGAGGGTGAGAAGAGGAGGTGGTGTTAACTGTACTGGATAAAGCTTTCTTGTTCCCATCTGTTGAGGAAAACATCTGAACCCAGAGTTACCCATGGAATGGGAAGGTGGGGGCAAGGCAAGAATGGAGAGCTGTTGATTTCGGCCCAGACACTGAAGAGGGCTGCATCTCAAATGTTCCATTTTGACAAAAGGTTTTGAACTATGACATTTTATGAGCCTCAAGGCAATGCCAATTTCACTGGCTTCCTCACTTCACTGTACTCAGAGCTTCTGAGGCTTATTTTCCTAGCAAGCTGAGTAACCCGAGGAGCACACAAGGCAAGGGGGACCAGCTGTTATCCCAACTTCATACGAATTAATAAGACATGGCCTATTCACCAGGACTAATTCCAGCTCCAGGGCCACAGTTGTCTCTAGTAACTGAACGACTAAAAACTGAGTCACTCCTGGTGGCACCAAATAAATGTTCTTCAGTCCCTCTCCATCCCTTTCAAAGCTTATTGAAAGACTACAGTGCTTTTCCAAAGAAAGGATTGCATGGATAGGAAGCATTGGTTTCTTTCATGTTTAAACTGCAGGTTTTACAACCCAGTGTCCAGTGTGAAACATCCATTTAAATTGAGGTGGGAAGAAAACAGAATGTTTTCCTTTGAGAAACTATTGTCAGAGTGGATATTTGGGATTTCCATTACATGGAAAATGGCTATTTAAATCTGTTGTTTCACCCTATGGAGATTTGAAATTTTTTTTTTCCCCACTGCTAGCGTTGTTCCACGAAGATTTTTTTAAAATGAGCCAGATTTAAGCTTGTCAGCTAGGCCAATACTCAGCCATATTGAAAAGACATGAAATAGGCCTAGACTAGTGAAAATTGAAATAAAATATACATATTGTTGGAGCGAGGGGGTTAAAACACACAGTGAAAGAGGGACCAGGTGACAAGTGTGTTGAGGCGGCCACACTAAAGGTGACGCCAAGCAGTCAGGGCGCACGAAGATGTCGGTGGTGCTGAAGGACAGCGCCACTAATTAGCGCCCGGAGCCGGCTCCTCGCAGAGCCCGACTCGCGCTACTGCGTTTTTGCGTTCAGTTCCGCGCTTGCTCCAAGATCACCTTTTCAAATGCTTGGAAATTGCATCAGATCATACAATAGCTGACAGGGGGTTAGAATTATTTGAGACCCAGGCGGGGAGCTGGAAAGTCTGCACAGGCTGCTGTGCAATGAGTGGAATTTTTGAAGAGATCTACGGAATAGACTTCACCAGCTATTCAAGAAAGGCCAACGCTCTCCAGTCACCACAAGAAGGGAACTGCGTTCCTATCCTCTCAGAGCCACAGAAATGGTTTTCCTTAGGTGATGTTTGATTGCTCTTGTAGAATTCGGTGTCATTCACCTAAAAATCACAGCTGAATGTATTTTAAACCAAATATTGATCTTTTAGAATAACAGCAGGGCTCCAAGCAAAAATGGGAGGTAACTTGGGGTTTACATCTCTATTGTTTGGCTTAAACCTGATCCATCCCCCTCCATGCGAAGGAATTCAGAATTTAGCTGCTGAGTCTATTCCATTTCCACGTGTCTTAAAAAAAGACCAATTAACTTAGTTGTGCCTCAGAGACCAGGGAGTGTGTCTCTGTGTGTCTGTTTACTCTGAAACGATCAATGTTCATGACAATTTACAAATGGATAGCAAGGAAGTCTTGCATTAAAAGGTGGTGTTTCTCCTGCCGCTGGCCCAGGTCCTTCATCTTAAGACTCGTTTTTCAAGAACAGTTAAGGAAGTTTGTTGTCTCTATTGTCATGGCAGCACACAGCATTCTAATATCCATAGCTCAAGTCACCTTTGTTCATCAAGAATTGGGAGGACTTTAACTCAAGCGCTTTGCTATATGACCACACTGTGCAATGTAGCTCAGATGGAGAAGTCTGTTTCTCGTCTAATTCATGCTTTGCAGGTGACTCACCATATGAAACATGATTTGAAAAGCACCACTTTTTGCCATTGTTTCTCTCCTGCTGAGCTCTTGGATAAACTTAAATTTCTAAAATTTGCAATGGGAGAAAAAAAAGAGATTCTCTTTTACTTCTCAAGACCCCTGGATGCTCTTCTAGAAAAAAAGATCCCTTAATGCCCTACACAAATTCACCAGGGAGAAGCTGTCCTGTTTACAGTGTTGTGTGTGTGCGCTTGTTGGGGGTAGGGGTATCTCAGTTCTTTAAATTTAGCCACTTCTGTTTGCAAAGAACAAAATACCATTTCCTTGACTCACTTTGGTAAGTACCAGTTACATTGTTTTTGCCTATAATGAAGCCCTATAGCCAAAGAAAGCGGAAGAGGGGCAGCGGCGAGGTAATTACCACCTAGATAAAATATTTGCCACCGCCTCGGAGGTGCAGCTCCCCGCGCGCTCACTCTCGGTTAATGGTGTGCACGATTTTGCCCGCAGCTCCGCCACTCCAACCATCAGAACCAATAATCTTTACTTTACCCTGTGCTCGCGTATCGATAGCTTCTCTCGCCTCCGGCATCGGCTTTGATATGTTAATATTTCTGAGTAGCAAATTCTGCAGAGATCATATTAATGTTGTACGTACAGAGTGGAGCTTTGCCTTCGTTGAATATTCAGATAGTGGGTTTCAAAAGGCATCTCTTGAAGAAATGAGGCTTCTATTTACAGGAGTCGTCTGTGTTTTTAATCATTAAAAAAAAGAAAGAAAGAAAGGAAAACCCACTCTTCTTTTCCCCATGAATCTTCTGAGGCTCCCTCATGGCCCCCTCCCCTTTGTCAGATGCTGGTCCCTTTCATTTCTGGCTCTGAGAATTTAATAGAGGGAGAACAATGTTGATGACGACGATGATGATGATGAAGCTAATAATGAGTGTATCCAGATTGAAATCGCAGGGGTAGGGGTTCAATTGGGTAGGGGCTCCTGGCTTTCAGAAGAGAATGGAGATTAGAAGAGAAGACATAGCTGTTCCATATTTGGGTGAAAAAGTGACATTTTGGCCCTGGTTTTTTTTGTGTGTGAAATCGGGATGGCAAACTCAAAAAAAAAAAAAAAAAAAAAAAAAAGAAAAAAAATGAAAAAAGTGAAGAGGGGAAGCGCCCTTGTTTCGCTTTGTGATCACTCTGCCTTGCAGCCCCAGGCTAATTTCAGAAGCTTAAATACCGCCATAGCCTCTGGGCCACGCGGAGAGGGAGCGGACCCGGCCACGGGCAGGCAGGAGCGCTTACCGGATTGCCCGTGGCTACACAAAATACAAACTACTTTGAATCAAAACATTTTTGGGGAATTAATATGATCTGAACTCTGCACGTTTTAAGAGAGTTGGAGTTTGTCAGATCGCTTAGAGGTGACTGGCACGCCAGCGGAGGCATTTACGCTGCGGTACAAACATTGTCAGATCTGATTTAATTTAAAAAAAAAAAAAAAGCTTCCGTGAAATGGAGCTTAGCATCAGTCGCCCAGTCTGCCAATAACAGTGGATGGGCCTGATCGCTCTTCCTGTCTGCTGCCTTCATGGCTGCCCACAGGCGGCTTGGGCAGGAAGATGAACTTTCTTCTGCTTTTTCGGTTTTCGTGAGGGTCCTGAGTTTTGGAGCTGGATTTAGAGAGAGCCTTTTGGCTCTTTCAGCAGGTCTTGAAAGGAGTAAGATTGAAGCGGGGTGAGAAGCCTTATTCCTCTTCTTTCCTCAGAGCCCAGGGAATCGCTCTTAAACCGCCAAAACTCATTTCTGTGGCTCATCCATTGTGAAAATATTGTCAGAAACACACCAGGAGCCTTACCCGTCTTGCATTACCCAAATTCAGATGCTGCAGATCCAGAATTCAGTCTCCTTTAAGAAGTTTAAAATTCATGTAGGAGAGGATCTAGAGGCCTGGTTTGTGGGAAATCTATTTTACGGGGAAGGGGGACTACTTTCCATAGCCTACCGCCGCCTCTCTGAATTTCGTTATTGCTTTGAACATCACCAAAAGCCCAAGCACTCTCTGCGCTAGGGAATGGGGATTAATTTCACCCCCTGCTCCCCCCCCCCACCTCCGCTAACACACACCATTAAACATCCATCGCCACCTTAAGACAGTAGTCTCTCTATGCAGACTTCCCTTTCTTTTGTTCTGCGTGGAATCCGCACCCGGAGAAGCGCACTCAGACCTGGTAATCCAGTAATACCTGTTACTACATAACCTTCTCCTAAACACTGCAACTCGCTGCAGATACAGCATCTCGAGGCCTATTTAATTGCAGTTAAGCCCCTATCCCTTTGGTGTTTGATTACAATTAACATCCGCTTTGCGTGGAGGAAGGGGATTCATGGGGGGTTTGGGATGGAGAAGGTCGAGAAGCTAGAGAGGAAGCAGCCGAGAACGATCCCACCTCACCCCATTTACACGCGCACCTCGCAGAAATGCAGCCGAAGAACAAACAGGGACAGGAAACTCCTGTAATCGCTTACACATTTTTTAATGTGTCAGAAAAAACGAGCGATCACTGGAGATGAAGAAGGAGGGAGAGAGAAAAAAAAAATCCCTGCCGTTTGTATTTCTTTCATTTGAATTGTAAACATCTGTTTGGCTGTAAGGCGAACAGAACATTTATTTTGCTCTCAAGATTTGGTCTAATTATGTCAACACCGAGGCGGCGGCGATTGGGGCGGCGCTGCGGCTTTGGAGAGGCTGCGCGCACGGGCCCGCGCCCGGAAGCCCGCCGGGAAGTATTGATCGCACCTGCAGAGCGCGTGGGGCCTCTAGCCATCACCCGCTCTGTTCCGAGACGGGAAGGCACCCAGTGGGGGTGAGTAGCCTAGAGGCAGCTTTAGGGGCTCCAGGGGAGCCGCAGTTCCTGGGAGAGGGCTCGGGCTGTTTCCTCGGCCTTAATTGCCTGGGAGGAGAAGAAAAAGCGCGCCCAGGCAGCGGCGCCTGGCTTTCCGATTCCGTAGCCGCGCACAAAGTGGGCGGAGTCTTGTCGCGCTCCAGCGCTTGCACCCAGCGCCGCGACGGCTGCTCAGCACAATGGTGGGGTTGAGTGGCCTAAACCCAGGATACTGAGGGCGTGTGCCTCCGTTTTGCCTATTTACCTCCTTAAGTTAAATAGAGCAGGTGAGAGCATCCCACTTTTCAGATGGGCAGACTGAGGCCCAGAACTACTCCCCTAAAGTGGCATGGTTCACTAGATGGCCAACGTTTTACTTCTTTCCCGCCCTGACACCGTCCCCGGCCACACCAGGAGAGGCGCAGCTCCCTCCCCGCGCTGTTTTTAGCTTCATAGGATCTGACAAAATCTGGCAGCTGGAGGATCTGCCTCTCTGTATTTTGTGCTGGTTTTGCCCCACATACCGTCTTTGGCTGACTTTTCAATACAGCTGTGGCAAAGTTATCCCTTTTATGATAGCCATGTCCTAGACAAGTGACCTTGAGTAGGTGATTTCTTATGCTGTTACTATAGCTACCCATCTGAGTTTGAAGCCTCACTGGAAATAGGAATCTCTATTTCCAAATTTTGATTTTTAAAATAGTAAGTCCGGTGGAAGTATTATTGCCTCTGCACACTATGAATGGAAAAGAGATGTACTCTTTGGAAAAGAGAGCTGGGCATGAGGACTTTGGCCATGGCAGCAGAGATGCCCCTAACTGGAGTGCTGGATCTAGAATGAATATTGCATGATTTCAATCAGAGCTGACATGCAATGCAGGTACCATGAGGAACTTCAGCTAGTGACACTGGGGAGGAACACTGTCAATGGCTTGGCATCCTTGACCCTGGCATCCTTTCCTTCTTTGAAATCTCATCATTGTCATCTGGATCCCCTTAGAGATGTCCCACCTTCATTCCAAATGCAAAACTCTGGTTATGTTGACCTGTGACTCTTTTCTTCCTCCTTAAAAAATAAAGCACTGGGAAGAAAGACATCAGGTTCCTTGCGCTGCTGTAAACTCTACAAGTTGCCAAATCTTCAGCCAGGACAAGAGAGTTCCCCAAGGCTGCAGCAATGCCAAGTATCAAAGTAACAGAAATTCCCTTTAAAGATGCTGTGACATAAAAAATAAAAGACTCTGGAGTTGATGGCTAATCCTGAATACAAAATAAATCCTCCAGGCAATTTGTGTGTGCATAAAACATATTCTTAATATGCAGTCTGTGTGACTTACCTAATAAATGCTTATTTGAGCATAAGCCAGAAGACTAACCTGGAAGCAGGGGAGAAGGCCTAGGGTTCAGGGATTTCACCTTTGGTTAGGTAGCAAACTCAGTGACTTCCTTGAAAGTAGCTGGCTTTTAGCATGCGGGTTCACTTTGTCCAAAGGGAGCAATTTTCCAGTTGGAGAAAGCCCAATTTAACTTTTTTTTTTTAATTTTTACAAAAATTACAATCTTCTTCATCTCCCTAAATTTCATGTCTCACCTACCATAGATTAGCCAAGATAGGAAAGTTCTAAAACTATGCCCTTTCCTTTCTTGGAAAACAGCACATACACTTATAATAAACTTGAGACCAGTTGAGTGAGATTCCTGTGTCTTCCACTGTGTACTGGCTAGTGTGCAAGAGAAGATTTATGCAAGAATATAAATTAGCTAATGATTCATAGTGACCACAGGGAAAGGCTCATTTTCAGGTGAAAACGTGTGAATTTTTAGCAAAAATATTATCATTTCTTTTTTGTTTGTTTCTGGCTCATGGGGCCCCCAGCAGTGCAAATACAGAGTCCTAACCCACTGAACCTTCAGGGTATTATCTTCTTAATATTTCTGCTTCAGATAAACTCAGTATGACCTAAGTTCTGAAGCTCACTGTGTCGTGATTCTTACATGACAATAAAATCCAGATTCACTGATACCTAATTTACTTTCTTATTCATCTCAACTTTTGAGTGGTTGCTTGAGTTTATTTATTTAATTTTGGTTGCATTGGGTCTTTGTTGGGCTTCCCTGGTAGCTCTGCTGGTAAAGAATCCACCTGCAATGCAGGAAACCCCTGTTCAATTCCTCGATCGGGAAGTTTCCCTGGAGAAGGGATAGGCTACCCACTCTAGTATTCTTAGGCTTCCCTGGTGGCTCAGATGGTAAAGACTCTGCCTGCAATGTGGGAAGCTTGGGTTCAATCCCTGGGTTGGGAAGATCCCCTGGATAAGGGCATTGGTCTTTGTTGCTGCATGTGGGCTTTTTCTACTTGTGTTGAGCAAGGAACTACTCTTCGTTGTGGCGACATGCCTTCTCATTGTGACAGCTGCTCTTGTTGCAGAACTCAGGCTCTAGGCACGCAGATTTCAGTAGCTGTGGCACGTGGGTTTGGTTGCTTCACAGCATCTTCCTGGACCAGGGACCAGGGATTGAACCTGTGTCCCCTGCACTAACAGGTGGATTCTTACCCAATGTGCCATCGTGGAAGTCCTTAAAATACATTTTGCATCTACAAGTACAAAGTGAGAGCATCAGTGAAAGTATGATGGTAGTTTCTAGAGCATTGTGTGCAAAGTCACTCTGTCCTGTCTGAGTCTCTGGGACCCCATAGACTGGAGCCCTCCAGGCTTCTTTATCCGTGAAATTCTCCAGGCAAGAATACTAGAGTGGGTAGCCATTTCCTTTTCCAGGGAGTCTTCCTGACCCAGGGGTCGAGGTAGGGTCTCCTGCATTGCCGACAGATTCTTTATCATCTGAGCCACCAGGGATCTACTTCTAGACATCTGGGGAAATTATTATTGCTATTATTATTATTGGTTTTAAAATCTTCTCTGAGAATATGAGGTGAAGAAGCACAGTTGAATTTGTATTCCCTGCTCCTGAGGCAGGCATTTGTATGTTTTTTCATTATATTGGCTACAAGTTTAATTACCAAGAAAAAGATTCAAATCTGATCATTGAAACTATTACCTTTCAGATTTCAAACTGAGGGCAAGTTTCCAAACTCTAGCATTGGGAATTTAGCCAACGGTACATGGCCCATCTTCCAACCTGTAGCGAGCTGGCTGCTTGGATATTCTCGTTATCTTCTCTTGTGTTTTGGGGTAGGAGGCATTCAGGGTGATTTCCAGCCTTGGAATGCTTCAGGAGAAAGACCTTGATGGGTGCCAGCACTTTCAGGGGAATCTTGGATAACCCTAGGAAAGCAGGAAGAATTCCAGGCAGCACAGGGGTAGAAATCCCCTAAGAGTGGGGCAAAGTTAGTCTGTTCTCTGCACCCAGGTCCAGGGCCTCTTTTAGCTTTTTAAAGATCCTTCCAGGTTCCTTAACCCCTGTGCCTAGAAAATATACCTGAATCTGAATGCCACAGACCTGATGGACATAACATTCCATCTGAGCTGCTTTGTCAAAGAAAGGAAGGCGGGTGGTGAGTCCTAGACCAACGCTTCTCAAAACTTAAGGTGCACATTGAACCACCTGAGGGGCTCGTTCAAATGCAGGCTCTACTCAAGATCTGGGGCTGGGCTTGCGATTCAGCATTTCTGACAAGCTCTCAGGAGATGCCTGTGCTGCCAGTTGAGAGCCACCCTTTGAGTAGAAATATTAGCTGACACTCTCCTGCCCATTTTTCTTTAATCGTCGTCTCTCTCTCTTTTTTTTTTCTCATTAACCTCATTGAACTTGACCCTTTTCTGGAAATGGGTCTTAAAATTGCCCATAACTCAAGAAATCCAGTGTATGCTCAGAAAAGTAACCTTTGAATTTGAACTTGCTACTGAACCTCCAAAGCTCTGCCCTTGGTGCCCAGGGAGGCAGCCTTGCATCCTGGGGCTATGCAGTGGTGTGGACACTGGCTCAGGATTTTTGCAATAAAGGAAGGTCAGACAATAGGAAACTTTGCCCACTGATGATTGACGGATTGCTCTGGGTCTTCAGTCTACTTCAGCTGCCTGAAGTTTGGGGATGTTCTCTGTTATTCCTGGAGAACAGAAAAGCTCCAGGGGCTTTCTGGATCCTGGAGACAGAAGGCTTCTGCTCCAGGAGCACCAGCAGTGGGATATTGCTTTGGTGATTTTTGCCAACAGCAGTTATCTTTGCTTTGTTCCCTAGTAGTAGTAATAATAACAAGCACAGCAGTATTAGTTGTGGCTAGTGGCCACTAGCATTTTATATGTTACTATTACTATGTTCTAATGTTAACTCAAGTTCGTGTGTCCCATGCACAGTGCAGGGCTTCCCCAGTGGTTCAGCAGTAAAGCCTGTAATACAGGAGCCACAGGAGACACAGGTTCGATCCCTGGGTCAGGAGGATCTCCTGGAGGAGAAAATGGCAACCCACTCCAGTATTCTTGGCTGGAAAATCCCATGGACATAGGAGCCTCGCAAGCTACAGTCCATAGTATCGTAAAGAGTTGGACAGGACTGAAGCGACTTAGCACGCACGCATGCACATATGGGTTGGAGGTGTCTGGCAATGGGCACGTGATTTTTAACGGTACCTAGGGACTAACTGACTTTGGTGCCTGTACTTGGCAGATAGACAAGGGAAGAGAGATGGCAGTTCTCAGTCATTTTAGAACAGAGCTTTCAAAACTTTTGTGTATATAGTAAGTCATGGATACAGTTATATCTATTCATTGTGTATATGTGTGTACACAACCATACACAGAGCTATGGCTATATCATACCTACCCTTTGTGGGCTAGTTGGTATAGTTTGAGATTTTTAACTAATTGAAGTTGTTTCTTGGTGTGGATGATGGCAAAATGAACATTGGTGGGCCAGCCAGCACTTCATAGGATGCTAACTTTGGCTAAAATGAAAATCATACCCTCACAAACATTTTCCGTGTGATATTTGAAAACCAAAGCTTGAGTGTTATTGGAAGAGACATCTTCAGAGCAGCTTTCTGAGATGACCCAGGTGGTGAATGTATAAGAAAAATCGTACTGTGTATTTCCAAATCCTAAGTAGCACCGTGATAGTAACTATGTTTTATATAGTTATTAGTATCTGTGCTCATGGTCATTAATATATAATATACTTTTCCCTCCAAAGGTGGCACCTGTGTGGTCAACCCCACAGACTTGTTTTGCTCTGTCCCTGGTCGTCTGTCCCTTCTCAGTTCTACTTCCAAGTACAAGGTGACCATTGCCGAGGTGAAGAGACGCCTCTCACCCCCTGAATGCCTCAACGCTTCACTCTTGGGAGGCATTTTGAGAAGGTAAGACAAAGGAGTTTTCTGATACTGTAGTTTTTTTTTGGGGGGGGTAGGGGGGTTGGTGTTTTATCCTTTGGCCGCACTGTGTGGCATGTAAGATCTTAGTTCCCTGACCAGGGATTGAACCTGCACTCTTTGCATTGGCAGCTCGAAGTCTTAATCACTGGGCGGCCAGGGAAGTCACTGGCACTGTGATCTTCTAACTGTATGGTACCACACTCCTCAACCCTCAGCCCTTATGTCTTCTGTCCCATGTTGAACACCTCAGATGGTCAAGTCTTCTCATTGTTTTCCTCTAAATGTCAACCTGCAAAACCTAGCTTTTGTTTGTTCTTGGACAGAGCAAAATCCAAGAATGGGGGTCGCTGCCTGAGGGAGAAGCTGGATAGGCTGGGTCTGAACCTGCCAGCGGGAAGACGGAAAGCAGCCAACGTTACCCTGCTCACTTCCTTAGTTGAAGGTAGGACTTTTCAGCACAGCAAAGTAATGATGGCAGGTTAGCAGTTCTTTGAAATTCAGGTTTGTTGATGATGCCATTTCATTTTTGTCTATATGTTAAAGACAGTTGATTTACAGGTGAATTTCCCAACTAATTGTGATAGTGGTGATTCAATTAGACTTAATAGAAGGCTTAGATGTAGTTCATAGACTATCATTGCATTTACTAATCTTAGCAGTAATAGAAAAGACGACAGCAATGGAAGATTTCGATATTTAGACAAGTATTCCCCATATAACAGCAGCAAAAAACGGAGCCTTTTTATTATTGTTTATTTTAAAGTTCAGATCAATCTGGCTTAACTAACTGTTATTCAGTGCAGCCTGATCTACAGGATAACCAATAATCCTTTATAAGGAGTTCACAGGACTCAGTGCATGGTCACGAGTCTGAGAGCACGTTGTATTAACCCTGTAGACGTCTCTTAAGGTACAGTGAAGTTCCATGGCTTTATGAGCGAATGAGCTGACCCACAAAGGCTAACCAATGGGGTTAACACAGAACATATTCTGTGCTATAGAATATGTTCTATAACATATTTTCTATAACATATTTCATAAGTTTTTTTTTTCAATTTATTTTTTCTCTTGTGTTTCTTCTGTAAGAACTAAACTTTACATATTCTCATTCAATCTTCTAAGAAAAGATATCACTGGACATCTTTCACACTTTGTAGAGGAGCCGTTGAATGTTAGGGAGAGTTGTTTGAACAAACCTAGAATGCTATTGTTTTAAAAATGAATGAAAGAACCTTTTTTGCCAAGACTCACCTGTACACACCTGTGACACTTTCCTTGCATTGATTTCCCAATGTGTATAAGGAGGAGGTAAAAAGTAAGTGAAACACAAAAACAAATATCTTGTCCTTTTCCAGATTATCAACACACACTATTTATTGAACAACTCTGTGAAGTAGTGTGTTCTTGACATTGGTCTTGACAAAATCACTTTGGTGATTTTGCTTTTAACAGGTATCTTTGCTTTACTTCCAAGTTGTAGTAATGATAACAACCACAATATTATTATTGGCCATGAAAGTTTAATAAGCATCACATGGGCATAGGTTTGAACAAACTCCGGGAGACAGTAGAGGGCAGGGAAGCCTGGCGTGCGCAATCCGTGGGGTCACAGAGAGTCAGATGTGACTTAGCGACTGAATGAAAACAACTGTCATTATATTGTACGTCTTGTAGTACTTGCCCATGTGTGCTGATACTGAGAGCTGGCATATGGTAAGGAAGTTGACTCATAATCCACTCACAGGGGTCAAAGTAGAAAAAAATGACTCATGGGTTCATTCAAAAGAGAAGCAGCTTCCTGCTTAAGTAAAAACATCATTAAAATTATAGCTACCTAACAAAAGAACAAAAGTATGTTCAAAATATAATGGTGAATTCAAGAATTACATGAATAGAAGAACTTGATTGGTTCTCAAACTCAATTCCACAGTAAAATCAGCTGAGGATGTTTATTAAAAATCCTTGGACCCCATTCCCAAACCACTTGAAATGTAGTCTCTGGGGGTATGGTGCACATATCTTTATTTTTAAAAACAGCCCCTGATATATAATGAGGTTTAAGGATCCTTGATTTAAATGTTCCTTGAGATACTTTTCATGTAGCTAGTATGAAAAGCAAAGACCTCTGGTGGCTCAGAGGTTAAAGCGTCTGCCTCCAATGCGGGAGACCTGGGTTTGATCCCTGGGTCGGGAAGATCTCCTGGAGAAGAAAATGGTAACCCACTCCAGTATCCTTGCCTGGAGAATCCCATGGACGGAGAAGCCTGGTAGCCTACAGTCCACGGGGTCCCAAAGAGTCGAACACAACTGAGCGACTTCACTTTCCTTTCACTTTCAAGAAAGACCTTTATCCACAGTGTCTGTGAATGTGGATATTCGCGTGCTGGAATGCCAGCACACACACGCAAATAGTACCAGATGTACAATATAATAACAGTTGTTTTTGTTCGGTCGCTAAGTCACATCTGACTCTCTGTGACTCCATGGACTGTGCACGCCAGGCTTCCCAGTAAAACCTTGAGAACCCTAAAAGCACATATTCACATTTCTTCTTGTTGATTTTTATGGTATCCTGAAACACCAAGTACCCGGTGAGGAAATCCTTGAGCAATGCTACCAGAAAGGATACAGGTTAAATGTGTGAAATCCTAGGACCAATCTCATGCTTTTGGCATTTACTCTTCCAGCAAACCTCTCATCACAAAAATGCCTAACTTGGGTTCTATTCATTTGACCTCTGGTCACAGAGGAGTTATGTCAGCCTTGGCTGATGAAACTTAAAATTTTATTCTTCCCAGATACATTTTACTTTATGTTTTTCTCTTTTAAACTTTTTTATTTTGTTTTGGGGTATGGTCGATTAACAATGTTCTGACAGTTTCAGGTGAACAGCGAAGGAACTCAGCCATTCATATACATGTGTCCATTCTTCCCCAAACTCCCCTCCCATCCAGGCTGCCATGTAACACCGAGCAGAGTTCTACAGATACATCTTACTTTTCACTGGATGCTTTTGAAATCCCCCAGATATTCACGATGTAGAGAAAGAAATATTTCATTGTTGAATTCCAGGCCAGGCATTTTGATGGAACTGAAAAAATGAGATTTAAGGGCAAAAGGACTGTTTGTATCTCTTAACTCCTCACATATTATGTTATGACCTTCAAGTGTGTGTTCTCTCTCTCTCACACATATGCACACACACACACATCTTAAGTTTCATTTATATACTATATTATATACATTAATATGTATTATAGTATTTTTATTCTATTCCATATTTTTATATTATTTTAGAATGCTAATTGTAGACCCACTACTTTTAAATGTTGAACGTAAGCCCACTATATTTATTTCAAGACTCACTGTTGAGTCATGTGTCATGACTGACAGTTTTAAAAACCTCAAGTTGTCTTAAAGTAAGAGGAGAACCTAAAATTTTGTGACCTTGGTCCTTTTGGTGCTAATGTGAATTTGATTTAGTTATTTCGTGTGTTTTGCTTACATAATTTTAGCTAGTAAATATTAAAACTTTACCATATTTACTAGCTGGTATTCATGGACCTTTCTTTGACCATGTCTTTGGGTAATATTTTTGCCCCTCAAGCAAACATTTTTACAGGAGTCAGCAACATTTTAGAAGCATTTCTCCAGAAATTCTAAAATGAGATTTCTAATTGTCAAAAATAGTTCATCAGCTTTCTTGTAAACCTCTCGTTTTGTAGGAAAGAATACTAGTTTTTTTTCAATCATTTGGAATTTTTTTTTAACTTTCAATCAAGTTTGTTTGCATTTTACAAATACACTGTGATTGTGAATGCTTTTTTAAAAAATATAAATTTATTTATTTTAATTGGAGGCTAATTACTTTACAGTATTGTAGTGGTTTTGCCATACACTGACATGGATCCGCCACAGGTGTACATGTGTTCCCCATCCTGAACCCCCCTCCCTCCCCATGCCATCCCTCTGGGTCATCCCAGTGCACCAGCCCTGAGCACACTGTCTCATGCATCGAACCTGGACTGGCGATCCTTTTCACATATGATAATGGAAATTTTTTAACTTCCTGATGGCCCAATGCATTCAGCAATGGTTCAGCCCTTTCCCATTTTGGTATAGCACTTGAGAACAAGATAAGTAATATCTGATGGGCTTTATTCCTCATTGACCACACTTAGAAATACATCTCCTGAAGGTCCATCTTCTGTGACATTTCAGTACTTGTCTGCTGCTTTCTGGGAATGATGTGAATTCAGCCTTTCCATTGTTGCTATTTTGATAAAAATCCCAAAGAAAGAGTGGTATATGGGGACCCAACTAGACTCTCCATGCAGACATGACTTAACCATTGTCAAGATACAAACAATGAACAGTAAGGTACCTTATGATGGGGATTGAAATTAGCAAATGAAAGTTTATTTATCAAAAAAAAGGAACCAACAGCTAACTTGTCCCTAATCTAGTAGTGGTTTCATCATGATATTCCTAGATTTCCATGTTTGCTTTGGGTTTTCAATCATTTAGTTTTTAATTATGTTTATAATCATTCCCTTCTATATTTCTTTTAAATGGAATCTCTCTATTAATAGTGCCATCCTAGCATCGTTGTCAAATCAATGTATTAGAGTCATTATTTTAGGGACTGTTTTAAGAATGTATGAGAGGGCTGTTTCATGCAAATTTACAAGATTTAAATTATTCACAACATTTGTTACAAATATCATTGCACCTAGTAACCAATGGGATAAACTCAAAAGTAGCTGACTTTTTTCACCTTTAAAGCTGTTTGAAAGGGCACATTTTAGTAAGGTATGTCTTTAGAATGGGGATTTATTTTTTGGTCCACATGTACAGATGTATTTGATCTATAATAAAATATAAGTATTTGAATTCAGAATCCCCTGAATGTAATACTAATCCCCTGAATGTAACTGTTTCCTTGTTACATCCCAAACAGTAAAGATGTTTTTTTGCTCATAGCCAGCATCTTGAATTTTGAGTTTGGGTCGATGGAGGGACCATGGCAGAAATCATGCTGTCCCCGTCCTGACTAGGATTCTCCTTTGTTTTGATGACTAAACCCTAAACGGAAGATGTATTTATTATTGTCGCTTTGAAATAATATATATAAAGGAGCCCTCATTGATCAAAACAGTAGCTAACAACTCTGCTTTCAGCTAAATTAGATATTGTAGTGGTTCCTTCCCTCTACTTTCTCTAGATTAAAAAAAGAAAAAACTTTGAAGTTACCTTATGTGGTTAAAATAAATATTGGTAATTTATAATTGAAAAAAAAAAAATCCCCTGAATGTAACTGTTTCCTTGTTACCTTCATTTAACGGGGTTTAAATATATAACTAATGGTTGGTACAGCTTCTTTTATCCACTTTATTGCAAGCCTGAAGTTCTTTTTATTTCCCCTTGTTAATCACATTACTATGACTTCTCCTTGGTCCACTGTAGTATCTATAATACCAAAGAGTTGTCATTCTCTGGAAAATTCAGATTAGACTTACTTAACCCAATTTACTGATCTTCCTGAGATCTTGGGATAATCCCAGACTCTCTTAGAGTGGGAAAAATTCTATCTCTGGAAAGCATTCCAAGAGTTTGGCCAATATTATTGTCCTAGTTCTAATATCCTTGCGGTATATTTATTATTTATGAATCACCAATTAACTGCCTCCCCTACATTTTGCTCCAGAACAATCTTTGCAGTGTTGGTGGTGTTGAAACAAATATGAGAGTCAGGTATGTAGTCATTCTTGCCCATCACTCCCACCTCACTTGAGGTTTTCCAAGATGGTCAAAGTTGCAGAGTGTTGCTGAAGGGAAGTTTTGTTTACTTGAGTGGGGCGCTTTCCTGGGACAGTTTTGCTGAACTTGCGAAACTCACATGGCATTCTCAGGCAACACCAGGAGTTTGAAGCACACTTTAAGTCCTTAAACGTAAATGCCTTGGCTTTCGGTTTGTCATGTATGTAGTGCATGTCACGCATGCAGTGCGTGCTAAGTTGCTTCAGTCCAACTCTGCGACCCAATGGACTATAGCCTGCCAGGCTCCTCTGTCCATGGGATTCCCTAGGCAAGAATCCTGGAGTGGATTGCCATGCCCTCCTCTGGGGGTCTTCCTGACCCAAGGGTTGAACCCGGTGTTTCTTATATCTCCTGCATCAGCAGGCAGGTTCTTTACCACTAGCACCACTTGGGAAGCCCTTTCAGTTTGTCATGGCTAGAGGTCAAATTCTACTCATTAGAAAAGACCCTGATGCTGGGAAAGATTAAAGGCAGGAGGAGAAGGGGACAACTGAGGATGAGATGGTTGGATGGTGTCACCGACTCAATGGACATGAGTTTGAGCAAGCTCCAGGAGATAGTGAAGGACAGGGAAGCCTGGCCTGCTGCAGTCCATGGGGTCACAAAGAATTGGACACAACTGAGCGACTGAACAACATATATATTTTAAAAAACAGTATAGGGGGAGGGAAGGGTATAAATATCCATCAGCAAAAGAAAGGGGACCATTTACAAATATGTGTATGATTTCTATTCACTCTTTCAAATCTAAAACCTTTGTTGCTATTGCTTCCTTCTTTAGTTAAAAAGAAATCAGTAGGCTTCCAGACCCTATCCTGTACACCCCCCATAATATCACTTTTGACATTTTGTCTGACTTTGGGTCAGTTGCTTAACCTGACTAAGCTTCATTTTCCTAATATACAGATAAAGGTCATACTATCTGTAATGGTTAGGGTAGTGCTATCTGTTATAACAGTTAATTTCCAAATTTTCAGGGGCTTAACACAATAGAAGCTGATTTCTCAGTCTTCACAGATGACATGAGTGTTCCTCCTTGGGACCCTTCCTTCCTCTCATCGTCTCATTCAGGGGCCAGAATCCTTCTGCCTCTAGCTGTGCCCTCCTCTAGGTTCTCGGAGCCCTGTGCACTCAGCTCACAATAAAGAAAGATCAGATGGTAAAAGCACATAGCTTCCTACCCACTTGGCCAGGAAGTAGCCTACATTGCTGCTGTCTACGGTCCATGACAACCAGTCCCACGAGCACACCTAATTCCAGAGGCGGGTGTGAGACATGCTAGAAAATGTCGTGTCCCGAACCTTCTTAGCAACAACTCTGTAGTGTTAGAGAAAGGACAGACCTTAGACAGTCCAGCACCTCTTTCTTCCATAACATCTGCCTTATGTGTCTTTTGTGGCATTAAATCCATTTGCTAGATTAAACACTTGACACCATGGGGCACAGAGGCAGTTGTTAAAAATTAGTACCTGTCCTCTCGTTTTTCTCTCCTTAAACAGTATTACTCTCCTTAACAGTATTACTTCATAGCAGGATTTACTCCGAATCATAAAACTTTAGCCCTGGAGGGAAATGGAAGACTGAATAGTCCAAGGTGCTAAGTCATAGTACCTCTGGTTAACAGTGTGCTTCTGGAGTCAAATAACCTTGTATGAACCCACTTCCACCACTTACCACTTGCTAGCTGTGTCGTATAAGCAAAGACACACAGCTTCTCTGAGCATCAGTGTTAAGGAGTGTTAATAACAGTTCAGTTCAGTCACTCAGTCGTGTCCAACTCTTTGCAACCCCATGGACTGCAGCATGCCAGGCTTCCCTGTCCATCACCAATAACAGTACTCTCCTCATAAGATTGTCATGGGAGTGAAACCAGAATGTTTGTAGAGTGGTTCACAGGGTTCCCAGCACAAAGTTAGTGTCAATTAAATTTAGTGATCATTATTTTCAAATGAGAAAACTAAGGAAGGTACAGTGAGATTCACCATTTTGCACAGGATTATGAGAACAGCAAGGACGAGAATCCAGGTCTGATTTGCAACATTATCATGTGTTTTCCACTCAGATTTATGTTAGTGATATAGATTCTGAACAGTTGCATTGCTGAACTACTTCTGAATTCAGCTATATATTTATAGTTATAACAGTGTAACAGTATAACCAAGGAATAGAAAGAAGTTGGCCTGTTTTTCACTATGGATTGGACATCCCGTGCTGGTAGGAATCCTGAGCACGTTTGTTGAGCTTTCTTGTCCTTTTTTGTTTTAAAACATCCTGATACACCATCTGCTGCCACTTAATCCCTCAAAGTTAGGATGACATTAAATCTTGGTTCTTTCCATTTTTCTGGAATAATTATAAAAAGTATCTCTTGTCCTTTCAAGAGGATGCCAATCTAGTTGGTTAGACTATCTTACAAAATATTTTCTTTCCACTTCAGCCAAACCAACCAAAGATAGGAGAAAGGAGTGCTATCACTTGGCGCTATTTCCCTTTTGCCTCTAATCTTGAGTCTGTACAGTTGCATTTCCAAGAAAAGAGGGAAAAGAACCATCAACTTGACAATGAACTCTTTTCCTTTAAAAGAGTTAATAGGGAGCAGATTTTTTTTCTATAATTAGTTTATGGCTGTTTAATTTAGAAAGAGGTATTGTTCACTATTTGAGGCTTCAAAACACCAAAATCCTTTAGTATCAGTAATAATACACTTACAGGGTATGCTCAGGATTGTTTGCTCTTCTCAGGGATTTTAGGACAAAGCTGATATTACTGTGATATTCACACAAGTACCACAGTGGATTTCTCTGGATATGTGGAGTTTAAGGGTGACCTCCAAGGACTCACGGCATGTTTGTAGATATGAAAGGACCATCATCCTGATATAACATCTCCACCACCCACTCCAGATATATTTCCGCTTTAGTCCCTCCTCTGGGATAACAAGGTCTAGCTTTCTTCTAAAACTGTATACGATATTAAAGAAAGACCATAAATTGACTCCTTGTTATATTGCAACTGTTCTTGTTGGTGCTCCTTTTGGTCATATGATCCGCTGCTGCTAAGTCACTTCAGTTGTGTCCGACTCTGTGCAACCCCATAGACCGCAGCCCATCAGGCTCTCCCATCCCTGGGATTCTCCAGGCAAGAACACTGGAGTGGGTGTTTCCTTCTCCAAAAGCCCAATCACTAGGGGACCCTGCTGTCCCCTTTTGCACACACTCTGGCATTGACAGTGTCTTCTCGGGCACAGTTTTGCATTTCAGAGATGCCAGTGGAGTTGGACTCAATAAGTAAATGCCAGTGCATACTATGTTAGTCAGTCATGTTAAGGTCTTTCTTGGAAAATGGCTCTTTTTCAGACTAATAGGTATTGTCTTATCTGTAAATTTCTTATTCTAACTCATGGAATAGTTTCTATCTGAGAGGCTCTGCTTTGACTATTGATAGATTACAATCCAATATCCTTGTCTAATATTTGAGATCTAATATTTGTCAGAATTGTCAATGATCGGTCTCAGTGTCTTATAATATTATGCATAAATAGACACAATCTCAGAGGGATTTTCTTAAATGGTTTGCTTACTTCCTAACAGTACTTCTCTGACCTGCATCTTACGGTTCTTTCATTTTCAGAGAGAAAGGTGTTTACATGTAGGGGTAGAGGAAATAGGCTATTATTACACGCATGCCTTTGTGTCTGACTGTGTGCTTGTGGGGTCCTTAGAGTCCTACTCCTATTCTGGCACAAAAAGTCAAGTTTATCCAAGCCTGTGTGGCTCAGTGCTTCCCTACCCCTTAGGTCCAGCTTAGTACTCACTCTCATGAATCGTGATGCTCCCTTAAAAGCATGTCTCTGCATTACTTTCCTAGGTTTTTTTTTTTTTTTCTGTTTTCTATTATACTCTCTTTCAAAGTTTATGCCAACTAATGTGCTTTTCAAACACTCCTGTTTCTGCTTATTTCCATTGTTGAGATTTATCAAAATTTGTAGGTATTCTAATAAAACTGTAAACTGTGTAATTCCTAGTGCTGTCTAATGCCCATTGAATAGTAGTGGAAGTTTTGAAATTGCTTAGGTTTTAATTTGCAACTAATATTTGAGTTTTGAATAAAAACTTTCTAAGATCTAGGTCAGAGAGTAGTTTTGTTTTTAATTAATATAGTTTTAAATAGATAATTTATATAGATGGTAAAAACCCAAAAGTTACAAAAGAGTGAAATAGCTTCTTTTCACTTTATCCTTCATTTAGTTCCCCTCCTGGAAGAAAGAAATGTTATTGGTTTGTCTGTTTTCTTCCAAGGAAATGTGTGTGTGTGTGTGTGTGTGTGTGTGCATAGTTTTGGTTTTTGTTTTAAAAATTATAGCAATCTAAGCCAATGGGAATTTGCTCTATGTCTCAGGGAACTCAAACAGGGGCTCTGTGTCAACCTAGAGGGGTGGGATGGGGAGGGAGATAGGAGGGAGGTTCGAGAGGGAGGGGACATATGTATACCTATGGCTGATTCATGTTGATGTTTGACAGAAAACAATAAAATTCTGTAAAGCAATTATCCTTTAATTAAAAATAAATTATTTTTAATAAATAAAAAAATTTATAGCAACCTATACATACTGTCCTACACATTTTTTCACACCTTGTCTTAGTGTTCTTTTTATTTCAGTTTTTGCAAGTTGTTCATTCTTTTAAACACTCACAGTATTCCATTGTTTAAATGCATCATAAAGTATTTAACCAGTACTCCACTAGATATCATATAGGAGTTTTTAATCTTTGGCTCTTACAAATAGTGCTACAATGAGCAAGCTTACATTTATATAAATAATTCTACAGATATGCAAGTACATCTATTCAGTGAATTCCTAAGAATGCATTATAGGATCAAAAGATATTTGCATTTGTAATTTGGGGAGATTATTGGAAGATTGCTCTTTACAGTAGTTTTAAATTTAAAGTTTTATCAGTGATGGAGATAAGAAGTATCGATATGTGAGTAGTTCCCTCTATACACTAGTCCAAACCAGGTACTATCAATTTATTTTTTTTCATTTTTTTTATTAAATTTATTTTAATTAGAAGCTAATTACTTTGCTAATTTGATTGGAAAAAATAAACCCCATCTTTTATGAAAGAGATTAAGTATATTCTTAGGAGAATTTTATGAGCTTTTTTGTCTATTCCTTTGTCCTGGTGGGGTAATTTTTGACATATCTCTCATTCATTTGTAAGTGCTCATTATATATAAGGAAAACAGGTTGTATGTTTCTGATATGAGTTGTGAAGCCTCTCCACCCCGTTTCTGGTTTGTCTGTTTGCTATTATGACTTTTTTGTTTGGTTGCTTATTTGTTCAGGTCTATATCATGCAGAACTTTTTATATTGATATAATCATATTTCTCATATATTTTATTCCATAGCTTTTAGTTTTTATTATAATATTTTGAAGTCCTTTTTTTTTATTCTAAGATTATAAAATATTTCTTCTACATTATCTTCTAATTACTTTGTGGATCTGTACTTTAAATCTTTGATCCATCTGGAGGTTTTTTGTTGTTGGATATATGATATAGATATAATTTTATTCGCTTTTTTGGCCCAGATGGCCAGCCAGTTGTCCCAACACCTTTTATTGATAATTCATTTCCCCCTACTGTTATGATAAGCAAGTTTTATCTCACATTAAATCTCCTTATACAAATGTAGTTTTTAATAGACTGATGACTTTTTCCCCCCGAGAATGCTATGTCTCCGTTACCACCACATAGCCATTTTTGTTTCTATAGTGTGTACTGTGTTAAAGCCAATAAGGCAGAACACAGAGAACCCAGACAGACACAGGTCTTTACAGTTTAATATTAACTCTGTAGCAACTGCTTTCTTTTGCATCAGCCACAGAATCCTAGTTTGGGGGAAGCTGTAGAGTTCCTTCCCACATAACGCTTTCCTTTCACCTTAGGACGGTAATTCTCAAACCTGGCTAGAGAGGAGGTCGGGAGCTTTCAAAAAATGCAGATGCCCTGGCTCCAGAGATTAAATGATGAAGGATGAAACCCTGATGTGTGTATGTGTGAGTGTGTGAGTGTGTGTGTGTGTGCACACTTGTATATACACATATTAAACAGACTCCCCGGTTGTGGGAATAGCGAGGGTTGAAAAACACTACCTTTAAATTTACCTATTTTATTAATTGGCTTCACTGATACAGTGATATACTCAGTGTTTTTTTTATTTCATTCTTTCTAGCAATTCTCTTTTGCTCTAGTTTTTCATTTATATTCTTTGTAAGGGGTACCTCTCAAGACTTTTATAATTTGCCAATAAAATATTTGAAAGCTTTTCCATTTAAGAAATGTTTACTAAGTACCTATTATGAATCAAATACTGTACTAAGTACAGGGCATGGAATGGGGAATAAAACTATCACTTTGAAAACAAGGTATTGGTATTGAAACAAAATCATCATTAAATAGAGAAACTACCATCTTATAAGACCCTTATCTATAACCCAGGTTGTATGATATATAGTGTTACAGAATGCACTCCTATTAGAATCTTTCTGGATGCCTTAACAGATACATTAAACCTGTTCTTCAGCTTTAGAATTTACTGCAGCTTGATGTTATAAGATAACTTATTTAATATAATATCTTATCCAGATTTGAAAATATTCTCAAATTTGCTTTCCAATAGGTACTTCTTGGAATAATCCCAGAGATAGGTTTGAATGTATTATTTTCCACACATGTAACTAAAATTGAAATCACAGATAAGTGAGTAGAATTTAACACATATGAATTATTGCGTCCACTGAATACTATTGAGTATTACAGTAAGAAGTTAAACCTAAATAGTTTCTAAGGCAATGCAGTTAGCGACATTCGGTGAGAATTATCCAGTGAATAATAATGTAGAAGTATCTTTTGTACAAACTAGTTTTATATATTTATTGATAGTTGTCTAAAATATATTTACCTCTAAAATACAGTAATTTTAAAGGAAGAAAAAAATCCTTAATGACTGGATAAAAGGTTGAAATCAGATGTGTTCATTTCTATTTTAAAACTGTATTTAGATGCGAAGGAAAAGAATATATGTACACATGTGGCTGATTTCATGTTTGTTGTACAGGAGAAACTGACACAACACTCTAAAGCAGCTGTACTCCAATTTTTAAAAATCTTTGAAAATGATGCATTTAGATCTACTTCAGGTAAAATAATGGGGAAACCCAGAATGTCAGGAAAATGAGCAATTCACTTTCTTCAGAAAACATTTTTCCATTAACTGTCCATTTCTGGGCTGCATCAATAATTGCCATTTACATTTTTCCTAATATTTACCCTTTAGTTTGTTTTTTTTTTTTTTTTCCTTTTTGCCTTACAGTGTGAAAAATGAATGCCCTGAAACCAGGGAGCAAATTCTCTCTTTATGTTCTTCCCATATTCTGTAACTTTGTGTGTACCAACTTTTGGAGAGAGATCCTCAACATGGGTCATCAACTGCTGCTGTTCCTGCTGAAAAATCGAAAACCCTGAGTGGTTTCCCCTTTTTTGGAAGGGGAGGATGGCACTCCTTGGCCTAGAGAGCCTAAAGCCTTGCACTGAGAATACTCTAAGCTCTCTTACTATCCCCATGTAACCTACCTCTGAAATAGTAATTCTTGCAATGGCATGAAATAACAATGGAGGTGTTTGCCAAAGTTACTGTGTTACTTCGGTGGTGTAAAAAAGTGGGGGTGGGCTAGCATTGGTTTGTCAGGTAGCACAATGCATTGAAATAAAGGAAGAGATTAAATCCACTTTGGAAAACAGCCACCAGGGGGCAGCCCACCTCGTCATGCCCAGAAATGAGGCAACAGCAGCCATGTTTGCTGAATGGGATATAGCCCTTCAGGGATCACTCTGTCACCCCAGCTTACTGCACCTACTTATTCACATGGGTACTTTGTCCCCCGACAGAGACAGAGACGCTTGTAGAGTTTTATTGTTACCAATCAGTTGAATCCCACAACTTCTTATTCACATGCTTTTCTGCTCCCCCTATTTCATTTTTCTTAAACCTGTTGACTCTATGATGCCTGTGGTACAGGATTGAACTATAGATTTGTCATTGTTCCTGAATATCGTGTGGCTTTTAATTCACGGACCCATTTAGTTATTCATTCTTGGGTTTTCACACCCAAAGCTTTGTGGCACAGTCTACACCTTTTAACTACACATCAGAGTGTCTTCACTTGCCACTTCTTTTGATGTAGGACCGCTGTACATCCAGTAACAATGTTACCTCGCAAGCAGGAGAAAGCAGTAAACAGAGCTAAGGGAAGAAAGGATCTGGCTGTCAGTGCAAATGTAAATAGCAGCTGTTCCATCCAAACTGTTTTTAAAACTTCCGCACGGTGAGAGCTTTGCATTAAAATGACCCAGATCCCCAAGAATCAGGTTTTAGCATAAAATTTAAGAGGCATGCTGCCATTCCCCTGTATGTATGTTTCACTCCTCCTCCTATTGCAAAAACAGTAGAGGGGAAAAATGTACATATATCCATATATATGTGTGTGTATATATCTATAATAGTCTCTTGAATTTTTATTTAAATATCAATTTCTGTGTGAATATTGCAATATGAAGACATATCAATTTAAATAATTCAACTTGCTCTACAAGGATGAAGTTATAAAAGGTGTTTGTGTTAGTTGCAAAATACTTCTGAGTCCTAAGGTCACATGAGTTTGTTCTCTGGTCAGGTGCTATAGCCATTCTTTGTTGAGTCAAGCTTTAAGATTTTTTACCTCACATTTGAAACTTCTTAAATTATCTCCCTTCTGTCATTTTCTTAGCAAAAGTCATCATCCTACATGGCATTACAATGTCCTTTTTTTAAAAGATTTTTTTTAATGTGGGCTATTTTTAAAGTCTTTATTGAATTTGTTACAATATTGCTCCTTTTGCATTTGGTTTTTTGGTCACGAGGCGTGTGGGATCCTAGCTCCCCTACCAGGGATCGAACTTGCACCCCTTGCATTGGAAAACAAGGTCTTAACCACTGGACCTCCAGGGACGTCCCTACAATGTCCCTTTAAAAAAAGAAAAAACCTTTGTGCCTTCTGTCAAATAAGCACACATTTTCTTTCCTAATTGGTTAGGGTGATCAACTCCTGTGATAAGCACTTTTAAAATATTACTCATACCTTGCAGCTTTATCCAAAAGTGTGACCTTCCAATAATTAGCACTACTCAGACTAGTCAATATAGAGACCTTTTTAATCCATTTTGTCATCTTTCTATTTTGAATAGAGGAAAAATGATGTTTTCTACCACATGAATATAAAAGTCTTAAGACCTGCTGCTGCTTTGAAACAGACTAAGGGGAGAATTATGACTGGATCATTCACAAAGCATTATCTGATCTAGCATTTTACCACATTATCATATTTTTATATTAAATTAGACTCTTCCAAGGCCTAGAACAGGGCTTTTCAGGTTTGGGGAATGAAAAGAATTGTTAAAGACTCAGGAAATGAATGAAAAGGATGAATTGCAACATTCCTGTCTCATAGTAGTGTAAATAAAATTTAAACACACTTGTATAAATGGAAGTCTGATTTTGATGTATGGTTAATATTTGTACACATTGAAACTTCAAATCAGGGTATTAACTAATATCTGCACAGTGACAGTGGAGCTTTCCATAGGCTAAGTGTGCCTTTCTGTGAAATAAACAAGAGCAGGAACCCTACCAATTTCCATTAGCTCTGTGGGCGTAAATCACATAACTAAACCATCATTAAAGAACCCTTCATCTTGTTCCTTTTTCTTCTTAAGGCAGATAGGAAAAACCTTTGAGATAGAAGCTTTTAGGGAAAAAAAAATCCCACAAACAAATATTGAACATTATTATTTACATTTTTTACAACTAAAGATCCTAAGGGAAAAAAAAATGTATCTAAGAAAAATTTAAGGGAAAAGTACTCTCAGGATTATATTTTTTCAACTCTATACTATCCTAAAATGTTTTCCTGTTTCCTGTTGTTGATAATTTTAGGGTCATTTTTATAAATATGAGCTTCCCAATATGAAAGATTAGTATTTCTCTTTTTTCCTAGAGGAAAAAAAAATAGTATCTTTACTAAGGGATGTTTCATTGAAATTAGTTAGCCTATTATGTGTATTTATCTATAAACTTTTCCTCCTCTGTAGTAATATTAATCATTTTTATTTCTCTCTGGTATTGATTTATTGACTATTCTTTATTCTATGAATATAAAACAGAATCAAATACATTGCTTTGGCCAATCACCAAACAAATGTCATGAGGTTTGACACATCAAACCTGACTATTTTTTAATTTCTTCATGACAAAATTTGATTGACTGTTTGGTCACCTTTCCATGAGTACCACCTTCTCCTCCTCTGAAAATCTTTTATCTCTAATAGTCACTTGATACTTGTAATACAATATGATAACATTCACTATATACAATATTAGTATAATGTTAATAAACATGTACAGATTATAGATAATGCTTACATAGATGCAGTATAATTTATGAAGTGCTACTAAGGTGTTTTCTGGGTTTATTGTTGCTGTGACTACTATCATTGATATGATTGTCATCTTCCCAGAAACAGGGACAATCTTTGGTGTCCTTTTATACCCCCTTTACTCCTACCTAGCATTGCACCTTGAGCAAAATAGGTGCTTAGTACATATGTAGCAAGACCTTGCTTTTTTTAAGTTTTAATGGTCAAGTAAGAATTGGTTTGATTGAGTTTTTAAAATACTGTTGTTTTCCAAACTGACATCCGTGGCCAAATCTTACTTTGCCGATAAGTCGTTTTACCCTTTGTCTTAAAAGTTTGCTCAGGGTTTAGATTATATGAAAGAACAAACATTATTAATCATTATACTATACTTTAAAATATTATTATTTTTAATAATGTACTGAGGAAGCACTGTACATAGTGCTAAAAGGTACTGAGGCTCACCATAAAGCCTGACGCTGCTAGTACTATAATAATGCAGTATGCTTTCTTTAGCAACATAATGTTATGAAATTGACATAATTCGATTATTTGCCTTTCCAAAGTGTTCCAACTTCTTTGAAAAATTATGTGGACCATTTGTCAATGTTTTGATAGGTCTCATGGAAAAGGCAGTGAAGTGAAAGTGAAAGTTGTTCAATTGTGTCTCTTTGCAACCCCATGGAATTCCATGGAATTCTCCAGGCCAGAATACTGGAGTGGGTAGCCTTTCCCTTCTCCAGGGGATCTTCCCAACCCAGGGAGCAAACCCAGGTCCTCCACATTGCAGGTGGATTCTTTACCAGCTGAGCCACAAGGAAGCTATTATAGAAGCCACAAGGGAAGATATCATGGAAAATATACATGAATATTTCAGTTACATTGAGAATAAGTTATAGGTCGAGCAGCAACAAAATGACATGCCCATAGAGCTTTTTGCCCAGGGCATTAAGATGTAGGATCTCTGATGTCCCTCTGGTCTAATGGTCAGAGCCTTGTGGGGAGTCAGAACTGCTTGATGGTGGTTCTGGTTTTCCTCCTACAGTTTTCAACATACCCCTGCCAGGTAAGTAACTTCTGTTTCTTCACTGCCCCTATCCCCCTCAAAGCTCCTTTCCTCTTGGATTGTTTACAATGAGTGGGAAAAATGATCCATTTGACCCACAGCCAGGAATGAGGCTTGAGGAAAGAGAAGGTGTTCCTCTTGTTGAGTGTGGACATCAGTGAGAAACTGACTTTTACTGTCTGCCAACAGGGGAGGCGTTACACTTGGCTCGAGATTTTGGCTACACTTGTGAAACAGAGTTTCCAGCCAAAGCAGTAGGAGAACATCTTGCCAGACAACATATGGAACAGAAAGAACAGACAGCAAGAAAAAAGATGATCCTAGCCACCAAGTAAGCAGAATGGGGAAGCCTCTGTGTGCCTTCATCCTGTTTTTTCATTTTCTTTGAATGAGGGAAAACAGTCTAGAAAACACCCATTCTCTAAAACAAGAAGGTCTCCCACACCAGCAGCTAGATGTATTAAACAAGGACCTCCTCAACATGGTACCCGTAGCAAGATTTGCCAATTGTATTAGTGATGGAGCTACCATTGACCCTGATGAAAGTTCTTAGAAAACCGCTTCAGAATAACAGGAACTCTTAGGAGAAAAATGTGTTTAGGAGATGTAAGTTCCAGGCAGATATGCCAGTTAGTTGGTATTAAACATGTAATTTGGTCTAAGCCACTCACTGTGCCATAGTAAATGAGGATAAAGATCTGAGACACTAAAAGTGTTCAGGGAGTGTGACAAAAATTGAGGACCCAGATACATGAGAGGTAACAGGGAGACCTCTGGGATCCAGGATTGGCGTCAGTGCCCTCATTTTTTTCCTGTATGTGATTAAGCAAATGATCCCTGTACTGTCCCAGCTTTCTTGTGATATTGTCAAAAAGAAAAAGAATGCACGAGAACTTATGCAAATTGTAAAAAGCTCAATTAAAATATGAATTAAGATAATGAGAGAAATGATGCAGAAAGGAAGAAGCTTGCATAAGATGATTCCATATTCCCTCAAACTTGAAAACTTTTTGATAATTAAAGGAAGAACTACCATTTATTGTGTGAAAACCCAGTAGAAGTACTGCTTAAGTACTTAAGTACTGCTCAAGTCACATTCAGATTTTTAGACCAAAATCTTTCTAGTGGTAGCTAATTCTTGCTCTCTTCTCTTTACTAAAATAAGTTATTGCTACATATAGACTCTTTTTTTAATTTTATTTTTAAACTTTACATAATAGACTCTTAATAGTCTTGTTTAATTTCCTAACTCTATGTTCAGATTTTAGAACTAATAGTTCCAGCTGATTAACTTATCATTTATAAATTAGTTTCTTTTTTTTTTTTTTTTTTTTAATTATTTTATTTCATAACTTTACAATATTGTATTGGTTTTGCCATATATCAACATGAATCTGCCACAGGTATACACCTTTTCCCCATCCTGAACCCTCCTTCCTCCTCCCTCCCCATAACATCCCCCTGGGTCGTCCCAGTGTAAGCCAGAAAGAAAAACACCAATACAGGATACTAACACATATATATGGAATTTAGAAAGATGGTATAAATTAGTTTCTTATTTGGGGGAAACTTCTAAAGAGAAAGTATATGGTAGATAGCGTTGGAAACATTGTTTCAAAAAATGACCTTATGATATGTTGGCTAAAATGTAAATGGTCTCAAAATGCATAAAACAAAAACTAAATATTCCTCCTTCTACCCCATCCAATGAAAGATAGGTCTTTTTTAAAATTTAAGGTTTTATATGGGATACCCAACAGGCTTGCCCAAGAAATGCAAACCCCTCATTTGGTGTTTGTGCTGCTCATGGCTGTCACTGCTTGGGTTTCAGATGTATTTACTCATTGCTTTTCTGAGAGTACTAGATAGCTCTCTCATCTTGCCCCCAGAGAGAAGGGAAACATAAGGTAGGGCAAAAGAAAAGACAAAACAAGGAGATAAAGGGGAAAGGAATAGCAGAAAGAGAATGAAGACCAAGAGTTAGAGAAAGAACGTTGTGAGGGATGTAGCATTTGGGCTTAAAATTTTGAGATGAGCTTTGTGGCGGGGAAGTTCCTGAATACTTGTTAGTGAAAAGACCTAAACCTCGATTTTTTTGTGCTGTTATCTCCCTGGGTGTCTTCACTTCTGCCTTGTTTCTACTCTTTCCCTCTTCTAACAGTTTTGGACTCAGAGGGGACTTTATCCACCATATTTCAGGTTTTCCAGAAGGAACTGAATGTTGCTACAAAAACCCTGAATGAACTTTGTGGCCAACCCAACACATGTCATTTGTTCATTTCTATTCTTAATATAATCTCAGGAGACTCTAACAATTTGTTACAGATTAAGAGAAACATATAGTGCTACAAGTTAGGTCCCATCTTCTAGGTGTTCCCAAAGCATTGTAACTGGCAGGATTTTACAGATTTCCCAATATGTATAGCCATGTGATGACCTCTGAATGATACTATTATTGCCCAATACTAATTACCCAAAGTAAAACACCTTCATATTTTATACCTCAAAATCACTTGATTGTGGTTTTACCATGCATATTCCAAGAATTTCACTCCCTGATCCAGAGAAATCCTTCTTGTCCTCCTTCCTCCAGAAATGTCTTTATAAGTGTCCACTCCTACCATCCACAGCAGCGCTACCATTCCAAACACAAGTTCCATTTTCTTAAGAATTCCCATCACTCTGAGTGTTTGGAAGCCAGTGCATTCAAATGGATGCTGAGATTTTGTTTTCATAGAAGTAAACATTAGAAGAAGTTAGGAGAAGTAAGGGAAGCATCAGTATTTTCATATTTGTCAAAGTTATACAGAAACATCTGTCTTACAGTAGTGGATTCAATAAGGAGTAGTATTTCCCTGTTACCTGGGATCTAAGTAGTATATATTATTTTAGGTGATATTTTGAACTTTGATTTCAAAAAATATTTCAAGAACATGTAATTCTTTTTGATCCCTCTGCCCAAGCAAGAATTGAATTCACTAATTAAAATTACCTTATTTTATACAAGAGTAGATAGGCTATAAACATCTAAAAATTAAGAGACAGACAAAATAATTTGTCTTTGTGGTTTTATATATCCATTCCATCTTTTTTTAGACCATATGAAGGATTGAAGAACCAGAGACTATGCAGTCATAGCAAATGTACTAAATACAAGTAGTCATTAATATAAGTAGATGAAGTAAGGAGAGTTTTGGAATTAATGCCTTTCTGTAACATATTAGTGCATCCAACATGTGTTCTGAGTAGTTTCTAATTTTTCCAGCAGTAAAGCACTGGCTGTTTTCAAATAAAATGTTCAAAGTTGAAATGAAGTAGTCTATATGGATATTCATTACATTCTGATTAGTTCACCTTTGTTCACAAGACTGTGACAACTGTATCCAAAATATATACAAAATTCAAAATTCTTTAGATGAGAGACCCAATTACTGATCTGCCTTGGCACATTGGGCTGCATATTTTTTTTTAACCTCTATGAATAACAGATTCTGTTCTATTTAATTATATTGCCAAATATACAATTGTACGAAGGGCTTGTTAAATGCCATTAGCCTCCTAACTCCTCATAGTTCCCAGGGCTTTGTTGATTAACGAAATATTTTGATTAATTAGACAATTATTTAAAGAGAGGAATAGAAATGAGTTAGACAGTTTTGGGAATCGAAAAATGTACCCGACAAAATATTTATTTGATTTTTGAAAAACATGAGTAAACCTCTTCATTGAATTTAGAATTCAGTATGATTAACACTAATCTGTGTTAGGGTAAAGCTAGGGAGTTTTAATTGATAGCGTAACATTGATGGTCAAAGGAAAAACAGAACTTTAAATTCAGACATCAGCTAAAAAGTTATGTCCTTAAGGACAATGACGTAAGTGATAAAGTTAGAATTTATGATTCACCAAAGATCATCTTGTGCATTACATAATTCATAATGTGACATTTTGCTTAAAAAATAAGAACATTTCTTACTGTAGCTTCATAAATAACAATCTAAATAAGAATGAAATCAAGCATAAAAATAATAACTCAGTAACTGTCATAATAAGATATAATAATTGCCTAAAGGAAATCTACAAAGTTGTCATCTGTTTTTAAGTCTGGAGGCTCTCCTAAGTCAGTGAGTTAAGAAGAAGAATCAAACATCAAGGTTGAAATTCTGAAACTTCTCCGGATACAGCTTCATGTGTGATGTACTTGAATTGCTTAGCATAAGCTAAATTTTTCCATACTTGCTTTTTCCTCATTTCTTCCTCAGCTTTAACTTTATTGTAACTGATTCTATTGTTTAAACAGTATGGCAGTTGATTTGCCAACTTATAAATTAGTTTATTCAATTATCAAAAATATTCAAATATCCTAATACAAGAACTAAAGCAATGTTTTAACCTCCATTTAAATTTTTTAATATATTTAAATAATCATCTTATAGTACTTGAGACATAGTTGCCATTGTGAACCTCATCTGTATGTTTTTTATGTTTCTTTTTAATAAGAGAATAATTGCTTTACAATATTATGTTATTTTCTGCCAAACATTAAGATGAATCAGCCATATGCATGCATATGTCCCCTCCCTGTTGAACCTCCTCTCACCTCCCACCCCATCCCACCCCTCTAGGTTGTTACAGAGTGCTGGGTTTGAACTCCCTGCATCATTATAGCAAATTCCAACTGGCTGTCTTTTTAATATATGTTAATGGATATGTTTCAGTGTTATTCTGTCAATTCGTCCCTCCTCACCTGTGTGTTGTAGATGGAACTTCAGAGGTTGTTTTGTGAAATTTTATCAAGCCTTCTTTTAAAAGAGAAAACAAACTTTTGAAAAGATATCATGCAATGAAATTAAAACCCTGTTTAAAGAGTTCAACCTTAATTTTGAGTCTTTCATTTTAGACAAATTTGTAAAGAATTTCAAGACCTCTTGAGCCAAGATAGATCACCGCTGGGATCCTCCAGACCCACTCCAATTCTAGACCTTGACATTCAGAGACACTTAACACATTTCAGGTAAGACTGGTTTTCCAATTTGGTTGGACTCCCCTTTTTAAAACAACTTTTTCTTTGTATTGGGGGATAGCTGATTAATAATGTTGGGATAGTTTCAGGTGCGCAGTGAAGGGACTCAGCCATGCGTATACATGTATCTATTCTCCCCTAAATCCCCTCTCATCCAAGCTGCCGCATAACACTGAGCAGAGTTCCATGTGCTATATACAGCAGGTCCTTGTTAGTTATCCATTTTAAATATAGCAGTGTGTACATGTCCATCCCCAATTCCCTAACTATCCCTTTCCCCCATTCTCCCCTCTGTTGACTCTCTTTTCCATTGTTAAAACAGTCTTTACTAACTTAGGCATGTTTGTAGTCCTGCCACAGTTCCATTTAGAGATAACATATATATTTGTATGATGTTGCCTGAATTTTTTGAAATTCCAAGCATCTGAGATCAAATTGTAAAGATAAATAAAGCATAAAGCACTTTGGATCAGAAAATTTATATTTTTGTGTGATTTCCAAGAGTTTGTGACTTTGAGAGTGAGCACTGTTATTTCAGACAATAACACTTTCAGATTAGGATACTGAAATCCTTTAAGCAGTTCTTTATCTTGATTAAATAAATTGTTGAATGGACAGATGAAATTAGTAGGCTATCATAGACTGATTTTTCCAGGACTATGTTAATTATTTCTCTGCAGTTAGAAATTGTACACCTCAGTTAATGGTTCTTAAGTTAGACCACAAAAACATATTTTAAAGAACCCGGATACTTGTAAAGAACCCAGGATTATTGAAAGCATATCTTTAATTTTCTGAGATACTTTGGAAGAGAATAGACTGTTTTTCCTGATTAATTTATACCCTGAATGCAATGTGAAAAAGATTGTGATAATTTTTCAGGTGACTTCCAATTGTAAAACTCTAGAATTCTAATGCCAACATGGTATTTCTCACCAATTAAAATATTTATCCTCTTTTTTTATTACTATCATTTAGTTTTTTAAAAAAGCAACGCTAAGGAAAGACTAACATAAATTAAACTTTAAAAAGTTTTTGATACCTCTCGATGACTATAATGCCTTTGAAGAGGATATTACATTATATAAAGTAGTGGGTATTTAATAAATTGGAATTTTATATGCAATTTCAGTTCAGTTCAGTTCAGTTCAGTCGCTCAGTCGTGTCCAACTCTTTGCGACCTCATGAATTGCAGCACACCAGGCCTCCCTGTCCATCACCAACTCCCAGAGTTCACCCAAACTCATGTCCATTGAGTCGGTGATGCCATCCAGCCATCTCATACTCTGTCGTCCCCTTCTCCTCCTGCCCCCAATCCATCCCAGCATCAGAGTCTTTTCCAATGAGTCAACTCTTCGCATGAGGTGACCAAAGTATTAGAGTTTCAGCTTTAGCATCAGTCCTTCCAAAGAACACCCGGGACTGATCTCCTTTAAATGGACTGGTTGGATCTCCTTGCAGTCCAAGGGACTCTCAAGAGTCTTCTCCAACACCACAGTTCAAAAGCATCAATTCTTTGGCACTCAGCTTTCTTCACAGTCCAACTTTCACATCCATACATGACCACTGGAAAAACCATAGCAATTTAGAGATTGTCAAAAAAGAATATATTTTTCATGCATCACAATGCTCCTCAAGATGTAACAGACACATCTCTGAAAACTAAACTTAGAATTTATCTTCTAAAAATGAATCAAATATAGTATATGTTCCCAGGACTTTTTTCCTACCATTCAATTGTATTAGTGAAGGTGAATGTGCTAAAATTGGAGAAAGTATAGTACCCAGAGGTAAGAGCAAAAGGTTTGGGAGTCAAGAGAACTTGTCTTCAAATCCAGACCCCTAGTACATTTGATCTGGGTTATCTAGGGCAATGTATGTATTCTTCTCAAGCTTATCTTTCTCTAGCTTTAGATGGAATAAGAACCCTGCCATTATATAGTGGCAGTGGGCTAAAGTGAGAAAATGAGCATAGAGTAAGCATTTGATAAATAATACACTGTTTACTGCACCACTGATCCAAGTTTAAAGGTTTCTACTATCATATCTGTACAAATATTTTCCATATTTTTATTTATGTACATACTAAAAAGATAATTTCAACAGAAGTTCAATTAAAAACTTAATAATTTTTATACAAGTTTAATTCTGGATTTAAGGAAGTTTGTTGAGTTACAAATTTACTCTAAGAAGGAATTCACTGTTCAAATACAGAGAACTGGGGCTCTCTGTCATGTGTACTAGGTCATTTCCAATCACAGATGTTGCAGCTTTTTTGGACAGTGGTCTGTCCTTTACCAGGCTCAAAACAGACTACATATCAATGTGTAAATTGACTATCAGCAACCATTTGTTTGTTTAGCATAGGCACAATCCGCTGATTTGTTAATAATTTTTAGTCACTGCCAGCTTAATGTCTCAGGACTCTTTAGAGAAAATGTTCATTGCTACACTTGGGCTGAATGTTTTCTAGTGTGTTTTATATGCTATTTGGTTCCTACCCATGCAGAATATGATAACAATCTAGTCTAGAATTACCCAGAGAAACTAATCTGATGTTTCCCGAAGAAGAGCTAAATGTATGGTAAATTACCCCCTCCTTATTCTCAGTTTAAAGAAAAAAGGGAGAGATTACATTTTGGGTGTAAAACTCTCGAGAGGATGTATGGCTGCAGATTCTCAATCACAGCAATTTGAAATGTATAACCATGTCTTAAAAATTCAACATTACCTGGTATATCTACTTATAAAAGTATCACGTATAAAATTTTGGTGTTGTTATTTATATGCTGAGGAGTTTGCCATCAGAAAGTTTTAACTCTCATTTACTATACTTTTTTAATGTTTGTCAGATTTTTTTCATTTATTTTGCTTTAACTACATCCCAGATTATTTATTTAGATGAAATCTTCTGGATTTCATAATGGCAGATAGTATGACACTAGATATCACTTAACCAAAATTTACCCTATAGCAAATTTCCTAAATTATATCATTTTGAAAAATGTGGTTTAAAAAAAAAAAAACACGCAACACAAAATTTACCATCTTAATGATTTCTAATACAGTAGTATTCAGTATAGTCACATTTTTAGGCAAACAATCTCCAAGACTTTTTCATTTTGCAAATCTGAAACCCTATAATCATTAAACAACAAATTTCCCCTTCCTCCCAACCCCTGACAACCACCATTCTACTTTCTGTCTCTATGAATTTGACTAAATACTTTGTATAAGTAAATTGATAAGTATTTGTCTTTTTGTGACTGGCTTATTCCACTTTGCATAATATCCTCAAGGTTCATGTATGTTGTAGCACATGTTAAATTTCCTTCCCTTTAAGACTAAGTGGTATTCTTCTGTATGCATAAACCACATTTTGTTTATCCATTCATCCGTTAGTGGGTACTTGGGTTTCTTCCACTTATTGGCTATTGTGAATAGTGCTACTCTGTTCTTGGCTATTGTGAATACTGCTACTCTGAACATACATGTGCAAATATGTCCTGGAGAGCCTGCTTTCAATTTTTTTTATATATATGTCCAGTAGTAAAGTCACTATGTCATGTGGTTTTCTATTTTTAGTTTTTGAGAAAATGTCATATTGTTTTCTAATGTGGGTGTACCGTTTTACATTCCCACCCAGAGTGCACAGGGCCCCCACTTGTTATTCACCATCGTGGTTTGATTTGGGGGGTGGGTGGTAGTTACCCTAGTGAGTGTGAAGTGATATTTCATTGAAGTTTCGATTTGTATTTCCTTAATGATTATGATGTTAATCATCTTTTAATATGCTTGTTGGCTATTTCTGTGATATCTTTGGAAAGATATTTATTTACATCCTTTGCCATTTGTAAACATGATTGCTTTTTGTTGTTCAGTTGTCGTTCTTTATGAATCTGTATATAAACCCCGTATTAGACATATGATTTGTATTTTCTCCCACTCTATAGGTTGCCTCTTTATTCTGTGGTATTCTTTGATGTACAGAAGTTTTTGATGTAGTTCAATTTGCCTATTTTTACTTTCATTGCCTGTGATTTTGGTGTCATTTCCAGGGAATCCTTGCCATTTGCAGTGTCATGAAGCTTTCCCCCTAGTAGGTTTTCTTCTAAGAGTTTTATAGTTTTAGGCCTTATGTTTAGGTCTTTGATCCATTTTGAATTAATTTTTGTATACAGTATTTGTCCAACTTCACTTTTTTGCATGTGTTAAAGAATTTTCTTTTAAACAAAGGGTTTAAACATGATTGACATTTCCAATTAAAATCCAAACTTAAGTTTCCTGCTGTAAACTGAATTTAAATGTGTATTTTTTGGTTTTTACTATGCATTTATTAAAAGTAGCCTCAATAAAATATCTTAATAGGACTGTAAAGTCCAGCTTGTTGCCTGACCTTGGAAAAAGACTCTACACTTTAAAAATGTAGCTCTTAAATGTGGCTTCATAGTGGAATTTCTCTTGAAGCTTTTTAAAAATCTTGAAACCTGATGTACATTCTTAAAGATCTGATTTAATAGATCAGGTCTCAGATTGGAGTCAGGCATCTGTATAATTTGCAAAATCTGAAGTTGATTTTCATAGTTAGACAGCTTGAAAGAGCCACAGTCCTAGGATATTCCTAGGCTATTAGCTTTTTTTCCCTTAAAAGAAAAAATAATTCTAATTCATTTTTAAAGTGACTGAGAATTATGTAAAGTTCTATCTTGTACACTAGTGAATTAAATGAATTCTACATCTATTATCTTACTGATAATCTGGGTAGCAATGTGTTAGTGTGGAGGGTATCTATTTCATAATTTCCTGGCAGTGGTAACTTTAATTTTGACAGAAGCATCAGCTCAAGAGAAAAATGACTTAGAAAGAAAGTATATTACATCTGACATTGAAAGCAGTCCATTGGGAGAGACTGATTTCCACTGTTTTTGCTGAGTGCCGGCTGGGAAAGAAGTAAGGAGACAGTGTAATTAGACAGGCATAGAGACAACTCTGGTAGCATCAAGTTGTGCTACACTGTTTTATTTGATCAAAATCTCCTTCCCAATGCGAACTTCTTGAATTACACCTTCCAGGGTGGCTGCGTTGATATCTGGAGAACTCTGGCTTACTTTCAACAGATTGAATATGTCCAGGTAGAGCTAGGAAATGAACTGGCCTTGTGAAGCCCAAATAACTACTTCCAGTTTTCTGTGGTAGCTGACATATCAGGGTGCTCTGGGAAACTGTGGGCAGAGCAGTGACCCTTCTGCTGATTGACTCACAGCCTGGGATGCTGCTTGTTTCTATCAAAATGACAGGAGGCAGGTTTATTCATTATTTGTAGTTTATTGAGTGCCATCCAAAGTGTATATTGCTTTAGAGAACATAGCAGACACCACAACACCTACGGGAAAGGGGAAGACAGTTGATAAAAATCTACAGACACCCCTACAGACACCATTCAGACAGAAATCAAAACTCTGATTTTCTGAAATGATAGGGATTCCCTTCTTGGAGAGCTCAAGAAATTAATAACTTTGCCCTTCTTTGTTCTTATGTTCTCATAATATCCTTGAATCTGAGGTCAAGTGAAAGCGCAGCAAACATAAAGGGAGGAAGTTAGACTGTTTCTAATGGGATTCTCCAGGGAAGAATACTGGAGTGGGTTTGCCATTTCCTTCTCCAGGGGATCTTCCCGACCCAGGGATCGAACCTGGGTCTCCCACATTGCTGGCAGACTCTTTACTGACTGAGCCACCAGGAAAGCCCTTTCTAATACTTAGTTTAGAAAAAACAGCCTATCAGAAAAATAAGGACGTTTTCTTTCTCAACACCCACCTTGGGAGTCTATTTTATTTTTTCTTGTATTTTTCCATGCTAATGGCAGGCGGTACAAAGACGGCTAAAGAATTGTCCCATCTTTAAGAACTTCTAATATGGAAGACAATTACATACAAAGATTTAAAATACAAGAGAGAGGGAGCTTATAATAGAGGGTTAAGCAGAGTGCAGGTAGTTACCGGGGATAATTGGAAAGGATGTCTTCTTTTTTTTTTTTTTTACTGTAAATACTTTTATAGTTGAAGTGCAGTTGAGTTACAATCATGTTAGTTTCAGGAGTACAGCACAGCGATTCAGTTATACATACATATATGTCCTTTTTCAGATTCTTTTCCCTTATAAGTTATTACAAAATATTGAGAATAGTTCCCTGTGCTATACAGCAGGTACTTGAAGGATTTCCTCTTTGGATCCACAGTACTTAGCACTGGTAAATGAATGACTGTGTGTGCATGCTCTCTTGTGTCCAAATCTTTTACGACCCTATGGACTGTAGCCCGCCAGGCTCCTCTGTCCATGAGATTCTCCAGGCAAGAATACTGGAGTGGGTTGCCATTTCTTTCTCTAGGGGATCTTCCCGACTCAGGGATTGAACCCGTGTCTCCTGCATTGCAGGCAAATTCTTTACTGCTTGAGCCACTGGGGAAGCTCCTAGCACTAGTATGTGCCCAATAAATATTTTACTAAATGTAGATTATGATACTAACTCTGTTAGGTCTTGTATGCATTCTCCCTTGTTTCCTTCCCAGGGCCATAGTATTTTAATTGAACCATGGGCTGGGGAAGTGAAATGATCAATGTACTTAAATTCTTCTGTTTGAGTCATAAAGTGTACTGACATCACATCTTCTTAGAAATAGACTCTCCTACAAATTCCGTAACACTTGGAAATAAGAAATGCCTAGGCTTCCTAGATATCTGTGTTTGCTGGTGATTAAATTTTCACCATTGATTCTCAGTGTTGGAAGGCCCCTCAAGTTGCCCACTCTCCTTCAACATTTGGATCGTCCCTCCAACATCCCTGTCAAGTTGTCACCCATTCCAGGCTGAACACCTTCCCATGATAGGCGGCTCTTTTCTTGCCTCGGCATCCCTTCTAGCTCTGACAGCTCTATTAGAAATGCCTTCCTTCCACTGAGGCAACATCTGTCTTCCTAACATTCCACTCCTTGGGGGCCCTACAGAGTCAGTTTAATCCTGTTTCCCTTCCAGTTTCTAAAGGCAGCTCTCATGTCTTTCTGAGTTTTCTCTTTCTGGGCTATTCATCTTCCTTTTCTTTGTGTTCCACACATAACATGCACTCCAGTCAACTTGACTAGTGTTTTCTGAGTGCTCTGGCTTGGCGACACGTGGAAGATAGGATATGTGTCTCTACTAAATGTGAGCATGTTTAGTCTTCCTCTCCAAGGAGCCTAAGATGTATACTGTTTTTGTTGTTTGCTTTTATTTTTTAAATTTTCTCGGGATGGAAAAATGGTGAGGAAGGTAATCAGGAGGGGCTATTTTATTAATCTTGTGAAAGCATTTTTATTGGCAGAAGAGAAGTAATTTCAATTTAAATTTCAATTAAATCTCCAACCTCCAATCCCCAAAGAAAAACATCATAAAATAAATTACATGACTAGGCTTGGATTTAAGAAATAGAATCATTAGGCCTCCTTGAGGATGTTTTGCCAGTTCAAGGCGACTTCAAAGACCATTTTATTTAAGAATATCGGAAATAATAGGCCTGAATTGTGAAGGAAAAAAAATCGTATGCTTTGCCAACTTAAACTCCTTTTTATAAGGTTGAAATTAAACTTTAAAACTTAAACTCAAAAAATGTACTTACATTCACAACTGCAAAGAAAAACATAATGTGTAAGTGGTCAAGTCTTATTCACTATTTAAGTTAAAAAGGATAGTCTGTATTTACATAAGAGAAAAAACCCCATTTCCCTTGAAGGAAAACTTTCAATAGAAAGAAATATAGACTAAAAAATAAAACAGACAACTGTTTTCCTTAGCAGACAAGTGAAACCACGATGCCTTTCTTGTGTGAATCTACATTAAATTACTTACCTTCATTTAATGTTAAGCAGGAAATTAAAGTGTAAATCAGTTGCCAACATTTATTATACTTCATAAGGTGGCAGTGATTTAGTCACTCAGTCATGTCCAACTCCTGCCACCCCTGCCGGGCTCCTCTGTCCATGAGAATTCCCAAGCAATCACACTAGAGTGGGTTGCCATTTCCTCCTCCAAGGGACCTTCCTGACCCAAGGATCGAACCAGGTCTCCTTCACTGCAGGCAGACTCTTTACTGACTAAGCCACCAGGGAAGCACCACTTCCCAACATGCATGGCCCCAAACCAAATGCTGCAAGAGATTCAAACATTCAAACATCTATTGCAGGTCATTTGATAACGTTTTTGGGGAGTTTTAGGTTCAGCATATAGGAGACTAGTGTTGTGATAGTTTCAGGTGAACAGCAATGAACATACTATACATGTATCCATTTCCCCCCCTAAATTCCCCTCCCATCCAGACCACTGGCATTTTTTAAATAATGTCCCTGGGTGATTTTTGCATGTATCCAGGGTTGAGAACCAGCACCCAAAGGAACCACAGAACCTTTTCTGAATGCTGACAGGCCTTGCTAATGAGTGGACTATAAGGATTCCTCACTACCAGAGAATCATACACCTTAATTATGCACCTCAATCAACCTCCATTTTAAAAGCCCTTGGGCCTATGGGATAATATAATTTATGTAGACAATAAGCACAATCAGCCAGTTCCCTTTTTCTCTGCTTCCTCTGCCGGTTAGGCTACAAAGGATAGATGTCATCAAGCAGCTCTGGGTGCAAAGGCCCCAGCTGTTTTTCTCAGGCTGAGGTCTCTCTCCATGACCTATATTCAGGAGACATGAAGCATCTTCCCCTCTTGGTTCTGAAAAGAACTAAGGTTTTGCAGAGAAGCCCCACAATCCTTTGCTGGTGTTCTCCAGTGGCTATTTCCCAGCCTCCTGCCCTCATGGCTTTTCTCACGAGTGGAAGGAGGCATTTTTCCAGCTGCCACCTAAAACTGTAGTGAGGAGTACAGACTGAGCCTCAGGCTACAGTTGGACCCAAACCTGCAGTCACTGAATAATCCAGGAGAGAAGGAAAAGAAGACTTATCTTCCCTTTAAATCTTGCTACCTGCATGCCTCCCGGAGGCCAGAAAGCAGAACTGAGGTTGGTGACAGTGGCATCCGTATGCTATGCAGGACATCAAAGATGCATGAGAGCAAGCACACACTGGCGTGATGCAACATAACAAAATAATAGGAGCAGCCCAAACTAGTTCAACCTTTACAGACACCAAAACTTTTCCAGATAGAAAGTTAAAATTTGATAAAATAAAATCAGGTTTTGCTGTAATTATCTAAATGATAATTTTCTTTCTTTCTTTTTGTCTTTTTGTTTTTTGTTTGGCCGTGTGGTTTATGGGATCTTAGTTCCCCGACCAGGGATCAAACCTATGCCCCCTGCAGGAGAAGCACAGAGCCCTAACCCCTGGGCCACCAGGGAAGTCCCAGGATATTTCCCTTGAATTTCAGTCTTCTAGTTTGCAGCATAATAGTATCTACTACGCCCAGCTTTTTGTTTCCCAAAAGAAAGCCAAAAAAATCTGTCCTTGGTTGTTGGACACAACTGAGTGAGGCAGTCTTCAGTGGCACATAGTAATGAGACTTTCATTTTCCTTCTAATCCTGTTAAATTAGTGTTTGCTCGTTGTTGTTATTGTTCAGTTGTTGAGTCTTGTCTGACTCTTTGTGACCCAATGGACTGCAGCACCCCAGGCTCCTCTATCCTGCACTATCTTGCAGAGTTTGCTTAAATTCATGTCCATTGAGTCGATGATGCTATTTAACCATCTCATCCTCTGCCACTCCCTTCTCCTTTTGCCTTCAATCTTTCCCAGTGTCAGGGTCCTTTCCAGTGGGTCGGCTCTCCACATCAGGTGGCCACAGTACTAGAGCTACAGCTACAGCATCAGTCCTTCCAATGAATATTCAGGGTTGAGTTCCTTTAGGATTGACAGCTTTGATCTCCTGGCCTTCCAAGGGACTCTCAAGAGTTTTCCCCAGCACCACAGTTTGAAAGCATCAATTCTTCAGCGCTCAGCCTTCTTTATGGTCCAGCTATCACATTGTACACTTACTGGAAGAACTATAGCTTTGACTAGATGGACCTTTGTCAGCAAAATGATGTCTCTGCTTTTTAATATGCTGTCTAGGTTTGTCATAACTTTCCTTCCAAGGAAAGTAAGTAACAAATGTCCTTTCCTTCCAAGCGTCTTTTAATTTCATAGCTGCAGTCACTGTGCATAGTGATCTTGGAGCCCAAGAAAAGAAAATCTCTCACTGCTTCCACTTTTCCCCCTTCTATTTGCTATGAAGTGATGGGACCAAATGCCATGATTTAGTTTTTTAATGTTGAGTTTTAAGCCAGCTTTTTCACTCTCCTCTTTTACTTTCATCAAGAAGCTCTTTAGTTCCTCTTCACTTTCTGCCATTAGAGAATGTTTACTTAGTAGGTAGAAAGGATATGTTGGACTTCAGGCCCAACTTTTTTTAAAATCCAAGTACAGTTGACTTACAGTACTATGTTAGTTTCAGTATATATCAGTATATAGTATATAGCACAGTGATTCAGTATGTTTAGACTTTTTAAAATGTTATTATAAGATAATGACTATAATTCCCTGTGCTATACAGTGTATCCTTATTGCTTATCTATTATACATAATAACTGGATCTCTTAATCCTCTAACCCTAACTTGCCCCTCTCCCCTTCCTTCTGCCCTCTGGTAAGTACTAGTTTGTTTTCTGTATCTGTGAGTCTGTTTTGTATTGTTATAGTCATTTATCTGTGTTATTTTTTAGACTCCACATATAAGTGATTTCATACAGTATTTGTCTTTGTCTTTTTCTGACTTATTTCACTAAGCATGATATTCACTGGGTTCATTCACATTGCTTAAAATGGCAGACCTTAGTTTTTCCTGCAGTGGCTATACCACATCTTTGCAAATTCATCTGTTGATGGACAGTTGGGTTGCTTCCATATGTTGGCAATTGTAAATAATGATGCTGTGAACATTGGCATACATGTATCTTTTTGTATTAGTGCTTTCATTTTTTTTCTGGATATATACCCAAAAGTGGAATTGCTGGATATCATATCATAGCTCTATTTTTAGTTTTTTGAGAAACCTCCATACTGTTTTCTACCAAGCTATGTTCCTATCAACAGTGTATAAGGTTTTCCTTTTCTCCACATCGTCACCAACATTTGTTACTTGCAAATGATAGCAATTTGCTGATACTTTTGTTGATAGCAATTCTGAAAAGTGTGAGGTAATGTCTCATTGTTGTTTTGATTTGCATTTCTCTAATATTAGTGGTGTTGATCCGTCTTTTCGTGTGCCAGGCCCAACTCTTGCCAAGATAGGAAGAATTCAGGGGAAGATTCCATAGAAATTTGCTTTAGGCCATGCTTTAGAAAATTACCTTAGTAGCTTAATTTAAATTAGTTTAGACAAATCAATTAAAGTAATGATAAAGCATTTCTGAAGGACAATTAGGGCAATATGGAAAAAGCTTTGTAACATGTCTCTAGCGGACAGCAAGGCTGTTGAAATGTAAACTATATTTACTTGTTCCTCTGGTAGATGTTTATTCAGATCCTATATTAACCTATATTCCAAGTAAGCACTGAAGCTTTGGAGATTTTAAAGATAAATACGTAAGGATGTAGCCACAAGCAAAAAATATTCATTTAGCCAGAGATCACAGGGAGTTTGTGAAATTTCTATTATATAGAAGTCTCCTGATAATTCCTCATGATTAATGTCAAGTAGTTTATAAACATAAATACTGCTGGAGTTAAAGATGGGTTGTTAATAACGTCTTCTTAGAAAATTGCACAGGGAGAATGAATAAAGAATAACAATTTATTCTTTTTCAAACAACAATCTCTTCTCTACTATCCTCTATGACCGCTTTCATTTTTCCTCAATTTCTTCTTTTTTTAAAAAATATTTATTTCTTTATTTGGCTGTGCTGGGTCTTAGTTGCAGCATGCAAACTCTTAGTTGACACATGTGGAATCTAGTTCCTTGACCAGGGATCGAATCCAGACCCCCTGCATTGGGAACTCGAAGTCTTAGCCACTGGACCACCAGGGAGTTCCTCAATTTTTTAATTTTTAATCTCACTAACAGAGAGTACAATTTGAACTGTTGCAGTATATTTTCCTTTAAAAAGTTAAAATCTGTCTCTGTAGTAGTGTTCAGGTTGTGTTCAGGTCAATAAAAATAGTATAAGTCAATTGTGTGTACATGTGTGCATACACTAACGCAGAGTCTGCCTAGAAAAGGTGGTTTTACCATTTGGTGTCTGTCCCATTGCTGAGATGTGAACGAACATACTTTAACACTAGGGGCAATGTCAAAAGTAAGGTTTCACCTCTGGATCCAGCAAACTGTTACTTAACTTCCTAAACTGAGCCAATTAGAAGATGGTTTATGTGGCAGAAAGATGCTCTGCTGCTGCTGCTGCTGCTGCCGCTGCTGCTAAGTCAAGTCAGTTGTGTCCGACTCTGTGCGACCCCATAGATGGCAGCCCACCAGGCTCCCCACTCCCTGGGATTCTCCAGGCAAGAACACTGGAGTGGGTTGCCATTTCCTTCTCCAATGCATGAAAATGGAAAGTGAAAGTGAAGTCACTCAGTCATGTCTGACTCTTAGCGGCCCCATGGACTGTAGCCTACCAGGCTCCTCCGTCCATGGGATTTCCGAGGCAAGAGTACTGGAGTGGGGTGCCATTGCCTTCTCCGAGAAAGATGCTGTAGAGAATGTCGATTAAGAGGTCTAGCAAAATAGGGGTTTTTAAAACCATGAGTAAAATTAAGAAGATGACTGTTAAATATAAGTTACATTTTCTGGAACATTGGGTGCTGTAAACTACAACAGTCTGGGTTTTCTCAGTAGGTAGTTGTCAAAACCTGTCTGCTCCTCAGTGTGAAATTAGTCGTGGGAAAATTAAATCAATGAGCTGGAATCTACTTAGAAAACAGTTCAAGGTGAATGTAGTTATAAGCCTGACTAGCTAGCATCCAAACTTCCCATTTTGACCCTCGTTTTTTGGTTTGACTTACTGTTTGGTGAGCCTTTTCCCTGAAAATTGCTCGAGTCAGCTGTCTCCTTTTCTCAATATACTGCAAGGAGATGTTTTCCTTAATCTCTCCTAAATTTCACATCATTGATTTAGCCCACCAACTAAGCTTTTTACCACGTAAAGGTATTTCAGAACTTTGGTTCTGTTATCCAATGCAGCAATTTTCCTCTCTATTCTAATGCCAGCCATTAAGTTACAAATCCATGATGCTGTCAATCACGTTGTCAATTAAGATGTGGAGCAGAGTAGGATTAATGAGAGTCTTGCGGCATTCCACTGGAAACTGAGGAACGTTTAGCTTTTGTTAACTCAATTATTATTACTGAACCCATGCAACACTGTAGTGATCACTTATATTTTAAAAAAAATATTAGCCCCTTAGATGTATTCATTACATGAACAAATTGCAATAATTCCATTTAATGGAAAACCTACCAGCAGTAAAAAGAAATTGTCTATTGATAAACACCACAATCTGGGTGAATGCCAAAATTATTAGGCAAAGGGAAAAGAGCCAGTGATAAAAGCCTGTAGACTTCATGATCCAATTTATATGACATTCAGGGGAAAAGTAAAAACTATATAGATAGAAATTAGAACGCTGATTCCCAGGATCTTGGGATGAAAAAAGTGTCATTGACCAAAACGAATTACAAGAAAATGTTTTGGGTAATGGTAGTCATGACACAACTTTGTAAGTTTGTCGAAATTCAACAAACTACATCCCTAAAAAGGATTAGTATTACTGTATGTAAATTCAAACTAGGTATACATGATTTTTAAAAATATCTCATTATAAGAAATTTACTATGGGACTAATTAAATGTAATTTAATAACCTAGAATTTCTAAAATCTGTCTCTTTCCCCCCCTGCTTTGATTATTAAGGTATCTGTTGTTCAGTCACTCAGTGGTGTCTGACTCTGCAACCCCATGGACTGCAGCACGCCAGGCCTCCCTGTCCTTCACTATCTTCTTAAGTTTGCTCACACTCATGTGATGCCATCCAACCATCTCATCCTCTGTCGTCCCCTTCTCCTCCTGCCCTCAATCCTTCCCAGGATCAGGGTCTTTTCTAATGAGTTGGCTCTTCATATCAGGTGGCCAGTGTATTGGAGTATTCTATTTCACTACTTCTGTTCCATCTTCTATAATTTTTCAAAGGTTACTCAGCCACTCGAATGTCTCAGAAACAAACACTTATGTTTTATCTTTAAATAGGAGTTTCCTATACTTTAAAAAAAAAAAAAAAGTTGCAGTTCCACTAATACCCTTGCCAGTTTTAAAGATTAACCTCTTTGAAAAGAAAGCAGAGTATCTTAATTACCTCTTAATCCTTCACTTGCTAACATAGTACTCCCTCACCTAAGCCTGTCTCTGTATTGTTCTTCTTCCTCATTCTTGGAACAGAAATTCAAACTACAGGTCTTAGACTTCCTTGGTGGTCCAGTGATTATGAATTCACCTTCCATGCAGGGGGACACAGGTCCCCTGGTCGGGGAACTTAAATACCACATACCTCAGGGCAACTAAGCCTGTGTGCCTGCAATGGAGACCCAGCACAACCAAAAAAAATTAAATTCTACAGGCTGGGGTAACAGAGACTCCTGGACGAAACCAAGGAAACCTTAGTCTTTGTTAACTCAATTATTCCATACATGGGGGTCCTGCCTCCTCTCCCTCAAGACTCTGCCTCCTGGAAGTGACAAATACCCAAATGGTGGCAATCAGACAATGTCAAGTAGAGTGTGAAAGTGAAAGTGAAGTCGCTCAGTCGTGTCCCACTCTTTGCGACCCCATGGACTGTAGCCTACCAGGCTCCTCCCTCCATGGGATTCTCCAGGCAAGAGTACTGGAGTGGGTTGCCATTTCTTTCTCCAGGGGATCTTCCTGACCCAGGAATCAAACCTGGGTCCCCATATTCCAGGCAGACGCTTTAACCTCTGAGCCAAGGAGAGTGCAGGTTGACAATATTAGTGCCCCGCTCAGTCCTGTTTGTTTTGGTTGTTGTTGGCTGGTGGTTTGGTTCTATTTTGTGTTTTTTGAAGGCTAGACTCTAACATTTGATTACCAGTTTACAGTAAGAATTCAAGCCACAGATTGTTGGAGATACATTTAACATCTTATTTGCCACTTAAAATCTATGTTAATATAGATTTTATATTAATATACTAAATCTTATATTAATTTTTTTTCTCACTACAAGCTCTTTATTAACAAGTTGAATAAAAAAGGAAGAGAGAGAGAGGTGTAAAAATACTTTTCCTGAAGGCCCCAGGAAGGGGAGGCACTGTCAGAACTCACTTGGCCAGGGCAGGCAACCCAGCCAGAGGCAGAAGGGAGACCAGGGCCCGGCCTGGGAGCAGCCCGCGGCCCAGGGTGCTGAGAGCAGGAAGGCTCAGGCCTCAAGCAGGGGCCATGCAAACGCCAAGGCCCTGCAGGGAGTGATGGGTTGAGGGCTGCCTGGAGGAAGCCACGAGCACCATCTTCCCCTGCATTGGGTAGACACACGTGTACGCATGAGAGCTGGTATCTGTTCACAGCTTACGTACACAGAGCGGAAAGAGGGGTTCCAGAGTTGAGGAGTAGCTTTGAGAAGTCTCTAGAAGCCTGAGGGCAAGGGCAGAACCTGGAGGCTGCTGTTCCCCTCGGAGCCTCAGGAGCCCAGGCCCTCCTGCCGGCACTGGAGGACCTCCATGACTGCCTTTTCAGGCATGGTCAAAGTGGAAACTTGGATGATCACTTATGCTGTAACTGATATGGCTCCATATAGCTTCCTCTTTGATGATGAGATCTTGCCCTCACTTTTTCTTTTCATTGTGTTCTCTGGGCTCTAGTTTTATATTTTGGGGTGGGGGTGGGGTGGGGAATGTTACTCCTTTCTCTTCAGAATTCAAGTTTTCTCATCACTTTGGCAAGTTTCTGTCCTTTGGTAGAAGCATATCCTTTTCAATGTCTTAATCAGGGGACCAGGAAACTAACTCCTTTTTTCAATATTATCCAAGGAGCTTTGAAGGGTGAGTGGTTTTTAGATTGGCTGGAAAAAAAAAGGGGGGGGAGGATAAACAAACACAAGTGGGAATGACCATTGTAGGTTTAAAGATAGAGAAGAGATAAGCCTTTCAAAAATAAAATAATAGAACATATGATTATAAAGAGTGAAGAAAGGAGAGCAGTAAAATGCAAACACATTAAGAAAGCTGATATAACCTTTGTATTGTCTGCCAGGGTTGAGCAAAATGTGTTAAATGTGGCATGTGCTAGAAACATCTAGCACAATGTTGGTTGTCTTTCTCACTTGTCTACTTGAGGGCAAACTTTTAGATGAATATGAATTTATAAAGACTTTTATATTTTGATAACCTACTTCAAGCCATCATGGCTGCTACTTAGCCCAGGTAATATTTACTTGTGAAATGCTCTCTGGTATTAATTTGATAAAATAGATGCAAATGCCAAATATAACTTAAGCGTTAAATCTATGGCTAAAAAATATTTTCTAAGGGCAAAAAAATGGCCTTATCAAAGATTTTGAAGATTTGACTATGGTGTGTTACCTTACACATGACTTTATTTTCTGTCTAGGACTGAAAATCAGCCTCATCTTTCCATTTTTCTCATGTTTTTCTGTAGACTCTACATTATTCCTTTTCTCCTTTTTGCGTGTCACTGTAAATGAGAGATATACCTATTTTTCTAAAATGGTTGGGGCCAAAAGAAAAACATGGATGTCCCCAGAAATTGTTTTAATCATCCTCTGATTTTACACTTTGTTCTGTGATTCTCATACAGTATCAGATTACTTTAATTATTTAGGTTCATAAACCTCACTGAACACTGCTAGAACAGAGCTATACTTTGCATTTAGCATTATCCTATGCAATGTTCCATGCATATTTTTTGACGTGCAGGTAGTGTGAAATCAAGGAAATTAACATTTACATTATATTTTTTGTTTTGAAGATAACACCTCAGATCCTTCCTTTTCTTACATCGAATATTTCTGAGTTTTAGACTTCTCTGTTGAGCTAAGTGGTTTTTCAATGTCCATAACCTTCTGTCATGTCCTTGGTTTTAAGAAGTGCACCATAAGCATTATTCCAGTGAACTGCAGCTTAGAGCTGGAAAGAAACTTGCAGATGTTTTCATCAGACCATCTTACAAGGCTCTTTGTAACTTCCCACAAATTACACAGTGCCTAAGGTCAAAGGCAATGTGAAGACTCTGTGCAAAGAGTTCTCAACCCAGGGCACATGGGACAATGCAGCTTACAAAAGACCAGGTACAGATTTTAGAAGCAAGAAAGACCATCAGCCAAGGAGGGATGCCAGAATCTTTCATTATGGCAACCACTCTTGTCAACATGGAGAAGTAGAGCATTTATATAGACCCATCTACTTTGTACTTGGCCTTAAAAAAGTTTTTTTTAATATTTATTTTTATCTATGTATTTGGCTGTACCAGGTCTTAGTTGCGGTGTGCAGGGTCTTCGAGCTTCACTGCTGTACGTGGGATCTTTAGTTGAGGCATGTGAACGCTTAGTTGTAGCATGTGTGACCTAGTTCCCTGACCAGGGATCAAACCCAGGCCCTCTGCATTGGGAGCAGAGTTTTAGCCACTGGACTACCGGGAAAGTTCCTGTAGTTGGCCTTTTAGAATCCTAGCTTTAAACAGGAAAATGAGTAAGAATGATCTTTCATGCTACGAGCTGGCCCATAGAACAAAGCTCAGTTAGAGAAGTTGAGCAAAAACAGCCAATAGACTGATTTCTCAAAATGAAGTCATAAACACACCCACAGCCTGAGAGGAATGTAAATAAGCACAGAGTCAATACAGAATTTCTCAGGCAAATTATTTAATATGTCTGAGTATCTATTTCTTCATCTGTAAAATGGACATAATAATACTTCTTAGAGTTGTTGCCCAGATTATATCAGAGGTGCAGAAGAAAGCACTTAGAACACAGCCTGGCATATGGTCAGAACTCAGATATTGGCTACTAACCTTAATATTTACCCAAGTGGAACTAAATTCTGTAATTTCTGAAAGAGGAGTCAAAACTGAGAGGACATGGCAATAGAGAGGAAAATAAATTCATCTAATGGGCTTCCCTGGTAGCTCAAATGGTAAAGAATCTGCCTGCAGTGCAGAAGACCCTGGTTTGATCCCTGGGTCAGGAAGATCCCCTGCAGTAGGAAATGGCAACCCACTCCAGTATTCTTGCCTGGAGAATTCCATGGACAGAGCAGCCTGGTGGGCTACAGTTCATGGGGTCACAATGGGTCAGACACCGCACAGGACTAAGTGACTTTCACTTTCACTTTCAATGGTACAAGGAGCCCTGAACAGGAATAAAGCATGAGAAAAGAGGTATCCCGTTAGCATGTATAACATCCTATGGAAAAAACTGAACGAACTTTTTGGTCAACCAAATAGTTTGAGCTCAGGGCCAAGCATCTAGACATTAATAGATGGCCTCATTTGTTCTTTATGCGGTTGCCGCCATGATTAATTCTTCTACCACTTTAATCAACTCCATTTATGTTCTGTCTTCCTGATAAGTTCTAAAACATTTGGATTCCCCTCTAACTGTTATCATTGTAGAAATGGAGCCGAAGTCAGTTTTCCTGTTCAGCAATGTGAGATATGTATATGTATATGCTTCAACAATGGTGATGCCTTACTCATAAAAGGCAAACTTTGGTGTATATAGTTACCCAAGCATTAACCAGTCTTGTTTTCTAAATAATTGGTGACTGAGGTCTGGTTTTTTTTCTTTTTAATGTATGTTAGTTGTGACTTAGGCATAGGGTAGGCTTTGTAAAATGCCAGCATGAAAAATAGTAGCAACCTGTAAAATATAATGGACATGCAGAAAAATTCACCCTCACCATGAACATCCCACAGCCAACAATTTCTACCATTTGCTGAAACACTTCCTAATAGTCTGGCATCCTCCAGACTCCTTTGTGTGTATTAATATAAGCAATAACTCCATGTGCTCGATCTTACTATTATCACCATTGAGGCATATCAGTAGCTGCCTTGATCCTAAATTCATCATTTGCAATATTTTAAGAGCTTGTCATTTTTGTCCCTTAAGATTACATACCTAAAGAAGGATAACTAGCAAACTAACATATTGTGAAGGATAGTACTATCTGATTTTAAAATTGCTAATGTCACAGTGGGCTTCCCTGGTAGCTCAGCTGGTAAAGAATCCGCCTGCAATGCAGGAGACCTGGGTTCAATCCCTGGGTTGGGAAGTTCCTCTGGAGGAGGGCATGGCAACCCACTCCAGTATTTTTGCCTGGAGAATCCCCACAGACAGAGGAGCGTGGAGGGCTACAGTCCATGGGGTCACAAAGAGGTGGACACAACTGAGCGACTAAGTACAACGTCACAATAACTATAACAACTAGGGCTTGTAAGTAGTTAACGACTTCATTTATCAAATGTACCATTTATCAGCCATGTTATTTATAGATAAATGGATATAATAACATGTGCAAGATGTACATCAAACATGTTTTTCTATATTTTATAAGATATGAGTAATGGGGAGCAACCTGACAATGTCACTTCAGGAACAACAGACACAAGTGAATAATCTGGGTGGGTTCTGTTTGCAGAAAGAATGAATCTACGCTTAGGTGTTTGTTCAACTAGAGAGGATGTTTGTTACGGTTGGATGGGCTACCAATGCTGAGGTTGCCACAGCCCTCCCTACATGACTCATTAGTTATGGTTATTAGTGAATTAATTACCTGCTGAAACCCCAGAAAAGAGATAGGAGACAGGAGATGAGTAGATTCCTGCCATCTTGTTCTGTTCATATCTGCACAGCTGCATGGCTATTTTGAGAGAAAGTAGAGGGCAGTACCTTTCATTTTAAGCAGATGGGAATTGCAAACATCACTTCTTTTGGTCTGTTGTGGAAAGGTTAGTTCTGGGTCCAACTTACCTGCAAGGGAAGCTTGGGAATGTGGCCTCCAGCAGGATGCCTTATGCTCAGATAAAACTTCATAACTTTGAAGAAAAGAAAAATGAAGTTAGAGGAACAGCTAACCGTCAGGCACACTCAGCCACTTTTGGTCTCTTATTGTGTGATCTCTGCTTATGTAAGTGTATGTGCCATTCTTAAAAGCAATGATTCTCACAATAGAAAGTTGTATTTACTGGCTTTCTTAAGGGTATAGAGACGCAGAGTCAAGGCATGTGTCAAACACTTGGAATTGCTAATAATTAGTGCCTACCAAGTCTATCAGGGTTTCCCTGGTGGCTCAGTGGTAAAGAACCCACCAGTGCAGGGGGTACAGGTTCAATTCTGGGTCAGGAAGACCCCCTGGAGAAGGAAATGGCAACCCACTCCAGTGTTCTTGCCTGGGAAATTCCATGGACAAAGGAAGCTGGCGGACTGCAGTCCATGGGGGTCAAAAAAGCATGGGACACAACTCAGTGACTAAACAACAACAATCAAGTCTATTAATGACATATTATAACAAATAGACCTAAAATTCTTATCATTCAGAGCATTGACTTGCGTCTACCTTCCACCATGCTTGGCACCATTTAGGAATAATAAATGCTTTTTAATGTAATGTTCCAGATTAAATGGGGAGGGAGGGATGATTTGTTATCCCATATACTGCCAATTGCTCATCTCTTTTTCTACTGTTTCTCATTTCCAGTTTGATCACTCATGGCTTTGGGACCCCAGCAATATGTGCAGCCCTAAGCACTTTCCAAACAGTCCTCAGTGAAATGCTGAACTACTTGGAAAAACACACGACTCACAAAAATGGTGGAGCAGCAGATTCTGGCCAAGGACATGGCACCTCGGAGAAAGCCCCCCTGCGGAAAACTTCAGAGGCCGCCGTGAAAGAGGGCAAAACCGAAAAGACAGACTAACTACATCAAACAGAATCTATTTCCAGAGAGTCTTGCTGCTGATATTTTTTCTAATTTATATATCATTGAGGGTGATTAATCTTCAGTGGACAAAATCTCTGCCCTCCCCCAGCCCTCCATAAAAAAAAAACAAAAATGGAAATGAAAAATGAAACAAAAAAGGACAAAATCAAAAAAAAAAGACAAAAAAAAAGGAAAACAGCAGTGTAACTGTGTGATAAAGTTGTCACTTTTTAATTTATGTTATGATAAACTCCTTTTGTGCACGTAATTTATTGTTCCAAATTATATACATCACAATTTTTAAGCACTTCTGGACTTTGGAGAGGCAGCACATGCTTTTTCACATCTAACTGATGCACTTTCTTATCCAACTCTGTAGTTAGGGATCAGAAAGCATGACCAAACTGGAACCCACCACCAGCGCCCACAGTGCCCGTCTTTCTCCACTTAATCCCCTATAACAAAAGAGTGCCTCTTTCCACTAAATAGACCAATCTGGCGATCAATCCATCAATAAATGCTTTGGGAACTGAAAAGGGCATTCATGAATCTTTGTCCTGTGAACTGACAGCAATTTTAAAATCTTGGTCACCGCTAGCCCACTTAACTACCAGTGCCTTGGTGGTATTTAAAAACTCCAGAAAACTCTATCCCCTCTTCATGTGATTATTCCCACCCCATCCTAAGACCAATTTTTTAAAAGAAAAGACTCAGCAGAATGTTTAAGAGATAAGAGATGACCTCTTCTATCCAATCTCCTCACATCCCCAGCCTAACAGTTTAAGGAAGCAGACGGCACATAGCGGGTCAGGGCAAGATGGATATAGGAAAGGGTAGCTCGGCTACTTAGGCTTCCAAAGAAAAGCTGTGGTAGTGTCTCACCTGGAAAAGCATGAGAATAGAAACAGCACTGTCCAGGAAGCCCTGCCCAGGAAGCCCTGCCCCTCAGAGACAGGAGAGGAGCCCAGGGAACTCGTGGAGGCCCCTCGAAGTGTTGGCGGCCAGTGATTGTGTGGTTATAATGACAGCCGCTCTTCTTTTTCTGCCTTTGTCGTTCTTCTACCTGCCAGTAGCTGTGTTCTAAACCTTTAGAGGCTCAAAGCATTCAGGTCTGTGTTCAATAAAGAAAACGAAAACACAGTGATCAGAGAAGACTTTTGCTTTTAAGATGCTTCCTTTTTTCATAGCTTGTTCTTAAGCCTTATTGTCCTTTAGTTAAAACACTGAAAACAAGAGGTTCCTGGCTGCAAAGTCCAGGGGCTAATTGAATGAAAGTTCAGTCCATTAAAACCTGAATGTGTAGAGAAACCTAATTGGCACCACATAGTACTAACCTTTCTACTGTTAACAGTTCTCAAAGTTGTAAGCAAATAAAAATGTAGGTCATCATCAATGAAAAATATCATTTAAAAAACACGTGAACCTCTGACATTGTTTAGCATGAAAATATTCTCCTCTCGTTAACATACATCAATTACTTTCAGAAAGTCTCGGCCACAGTATAACCCCATAAGGAATATTATTATTATTTTTAATGGAAAGGAAATTGCTTGAGAGTTTTCATCAAGAGATCACAAGAAAATGTTTTTTACCTGATAATTCTTAAAATCATTTAACTTTTATCTTCAATCTTGTACAGAAAAGAGGAACATAACCAATGGATATTTAAATTTTCTAGATTAAATTCCGTTAACAAAAGACCCTAATAAGGGATTCTATAATAAAGCGGTTTTATAGTTAACGCAGTAGAAGAGTTTAAAGAAAATGTAAAAGTAATGCATTGTGACTTCGTGTGTTTCTCTAGTTCCATTTTTTAAAATCTTACCGTTATTCATGGCTTTAAATTTGTTTAATAAAATAGAATAAAAGCTGAGATTCTGCTGCAGTTCCAAATTTCATCACAAAATAAATTGATTCCATTTTACATGAAAATTCCCATATTGTAAAATATATACATGAAACAAAAAATGATGACTATTTCAGTTTAATAAGTAGTAGGAAAGCTATATGCAGATAATGCGGGCTACTTATTTCCTTAATGAAATTTCCACATTGACTTTTATTCCTTTTATTATTAACATACATATGTACTTAATATGGCATTTTGATATGCATATCTGCTAGGTGCTTAATGTAGTTATATACCATGTCAAATGTTCACCCATAATCAGACAAAAAAATTAGATCCGGCTTATAGTACCAGCTTACTTCACCCATAGATGTAACTAGTTGAGGTTCTTAACACCTCATTGGGGTGTTATATTTATTAACTTTGGAAACAGAAGTATAACTATAACTACAGTGCATATTATTTACCAGGATTTTGGGTGTCTTCAGAACCTTAAATGGACAGCACCCATCATTTAACTTAACCAGCCATTAGGACATAAATGAATCAATGGACTGGTCATGTTCAGAGTAATTATTTATCATATTTAATAGACATTGTTAACATGCCAACTTTTACCTTGTATATAATAGGTACTCAACACTTTTTAAATAAATGAGTAAATGAATGTGTGTGTGTTCTTTGTCCAAAATGGGCCAAAGGACCTTTTACTTTTTTTTTTTTTTTTGATACCCATTGCTTCAATCTGGCTGGATTCTTCCAAGGTAGTTTATGGATAACACTTTTTATTTGAGTAAGAAAATATTTCCACTCTATCACATTAGTTGCAATTAGGTGCATTTAATATAAAACAATAAAAGCAACAAGGTAAGTATCAGAATGTCCACAGAAGTAAAATTATCATCATTATCAGTATCATAATTTATAGCAAAGGAAGAAAGTTCACCAAAATCTGATTTTCAGTGTTTTAGTAAGAAAGCAATGAAAAAGCTTTCTAGATTAACTATTACTGGCCCAGGCATTTTGTCCAAACCTGTCATTGCTGCTGCTGCTGCTGCTAAGTTGTTTCAGTTGTGTCTGACTCTGTGTGACCCCATGGACTGCAGCCCACCAGGCTTCTCCGTTGCTGGGATTCTCCAGGCAAGAACACTGGAGTGGGTTGCCATTTCCTTCTCCAATGCATGAAAGTGGAAAGTGAAAGTGAAGTCACTCAGTCGTGTCCAACTCTTAGCAACCCCATGGAGTGCAGCCTACCAGGCTCCTCCATCCATGGGATTTTCCAGGCAACAGTACTGGAGGGGGTGCCATTATTAGAATTAATAAACTTGTGAAAGATTGAGCCAAACTCCCACAAAAAGAAATGTTTGTTTTAAAGCCATTTCAGTAACCAATTTAAATGCCATTTCCATGGTTATTTCACTGGAGTTATTTTTTAACTTAAGTTTAGGGTTCTCTCAAAGTAAACTCTGAATTATTCTATATTTTCTTCTCTGGAAAGATCAGAGCACAGGAAAAATATCTAGTCTATTCTCCTGCATCCTTCTTTCCAGATGCTTTTAAAAAGGGTAATTCTTTCTAGTTTTGTAGTTCCTTTTTTCTTTCCCATCTGTGAGGGTGTGTTCTCTTCAGTGTCTAAGACCAAACATGACCTTTAGCATAGATCAGCGTCCAGACCCTGTCATCTGGTGCTTTTAAAGTAAACGTGTCAATGAATTATCCTTGTTAAGATGAGTAAAGCAATGTAATTCCATTGCCCTATATTTTCTTTCTTTTGGGTTTCTTTGGAGGTGTTTTTGACCAGTAATTTTTTAAATGTATCAGCATCTTTTACACAATGAATATGCCATCTCCCTATGAAAGCCAAGTCAATATATGAGAGGTGGCCTGAGATAGTGACTAAGAGCATAGTGACTAAAGCCAAATTACCTGGGTTCAGATCATGAACCTTTCATTTGCTTCTGTGTGATCTTGGGCAAGTTGCTGAAACTTTCTGTGTCTCCACTTCCCCATCTGTAAAATAAGGATAATAATAGATACCTATTCACAGAATTACTGTCTGAATCAAAGAGTTGACATATCCAAATTGCCAAGAGCAGGGGCGTAGCTACTGCTACTTGAGTATTAGTTGTTGTCATTCATACTTAGAGTTGGGACAAACCATACTTTTTATCTCCTCAGTTTATTGAATCCTTTCTATTATATATGTCAGGCTCTGTCTGAGAGACTGAAGATGGTGGGATTAAGTGTTTTTCTTGAGGGTTTCTTGCGGTCTCCTATGATGATCCCAGCCATTAGAATATGGTTAGCATCCTGATGTAAATGTGCTCAAGTTACTCCGACACAAACCAGACCCAGGTCCAGGAGATTGTGGGGAGGGAGGGAAATCAAGGAGGGGGTTGTAAAGGTGGAAGGGAAAGGTAGAAACCAGAAATAGGAGATTTTACGGTTCTGGGTAAGTTAAAAACATTTAGGGCAGGATGTGATTTTTGAAGACTAACTGATGTTGCTTGTATTTCTGGTTATTTTTTCCCTCCATTTGCAAGGGCACCTAACAAGTTGCCCATACTGCCTCAGGGAAGGACCAAGTGGATGCAGGCAGCAGAGCCGTTGCACCACTCTACAAGTTTTCAGTTGCAAAACCCTAGGCCCTGAGGAGGACTTGAGGGTTTCTGTTTCGTTTTGTTTTTTTCAGGTGTGGCACGCAGGATCTTTAGTTGCAACATTCGAGGTCTAGTTCCCCGATCAGCTGTGGAACCTGGGCTCCCTGCATTGGGAGCGTGGAGTCCTAACCTAGGGAAGTCCTAGGACTTGAGGTTTAAAAGTCAGTCAGGACCTTTATCTTTCTCCTCATACACTCATACACACACACACACATATACGGCAGCCCAAAAAAATAGTCCTCAGGCTGACAAAAGAATGAGAGGATAAAAGAAGCATTGAAGAAAGGTTAGTGATCATTGCATCCCTCTAAGATGAGACCACATCCTGGGGGTGCAGGAGGGAGAAAGAAGACCCGGCCCTGAGCAGAAGCTGGGATGCTGTCTATGTGGAGTGTGTCTAGGCAGACAGTTCTCGGACAACCTCACTGGGTTTTCCCCAAGAAGAGTCTCTCAGCATGGCCAGGAGAGACCAGGACGATGTGCATGTGAGCAGAAAACAAAAGCAGTAGCTATTCTGGCAACTCATAGAGATGAAGCAAAAAATGGATATTTCAGGCACACCCACAAGGAACCCAGGTAGCTGGCGAGCAGGGCAGGTTGGACTCTAAGAAAATGGACAATCATAAATTATTGAGTGCCCTAGAAGTGTTTTCAGATTCACAGTGCCAGAACAAAGAGTGATAGGAGCAAAATATCTCCTGCATTAACACGGAAAAAGTCACTGTCACGTTCATAAATCCAGTGCATAAATCCTGTAAGCACGTTGCTAAAACCAAGATTTTAAATGAAAGAGCAATGCAAAACAAAACTGACAACTTGTTGTCTCATGCACAGCAGAGCATTCTTGGTACATAGTATCATATCCTCAAAAAGCACTGAAATGGGTATAAATGCTTATTGTTCCTAATTATCCTAATTATAAAGCCTATTTACTAGCAGTTGAGATGCTTTTTTTCTGGAGTAGTGGAGAAGGTATGGCAAAGCTGCATTTTCTTTCTGACTTCCTAAATGTTTTCTCTAATTAGTTAACTTCCATTTTATAGTGGATAAATTTTGCTTTCTTAATGAATAACAGAATTTCACTGATAATTATAGTCTTTTATCCTAGAAGATATAAAGCTATTATATTGGATTTGAAACAGAAGACTTATAATGATTTTATTGAAAGGGTTTTGGCGAAGATTGCCTGTGACTTTCTTAGAACATGTAAAAAAAAAAAAAGCAGTATTATGCTCAGAGCACACTGTATATAAGTTTTTCCTCTATCGCCTGGCTACACTGAACGAAAGCATGTATTTAATTGTTATAAGGACATGTAACTCCTAGAACAAATAATAGTAACTTTGGGAATTCCAGATTTCTTTACAAATTGTTCAAGCTAAAATTCTAATTTTCAGCAATAGATCATATTAAATAACAGACTTTCTTGAACCCAGAAATTCTTCTTATAAAATCATTTCACTGTCATGATGAGAACGGAGACTAATCAAATTCATTCATCTATTTATTCACTCAACAAATACTCACTGAGAACTTAGTACATGCTAGTCACTACGTTAAATATTTAAAGATTCATATTAATTTCAAATCCTCATGCTCATTTCCAGTGGCTATGTAGAATTTCTTATTATGTACTTATTTTTTAGTAAGTCCTTGATCACAGAGTGAAAATACCTTATTTTGTGTTATGCATTTATTCATTTATACCCCTGGATTCTTTAAAAATAAGATTTAATACAGTTTTCAGGAACTTATACAGATAATAACATAATACAATTTAGAAACAGCTGGGAAACACAAACTGATCATCAAAAGTAGAGCCAGAAATAAAGTGAAAATAAAAAATAGAGTTATGAGTATATACTATAAGTGTGCTCTGTCACATTCAACTCTTTGTGACCCCATGGACTGTAGCCCGCCAGGCTCCTCTGTCCATGGGATTTCTCAGGCAAGGATACTTGAGTGGGTTGCCATTGCCTTCTCCAGGGGATCTTCCTGACCCAGGGATTGAACCCACATCTCCTGCATCTCCTACATTGGCAGGAGATCTTTACCACCGAGCCACTTGGGAAGTCCCATTTACTACAGGTAGGTAACAAATTTAATTCTAACAGTAAAATGGAAATTGATCATTTATTCAACTCACTGTGTTTGCGCCTAAGACTAAGCCAAAACAATTGCTAGGCAGAAATACAACTATTTCTGACACTTAGATTAAGAGGGGGAAAGTCTTTCAAAAAAATCTTTGGGAAAGGAACAATGAACAACACTCTTTCAGCAGACTAGAGTTTCTCAAACTCAGCACTTCACTAATTTGAATGTAAATATATTAATACTGTTTTTGTGTTTGTGATAGAGTAAAGAGATGTATATAGAAATACATAGAGATAAAATATCTTTCTGAAGGATGCTTTACAACAAGATTCTCAGTCTCTTTCATTTAATAACAGCTTCAAACAATATCACACCCAAAATACAGATTTGTCAAGTTTTGGTAATGGTAATGAACTTTTAAGTATTGTTTTCTGAAGCCAAACACTTTCTTATACACAAAAATAGGCATGTCCATTGATAACTGCATAATCAGTATTATCTGTAAGATAGACAAATGTGGAAAAACTTCATCTACTCTTTAGTCAAATCCTAATCATGATAATTTTTATTTCCCTTATATATTTCTCAAATATATTTACATTTTTAAACTAATTTGTCTTAATATTTTGCTTTATATTTTGGGATCAGGTTAAAGTTCTATGGGTCCCATGAATATTATCTGCCCTCTTGATTGGCTTTTACTCCTGAACTACTAGTCAAAATAGTAAATGGTCTTTTAAGCTTCAAAAGTCAACATAAAACTCATTTGCCATAAAAATAAATATTTAAATGCTCCCTGTTTCTGTAAACTCCTTGAAAAAAATTTTAAGGTCATCAATATGATGTGTTTCCCTGAAACTGCCCATGAAATTTGTTTTCTTACTGGAGTTGTTTTCTTTCTTTCTGTAAACCTAAAAAAGTAGAAGTTTTGTTTTATGCATTTTGGCAACCTGGAATGACCAGTTCCAAGGATGATTTGGCTTGTAATGATAATCTCTGCTTTCTTGGGTTTGGAGAACATAATTGTATTATTTATCTAGTTATTTGCTTTTCTAGTTGTTCAAAGTATTGGCTATTTTTATAAAATTCTTTAGAAGTTTCTTCAGTAGTGATTGGAAATAGATTTTTTTGCACTATTAAAGTACGTTTATTATGTAAAAAAAAAAAACTAATTTGAAATGAATTAACAAATCAACAAGTAATGTAAAGTACTATTATGGAGACAAGATGACAAAGATTTAATTTAGGCAAGGAGAGAGAAGGTAAACCTTACTAATGAAACGGAAAATAACTTGAAGGACGGTGGTGTTTAATCCATGGGGACAGCGAAGATCACTTCTGGTGGGGGAATAGCATGTGCTGAGACTTCGAGGAGGAAGAGAGCTTGGCATCTGCAGGAACAGTCAGAGGCCAGTGTGGCTCCCATGGGGTGAGTTAGGACCAGATGAGCCATGGGTAGGGGTGGAGATGAAATGGCAGGAATGTTCCAGACCTGTGGTCCAACTCTAGATTTTGTATTTCATAGTATGTGCAGTAGAGAGCCAATGAGAGTTTTTAATCCAGAAAAATGATGAAACCAGTTGGGGTTTTCAGTCCTCAAAGCCTCTTCCTATCTGTCCTTTAGAACCCTTATGTTTTTCTTTCTTTTTAGGGCTCCCTTCCAGTTGGAAACAGGTAGATAATTTTGGGAGCTTGGAAATAAATGTTTTAAAATCTCTTTAGAAAAGCAGGTGCATGTCTGTAGGATGAGGTGGACAAGGAGCATCGATGAGAATCTAGAGGGAGGCTGCCCAGCCCCCTACCCCTTAGACCTCGGGGTAAGTGTGATAATCTGCATCTTCAAAATCCTGAATTGCTGAAGTCCTCAGTGAAGATACCCAACCAAAGATCATGGCAGAGCCACTCTCTTTGATGTCTGAAGTTTCATATTCCCCAGGAGCAGTTGCTGAGAGTGGGTCTGGCAACCAATTGATATTCAACTATTTGCCACATCATGTTTTATCTTTAGTATATGGCTTCCTTAGAAACTGAACTTGACTTTTCACTAGCAAGTATTCAGCAGCAAAAGTTCATCTCAAATTTTTATTTATTTTATTTTTTGGCCGTCCTGTGTGGCTTGCAGGATCTTAATTCCCTGAACAGAGATTGAACCGGGGCCCTCCACAGTGAAAGCATGGAGTTCTAACCACTGGACCCCCAAGAAATTCATATGAACTTGACATTTTAGATGTACTCCAAGCATTTTTGGAAACCATAGTCAAGTGTGTTTTTGTTTGTTTTGCTTTTAATTGAGATATAATTTACAACATTTTATTAGTTTCATGTGCCACTCACCGGATTTTGTATGTATTGTGAAATGAGCATCATGGTAGTCCTAGTTAACACCTGACCATCCACAGTCAAGTGTTTTGAATGTTTTGAACATGTCTGTGAATTGAACTTAATTTTCTGTGTAAACGAGGTTGACAATTTCCTCAAAGAGGGGTGAAAAGAACAGTATTAGAGACTAAACCTGTGTTAAATAAAAACTGGTTTGAACTTAGTTAAGGAGAAACTTCATTCAAAGAGATCATTGCAGGGTGGGAAGGGGGACCTCTTGCAGGAGGGAGACACCCCAGCGGGAAGGTCTGCAGGATTCAATGGTGCAGCAGAAAAGGACTTTACTTTTTAATTAAATTTATTTTAATTGGAGGCTAAGTACTTTACAATATTGTATTGGTTTTGCCATACATCAACATGAATCCACCACGGATGTACACGTGTTCCCCATCCTGAACCCCCCTCCCACCTCCCTCCCCGTACCATCCCTCTGGGTCATCCCAGTGCACCAGTCCCAAGCATCCTGTATCCTGCATTGAACCTGGACTGGTGATTTGTTTCTTATATGATATTATACATGTTTCAATGTCATTCTCCCAAATCTTCCCCCTATTCCCTCTCCCACAGAGTCCAAAAGACTGTTCTATACATTTGTGTCTCTTTTGCTGTCTTGCATACAGGGTTATTGTTACCATCTTTCTAAATTCCATATATATGCGTTAGTATACTGTATTGGTGTTTTTCTTCCTGGCTTACTTCACTCTGTATAATCGGCTCCAGTTTCATCCACCTCATTAGAACTTTAATAAGAGATGGAGAGTAAATAAGGCTAGAAGGAATCTGGGGTGGGGGAGGACGTGGAGTGATCGACAGTTCATCCAGGAATGCCTCTTCTTTGGGTCAGCTGATTCTCGGAAGGGTTGTTAAGGAGGGCTTGTACACTGGCTCAGGTTGAGAGTAACCCAAAGTTCAAGAGTTTGTGGGAAGAAACCAACTTCACTTCACTTTGGTCAAGTCAGGTATTTTGTTCAGATTAGTCAGTGGGTACAAACTGTTCAACCCATCATTTATGAGACAAAGAATGAGAATATGGAGGGTGTGTGTCTGGCATGGCCAAAGGTCAGTGAGGGGATACCTGGGTCTTATCAAAGTCACATGGGGAAGTGTGTTTCTTGGCAGTAATGCATTTCCCGAAAGCAGAAGAGAGGGAGGATTTCTTAAACATTGCTGTTTCCCAAGAACACGGGTTTCCCATAAAGTTTAACACTGTTGGACGAATGTGAGTTGCTCATTGTGACCCCATGGACTCTTTGTGACCCCATGGACTGAAGACCGTCAGGCTCCTCTGTCCATGGGATTCTCCAGGCAAGAATACTGTAGTGGGTTGCCAGTTCCTTATCCAGGGGATCTTCCCAATCTAGAGATGGAACCTGGGTCTCCTGCATTGCAGGCAGGTTTTTTTTACCACCAGGAAAGCCCAGTGAGATGCATGAGATTGCTCTCTAAATATGGGGCCTGGCCTAAGAAACTCCAGCTCACATCTTCTTAGTTTTTAAAACTATAAATATTCCTGTTGTAACTAGGTAGGACCCTATGGGGCCAGGACAGGCCTTCCCCCATATCCTCTGCTTTAGCTCATTTCTGAAATACCTCAGTTCAGTTCATTAACTGAGCCATGTCTGACTCTTTGCCACCCCATAGACTGCAGCACCCCAGGCTTCCCTGTCCATCACCAACTCCCAGAGCTTGCTCAAACTCATGTCCATTGAGTCAGTGATGCCATCGAACCATCTCATCCTCTGTCATCCCCTTCTCCTCCCGCCTTCAATCTTTCCCAGCATCAGGGTCTTTTCCAATGAGTCAGTTCTTCGTATCAGATGGCCAAAGTACTGGAGTTTCAGCTTCAACATCAGTCCTTCCAATGAGTATTCAGGACTGATTTCCCTTAGGATGGACTGGTTGCATCTCCTTGCAGTCCAAGGGACTCTCAAGAGTCTTCTCCAATACCACGGTTCAAAAGCATCAATTCTGTGGCACTCAACTTTCTTTATAGTTCAATTCTCACATCCATACATGACTACTGGAAAAACCATAGCTTTGACTAGACCAACTTTTGTTGGCAAAGTAATATCTCTACTTTTTAATATGCTGTATAGGTTGGTTGTAGCTTTTCTTCCAAGGAGCAAGCATCTTTTAATTTCATGGCTACAGTTACTATCTGCAGTGATTTTGGGGCCCCCAAAAATAAATTATCTCACTGTTTGCATTATTTCCCCATCTATTTGCCATGAAGTGATGGGACTAGATGCCATGATCTTAGTTTTCTGAATGTTGAGTTTTAAGCCAATTTTTTCACTCTGTGTTTTCACTTTCATTAAGAGGCTCTTTAATTCTTGACTTTCTGCCATAAGGGTGGGGTCATCTGCATATCTGAGGTTATTGATATTTCTCCCAGCAATCTTTATTCCAGCTTGTGCTTCATCCAGCCTGGCATTTTACATGATGTACTCTGCATATAAGTTAAATAAGCAGGGTGACTATATACAGTCTTGACATACTCCTTGACTACTCCTTGAAGTACCTAGATTATAGTATTTGATGCAAATTTCCTGAGTTGTTTTGCAGATGTGAAAACACCTACCAACTGGAAGATGTTAACTACTTGATCACCATGAGCACATAGCCCCAGGTCTGCTGGAGCCAGGGACTGACAATGATAACCTCTGTGGTGTACCATTAGCCGATCAGATAGTTTTGCACAATCTGACAAAGTACCCTGCAACACCTGCTCCCTCACCTGACTTTTAAAAATGCTTTGCCGAAACCCCTGGGGAGTTCCAGACTTTTTAGGGCATGAGTCACATGTCTCCTTGCATGGCTCTGCAATGAACTTTTCTCTGCTTTCAGTTTCTTTGTCCTCACTGTGTGTTGGGCATATGAATTTACATTAACTCTGTGATATCCAGAAATAGAAATATTGATGACATTCATCTAAAACTGCCCACCCTACCTTCTTTAGAGGAAAAATAAGAAAAAGCTGCTGCTGCTGCTGCTGCTAAGTTGCTTCAGTTGTGTCCGACTCTGTGCAACCCCATAGACGGCAGCCCACCAGGCTCCGCCGGTCCCTGAGATTCTCCAGGCAAGAACACTGGAGTGGGTTGCCATTTCCTTCTCCAATGCATGAAAGTGGAAAGTGAAAGTAGGAAGTCACTTGGTCGTGTCCGACTCTCAGCGACCCCTTGGACTACAGCCTACCAGGCTCCCCCGTCCATGGGATTTTCCACGCAAGAGTACTGGAGTGGGGTGCCATTGCCTTCTCTGAAGAAAAAGCTACTCCTATTTAAATAGATAAGCGCCATCTAGATTTAGCATACAATAGTTTATCCAAAAAAAGAGGACAGGGACTTGGGGTAAAATCAACATTCAACTTTGTGAAGTTGGATGTTCTATTGGATTGATCAATGGTTTTAAACAAAGTGGATCTTTCAAGTGTGAGGTTTTTGCCAAAAAAAAAAAAAAATTCTGTGCTTAACTAAGACACTGGTCCTGTCTCCTTTAGTATTTTAAAATACTTTTATCCATGCAGCTCCCCAAAATGGTTGTTTTGTATGTTTGACAAGAATAGCATTTCTCGTTTTTAAAATTAACAATAATTATTGCATAAGAAACTAAATATATGTTGTATGAAAATACTATAACATTAAACTTTAAAGTAACTAGAGTTCTAGAGTTAAAGGTAACAATTAAAATATTATTTATATGATTGAAAATCACTTAGAAGCACTGACAGAGTTAAGTAGCCATCAAAAAGGATACCCAGTCTTAAATATCTACTAAAAATTTGGCTGGAGAATTCTCCACGACAGTTTTTTAAGAGGTACCACATTGACAATTTTAAATTTTTATTTTATTTATTTATTTTTTTGAAATTTTTATGAGTATAGTTGATTTACAATGTGTTGATTTTTTAAAATTGAAGTACAGTTGATTTACAATGTTAAGTACTGTTGTCCAGCAAAGTGACTCAGCTTTATATATATATGTATCTTTTCATGTTATTTTCCATTATGTTTTGTCAAAGGATACTGAATATAGTTCCTTATGCTGTGTAGCAGGACCTCGTGGTTTACCCGTTACACACACACACACACACACACACACACCAGTTTGTGTGTGTTTCTGTCCTCAGTCACATCCAACTGTTTTGTGACCCCATGGACTATGGCCTGCCAGGCTCCTCTGTCATGGAATTTTCCAAGCAAGAATGCAAGAATACTGGAGTGGGTTGCCATTTCCTACTCCAGAAGATCTTCCCCATCCCAGGATGGAACCCACGTCTCTTGAATCTCCTGCATTGGCAGGCAGATTCTTTACCACCAGTGCCACGTGGGAAGGCAAGACACACCAGTTTGCGTCTTCTAATCCCAAATTCCCAATCCCTCCCTCTCCCACTCCTCTTCCCCTGGCAACCACCAATGTATTCTCTACAATAATTTTACTAATTAAGCTATTTTTCGGTATGTTTTATTTTACCTTGTTCTTATCTTTATACATAAGCATGGAAAAGCCATGTAAACAGGAAAAGCAGCTTTGAAGTTTGCTAAAAGGTGTAACAAACTTCCAACAGTCACAAAAGTTCAGTTCAGTTTAGTTCAGTCGCTCAGTTGTGTCCGACTCTTTGTGACCCCATGAATTGCAGCACGCCAGAAACCCCTGTCCATCACCAACTCCCAGAGTTCACTCAGACTCACGTCCATTGATGCCATCCAGCCATCTCATCTTCTGTCGTCCCCTTTTCCTCCTGCCCCCAATCCCTCCCAGCATCAGAGTCTTTTCCAATGAGTCAACTCTTCGCATGAGGTGGCCAAAGTACTGGAGTTTCAGCTTTAGCATCATTCTTTCCAAAGAAATCCCAGGGCTGATCTCCTTCAGAATGGACTGGTTGGATCTCCTTGCAGTCCAAGGGACTCTCAAGAGTCTTCTCCAACACCACAGTTCAAAAGTATCAATTTTTCGGCACTCAGCTTTCTTCACAGTCCAACTCTCACATCCATACATGACCACTGGAAAAACCAGAGCCTTGACTAGACAAATCTTTGTTGGCAAAGTAATGTCTCTGCTTTTCAATATGCTGTCTAGGTTGGTCACAGGTTTTTCTTCCAAGGAGTAAGCGTCTTTTAATTTCACGGCTGCAGTCACCATCTGCAGTGATTTTGGAGCCCCCAAAAATAAAGTCTGACACTCTTTCCACTGTTTCCCCATCTACGTGCCATGAAGTGATGGGACCAGATGCCATGATCTTCGTTTTCTGAATGTTGAGTTTTAAGCCAACTTTTTCACTCTCCTCTTTCACTTTCATCAAGAGGCTTTTTAGTTCCTCTTCACTTTCTGCCATAAGGGTGGTATCATCTGTATATCTGAGGGTATTGATATTTCTCCCAGCAATCTTGATTCCAGCTTGTGCTTGTTCCAGCCACAAAAGGGAGGATCTAAAACCCCAAACCTCCTGGCCTCTCAGAACAGGTCTGCAGGAAGGACTAAAGTCTGCAGATCTAATGTATAGAGTCAGCAAGTCACAGAAACTCACCTGTGCAGACCCACTAAGGATAGATCCAGATATACTGTTACTAAAAAAAAGAAGCAGATGCACTTCGGTCTCATTTTGCCATATAATAATATCATGGCCCATGTTGAAGTGGACTGGAACAGAGACAAAGCTGTTGGAGGACTGTCCTCCATGGATCTCCTGTGTTCCTGTCCTTTGCACTGAGTATTCTGGTCTGAACTAGCTCTTCAAGGTTGCTTGTACTGTGCTCCATCACAGGAGATAGTATAGTGTCTCCCTCTGGAGCAAGGGATAGTCCTGTTTCTGTTCACTGTCTTTTATAAAAGATTTGAGTTCAGGAAGCTCAGGTTTCCTCCCTTATAACACAACTCACTGCATGTATAGGTATTACCCGACCCTTTCACATTGTCCTGTAGGAACGGACACAAATGCTTATTTTCTGGCTCCTAATAAAGTCCTTCATCTCTGACCCAGGATTCTCATATTTTTTGCCAGCTTATATGAAATCAAGCCAGACTAAGTTGTTAGCTTGTGAGTATAGTAAAATCTTAGACTCTACATAGTTCTTGACAACAGTTCCGTGAGTAATTTTCTCCTATTTATTCCTTCAAATGAGCTTCCATGTGTGGGAAAATTTAGTGTTTCGTCCCTGATAGCTCAGTTATTAAAGAATCTGCCTGCAGTGCAGGAGACCCTGGTTTGATTCCTGGGTCAGGAAGATCCACCAGAGAAGGGATAAGCAACCCACTCCAATATTCATGTCAGTCAATTACATAAAGAAAGGCTAAACAAAGGGGCAATCCTACAATTCTTGATTGGGTTTATCTATTCACTGTGAGTTCTGCTGAGCTATTAAGTCCATGAGTGGGCAGGGATTTTATCTATCTTATTCCTACAGCACCTGGGGCAGCATGAAAAGTTATTGAAGATGTTGCATCAAACCAACCAGACAAACAGATAAGAAGAGCTATTCAGAGAATTTGGAGTTGGAATAAAACATACATGTAAACAATTCAGTCTCTTAGTCCTAAAAATAGGAATGAATAGAGTATTTGAGGTGATACAGACCTTAAATCTTCGAAAGAACAGCTACAAAAAACTTTTTGTGACTTTGCTCAGCAAACTTTCCCATCTCTCCTATGATGGCCCACCCTTCTTTCCTTCACATTGTTTCCCCAAATTCTAGTTTCGCCTTCATCATGGCTAGCAAACAACGAAGAGCCTCCAGCACCAGGAGACCTCAAGGAGTTGCGACCTGGGGGAACGTTTCCATTTTCTTACTTCCTGTACGTTGTCTTCTTAATTGAAAATTGGCACTGACATTTTGCAAATGGTGGAGATGTGTACATGTGGGTAACAGGGAACAAAAATATGATCAAACAGGCAGTGAGATCCAAGGACTGAGGGAACTTCCTGTATATCCTCACACATTTACAGGAATGGCACAAATAAACAAGGTTTGGGATAAAATCATCTATAGAGGTGGGGCTCTGGCAGAGGATCTCTGGCTCTAAAACATTTTAAAAGTTATTTTACATGTTTCTTGAATAAAATGGGATTCCCTGGTGGCTCAGATGGAAAAGAATCTGCCTGCAGTGGGAAAGACCTGAGTTCCATCCTTGGGCTGGGAAGAGCCCCTGGAGAAGGGAAAGGTTACCCACTCCAGTATTCTTGCCTGGAGAATTCCATGGACAGAGGAGCCTGGCGGGCTACAGTGCATGGGGTCGAAAAGAGTTGGACATGGCTGAGTGACTTTTACTACTGTTTACTACTAATAATTAAAAGCACAGTTTTCTCTGACTACTAATTATTTTAGTAACTATAAAGCACAGATTTACCTTACTGATTAAACTAGTAACCATAGGTGTCACGGGGGCTTCCCAAGTGGTGATAGTGGTGCCTGCAAATGCAGGAGACGCTTTTTGCCTGAAAATTCCATGCACAGAGGAGACTGGCCAGCTACGGGTCCATGGGGCCACAAAGAGTCGGACACAACTGAGCGACTGAACACACACAGACACATAGGCGTTATATTTATACTGAACCCATTTCACAAGGAAATACAAAATGGATGAAATATTCAAATATAGAAGATAATTCACAAAGATACAGGAAAAGTACAGGGTTATGTGACAATGAAGGCTTTTGAGTCATGCAGCAGTTACCAATTCCCTGAAGAAGAAAGAAGTTATAATAAAAATAGTTTTTCATTCTTATCACAAGAATTAATGTAACCCCTACTTTTCCTCTAAATTTTTTCACCTAAAACTTTCACATTACCCTCTTTCCAAATGAATACTCCCTTTTCCAAATATTAGCCGTAGCTCCGAAGGCGTTGATAAGCAAGAGACCGTATTCTACTGCCCTCTGCTGGAAGATAGAATTATCACCCATCAACTAGAAAGGAAATGGAGGCTCTCTCGGTTAACCAATCCAGGTTAGTTATCATCTGTCAGCCAAAGTATCATCTAAAACAGGTGATGGATATGGACATAGACAGATGATAGATGAATAGATGGGTGGATACATAGATGAATAGATGGATAGATGATAGAGACGATAGATAACTGATAGATGTATAGATTATTATTCAGAGATAAGATTGATTATATTCTGCAACTGCGTTAGATCTATTTTCCGTTCTAAGTCAAACTTCTACAAACTTGAAAAATAAAACTAGAATAACACTTTTTAGATGGCAGGCATTGGACAAGGAGGGAATGTGAAAGGAGATGTCCTAACCCATATACAGATAATCGATACACTGAAGATGCTCTGCAGAGGGAAAAGATTTAGGCTAGAAACTGGAAAATTGTTGTCAGGTAAGAAAAGCATAACTGGATAGATAAAGAAGGTTTTATCACAGCATTATACTTTATTTCATTTCTCTATTCTATATGTATTCCGTGAGAGCCCTAACACATTTGATAAATAGTTGCATCTCTTTGCACCTTAGCTTACCCATCTAAGTTTTACTCCAATATTCCAAGTACCCTAAGGGTGACCAACTGTGTGTGCTTGAATTTGCTTAAGAACAGATGTCGTATTTAATGTCATAGTTTTATTAGAACCATAGGGTTAACTCAAAGTTTCCAGAAACTTGGAAGCAAAATGGCTTTAAAATTTAAGCAGGTCTAGTTTAGGAACCGGAGAAGGTGATGGCACCCCACTCCAGTACTCTTGCCTGGAAAATCCTATGGATGGAGGAGCCTGGTAGGCTGCAGTCCATGGGGTCGCTAAGAGTCGGACACGACTGAGCGACTTCATTTTCACTTTCACTTTTCACTTTCATGCATTGGAGAAGGAAATGGCAACCCACTCCAGTGTTCTTGCCTGGAGAACCCCAGGGACGGGGGAGCCTGGTGGGCCACCATCTATGGGGTCGCACAGAGTCGGACACGACTGAAGCGACTTAGCAGTAGCAGCAGTTTAGGAACATGCTGGTATCCTCCCTTGCCAGGTATTGCTGACATTCACTTCTGAGTGATGCCTCCGTGACTCACTGGGGTCATGTTTGGACAGAAATATTGACTCAAGGATGGTATTCTCATCATCACGCTGCGAACAGGCATAGGTTTCAGACTCAGACAAACTTGGAATTTTATCTCAGTTCTAACAAAGCACTGAATATCTGTTAGAGCAAATACTTGCATAGTATATACCATGTTTAAGAGACCCGGGAGGGGGGTGCCAATTTTACCCATGATGAAACTCAGGCACAGAAAGTATTAAGTAACTTTCACTGACTTCAATCATGGAGTTAGTGAGTCATGAAATATCTTCTCTGCATTGAATTTTTCTCATTCATAAAATGAAAGTAAAGAAACTCAACTTGCCGAATTTAGGGGAGAACATGGGACAGTGCATACAGAGTGTGAAGCATGAGTCCTGGCACCCAGCAAGTGCTGAAAAAAAAAAACTGTTGCTGGTATTTTGTCATTTAATGACTTGGTCCTTATGGACTACCTGGCAGTATTTCAGTTTCTAAAAGCAATGGGTCACTCATTGAATTTACTGCAGGATCTTCCTGCAGAACGCAGCATTAGAAGAAAAATGATGTAAAGTAATTAGTCTCCAATTAAAATAAAGAAATTAAAAACAAAAAAATCCAAAACCACTGTTGGAACTGTAGTTTCAGCTCAGAAAAATAGAACTGCTACAAATTTGTGTTAGAATGGAGATCTTGCTTCTTGTTTTAACTTTTTTTAAACTTGTTGTAACTGAAGTGTATAAAGCAGCTTGATATTCAAAAAAAAAAGAAGAAGAAAACTGAAAAATCACCTTTCTTAGACCCTCCATTTTGAGGGTGGAGACCCATAAACAGGTGACCAGCTGAGAGAAACTGGAGCCCCTATAGAGCATTGAGGGGAGAGAGAAATACCCTTGTCTTTACATGTACCATTGCTTCTCCAGCTCCTTTCCCCTCTTTTATCCATAACCAGGTTAGTTAGAGCCATAGGATAGATTCCCCTTCTTGGACCTAACTGAATTGATGTTTACAACCAGAGCAGCTATGAAGGTGAGGATTTTTTTTTTTTTTTTACCTCCAGCGCTAACCTCTAAACTATTAGGGCAATCCCATGACTTACACAGATCCAGACCAGCCTCCTTGTTATCTATTATAAGAATCCATGTGTCCAAAATGCAAAGAGAAAATCAATTCATTCTCTTAAGTCATAATTTAGAAAGAACATAAGGTCCGGGACCACAGTAGAGATGGATTAGGCTGTCATTCTTGATTCTCAGAGCCTCTTGGGCAGTGAGGTGACCTCTCTACTGGTCCAGTGGTTTCAGGGTAGATACCTTTCATTTCCCTTCAGCAGGCATGTCTTCAGCCCAGATTATTCCATTAACCATTTTATAATGTCCTCCCCTGTAAGAATGTTTGCCCTTCTTGGTTGCTTTAACCAGGTGAAGCATTTCCTCCCAGGGATCAAAGTGTTATCCTTCAAGTCTTTCCTCATGTGTCTGCAACTCCAACCTGCATACGTAAGTAACAGATGGGAAGGTATCATGAAAACACCTTACTTGTGAACCACGAAATTATATGGTTCATTCATAAACCCCCTGGTGAAACAGGCTTTTATGACTCTAAGCTGGAAAATTTGAGGGAATTTCCACTTAACTTCAGGTTAGTTTCCATGGTACTAATCAGTACCTTCCAGCTGCATGTGGTTATCTCTATTTTTAAAACAATACTCTAAATCACTACCCCTGAAAATATAGTACAAATTTATATGGCAATAAAGTCACATTTAAGAATTCTTCATTTCTTAAAATAAATTATGTCTCCTTTTTTATTTTAAACAAATGATCTTTTTTAATGTCTTAAAAATAGTACTTGTTTTACAAATCCAAAAAAGCAGCAATTTTACTAACCTGGATTTTGAAGACTCATTCTATCAGCTAATTAAGAACATAAGAAAAATAGGTGTTTCATATATTTATATTTACTTGATGGAAATAGACCTTGTATTTTTATTTGCTTCCTGCCATAAAATACATGACATTCTGACACTGTCTTGAAGATACGGGAAAAGAGCTTATATGTCTATGGTCTTTTTTTAAAATTCAAGTACAAATGTTATATTAGTTTCAGGTGTACAACATAGTGATTTGATATTTATATATGTTATGAGAGAGATGTTTACCACCATAAGTCTAGTTACCATCTGTCACCATTTAAAGCTCTTACAATATTATTGACTGTATTCCCTATCATGTACATTATATCCCCATGACTTATGTACATGCAAGTTTATGCCGCTTAATCCCCTTCACCTTTTTTTCTCTCCCCCACATCCCCTGATCTCCGGCAGTTACCATTTTTCTTTTCTGTGTCTATAAGTCTGTTTCTTTTTGTTTATTTATTTTGTTTTTTAGATTCCACATTAAAGTGAAATCAGTTTTTGTCTTTGTCCGTCTGACTTGTTTCATAACACCCTCAGCTCCATCCATGTTATCACAAATGGCAAGATTTCATTCTTTTTTTATGGCTGAATAATATTCTATTGTGTATATATATATAGGTATATATATATATTACATCTTCTTTATCCATTCATCTATTGATAAGCACCTATTGATTGCTTTCATATCTTGTCAATTATAAACAATGCTGTAATAAACACAAGAATGCGTATATATTTTCAAACTAGTGTTTTTATTTTCTTCAGGTAATACCCAGAAGTGGCATTGCCAGATCATATGGTAGCTCTATTTTTAATTTTTGAAGGAAACTCCATACTGTTTTCCATAGCGGCTGCCCCAATTTTTATTCCTACCATTAGTGCAGGAGAGTTCCCTTTCCTCCACATTCTGACCAACACTTATTTGTCTGTGGTCTTTAAATAAAGAGCAAATGATTATCTAGGCTCAAAAGCTCCCATCAGTTAATCAGTAAATGTTTACTGAGGACCTACTGTGTTCCAGACACTCTTTTAGGCACTGGGGATATATCAGCAAATAAAGCAAACTTATGTCCCTGCCTTCATGGAGCATATATTCTAACTTGTGTTACCTAATGGATGAGGAAGATCTAGAAAACAAAATTTGGGTTCTAATGTTTATTGTCCAATTTATTTTCCATTAACCATTTCACTTTTCTTAGCCTTATGGCTTTTCTTCCTATTAAATAATTGTTTTTTAAAATACCTTTTATATACCTCATTTGGGTGTTTTGAAATTGAAAACAGCAAGGAGGGAATTCCTTTTTGGTTCAGTGGCTAGGACTCTGCACTTCCATCTCAGGGCACATGGGTTGAGTACTTGGTTGGGGAGCTAAGATCTCACAAACTGTGTGGAGCAGCCAAATTAAAAAAAAATTTTAAAAGACACTTAAAAAATTAAAAAAAAAAAGAGCAAGGATACAGAAAGCCATGTACACAAAAGAAGAGAAGAGGCAATTATGGCACTCACTAAGGGATAAGCTGTATTGTCTACCCTCAAGCAGGTGTTAATCTTGCGCAAGGAGAAAGCTATGCCATGAGACATATAATAATCAGTTACTAACCTGTGTGCTGCTGACTGTAGCCGCAGTTGGAGATAGCAAGGAGCACTAACTATTGAGGGACGATTCAAGGAGAAGGTGAAACTTGGATTGATTCTTATATAATGTTGAAATTCGGCAGAGAGTAACAAAAGTCAGATATGGGAATTGGAATGATGGGAATTGGAATGATGTAATTGATGTACAATTATGGAAACTGGTTGATAAGGACTGACAGAAACAACCCGATAAAGGGCATGGAGAAATATTTTGGAAGTCTTAAAGTCCAGACAGAGGGTTTGATACAATACAGTGGAAGTCTCAAACATGAAAGGGAGATGTTGATAGCACTGTCTTAGGAAGGTCTGAGCTACATACTGAGTCTACTGTAAGTTTCCCTCAAGAATAGGCATACATTGTCAGCCTCTCCCAGGGATCAGAAGCCTCCCCTTTCCAGACCTAGTGAACTTCTGAAGTCTTGGGAGGAGAGGAGAAATATATGCATCCCTTCTGCACAAGAAGAAAACTAAAATCACTATACTTCTGGGTCCTCCACCTGCAGGTCTTTGGGAAGAACCAATGGTATAGCATGTCTTGACTCAATCTCCCTCAATAAATAAGCCTAAAGAATAGCTTGATCTTTGGCCATGTACTCATTCCATCAGGCCTGCCAAAATTGAAAGACTTAAGATTAACTTAAGTTTGATATCTTTAAAAAGTAAGTGCCTGGAGAGACTGTCTTATTGAGAATCTCACAGTAACATGGTTAATCAGGAAAAGGTTCAACAGAAAATCCAAAATATCAATGCCTTAAGTAAGATAAAAATTACTTCTCTCTTTGATTAAAGGACTCCAGAAGTAAGCCGCCCAGGGCTGGTGTGGTGACGCCAGTCATCAATGGCCCAAACTCCTTCTATCCTTCAAATCCACCATTCAAGTGCTGGTTTCCATTTTTAAGATTCAATTCATGGTCCATGTTGACCGCCACCATACCCCCATAGCAGGCAAGAGAATTGAGGAAGACAGAAAAGACTAAAAGTACTCTTCCAGCCTAATCTTTCTTTGAGCATCCATCCTGAAATTTCACTGCATGTTTAGTTCACTGGTCATATACATATATGACCTTCAGAGGCTGGAAAAGACAGCCTCTCAGCAAAGTTTACTCCTAGCAAAACTGAACTCATTAAGGTTGTAAAGTAAGAAAGTGAATAGAAAGTCTAGAAATGCATTAGAACACGAATATGAAGTCTTTACAAATGAGAACAGACCGAGGTGGAAAATAGTGAGAGTGATGGTTACGGTAGTTAAAAACTAAGATGCCCCAGGATTTTTCCCAGGGTTAGACAAGAAATCAAAACAAGGACCAGCTGCCAAAACTGGGCTTTTTCTTCTGCCTTATTGATTGCTGATGGGTATGTTAATATACACTTCACCATATTCTCCAAATACTAACCATCTAGTTCATTTGCTTTTTGTATATCCATCTGAGAACAAGCAGCAGACATAACGCTGCTTTATCCTGGAAAACTTCAGTGTGTTTCCTAAGTGTGATGGTATTCTCTTTTTTCATTAAGTTTTCTTTCTTTTTTTCTTTTCAAAAAATTTTTAGTTTTCTTAATTGTTAAGATTGTTTAAATTTTTAATGGAGTATAGTAGATTTACCACATTGCGTTTGTTTCTGCTGTATAGCAAAATGAATCAGTTATACACAGACATATATCCACTCTTTCTTAAAATTCTCTTCCCTTACCAGCCATTACAGAGTACTGAGTAGTGTTACCTGTGCTATGCAGTAAGATTTTATTAGTTTTCCATTTTATATATTAGTAGGGAAAAGTATTTGCTTACAAAGCCATAACACAATTTGCAAAATCAGGAATTTAATATTGCTAAGATACTATTTATAATCTACAATCTTATTTAGATTTCACCAATTATACCAATAACGTCTTTTAAAGTGAAAGAAAATATCAGATTATGCACCCCATTCAGCTGTCTTATCTCTTTAATCTCCTTTAATATGGAACAGTTTCTCCCTCTTTTATTACATGAGCAGTTATTTTGTCATATATCTCTCAAATTGCATGTGTCCAGTGTCCCTTCCTGATAAGGGAAAAAATAACTTTACAGTGGAGACATGTGGCAGACACCATTTGAGCCAATCGATCAACGTTGATAGCACCAATCATGGCACAGGCTGACATCAATCACTTCTAATAGGATGCAGTGAGAACACGTGATTTCTGTGCCGTGCTGTGCTTAGTCATTCAGTCCTATCTGACTCTTTTCGACCCCATGGACTGTAGCCCTCCAGGCTCCTCTGTCCATGGGATTTTTCCAGACAAAAATACTGGAGCAGGTTACCATTTCCTACTCCTGGATCTTCCCGACCCAGGGATCAAACCAGGGTCTCCTGCATTGCAGGCAGATTCTTTACTGTCTGAGGCAAAACATTCAAGCAAAATGTCTTCACTTGCATTCTACCCTTGCCTATCTGTCACAATTGCAGGATGAATCAGGTGACATTAAATCACAAGGACTGAGTTTTACCATCTTATTTACTTCACAATCTGGAGAGTTTGCAAGAAACGGGTGAGTGCTACAAAGACAACTTTTTTTTTTTCCACTTGTAATCACATATAGGTTTCAAGGCTCCCACCATCTCTCCATCCTTTGTATCTAACCAATTATGTTCTCACTATTTCTTTGTATGTACATATGTAGACCCATAGCCTAGAAAGTTGAAGGGAATATTTAGTTCCCATCTGATGTTTCGGAATTTGAAAAAAAAGAAAATTGCTTATTGTGTTATTTTTTTGTCCAATTCCTCGAGTTGGTATAGACATTTTCACTTATATCTTGTGCTGAGTCACTCAGTCATGACTGACATTTCACAACCCTTTAGACTGTAGCCTGCCACGCTCCTCTGTCCATGGGATCTTCCAGGCAAGAATACTAAGAGTGGGTTGCCATTTCCTCCTCCAGGGGATCTTCCTGATCCAGGGAACCAACCCGCAGCTGCTGTGTCTCCTGCATTGCAGGTGTATTCTTTACCCTCTGAGCCATTGGGGAAGCCCTTCACTTGTATTAAAAGATACAAAAAAAAAAAAAAGATTTTAAAATATTTGTTTGAATGAATTTATCTTTTCCCATGAATGCTTAAAGTATAACATTGCTATTATTTGCATAGAAAATGAAAGCTATATTTTTCCCATTGTCTAACAACAAATTATGCCAAAATTCAAATTTGCAGAGCCATATGAAGTTTCATTCCACATGAACCCTAAGCCAAATGTTAACAAAAAGAAACATTTCCTTTATCAGTTTTTGCTACTTATCTTCCTTCACCATATTTCACTCATTTTATTTGCTCCATTTTGTATCAGGGATTAATCTGAAATGTTTGATTTTAATTACAAATCCTCTTTATACAAAAACTTTTAAAATATGACTTTAGTATAATTTATTCCTAACTTCAAATCTTGTAGATAGGAAATGTCAAGGACATAACAACTTGCTTTTGAAGATTACAAAAGCAATGATCCAGGGAAGAGGCAAATGAGAACCACTGGAAAAAAAATCAAAAAGGTGAAAACAAATAAACCAGTAAGTAAAAATAGAGCCAGATTTGCTTTGCAAATAGAGCCAGATTTGCTTTGCAAAAATCTACTCCCTAATGACACAAGTCCCTGCATAGACCCAGGAGCATCCTTGAATCTGGCCAATCCTCCTGATTTCCTTAAGTAACAAAGATGAAAACTGGGCCTTTCTTGTGATAGTTCAACTAGAGGTATCCCCCCCACCAGAATATTATGGTAAATTAGTGGACTATATTTTTTTAACCAAAATGATTCTTTTTCAACATATTTTTAATAAACCACATAATGAAATTTCATACCTAGGCTTTAGGATTTTGTTATAGTGTCTCTAAAATAGTCAATATTATTTTAATGTAATGAAGTAGCATTATTAAAACAAGGGTGGTATTATTATTCCTTTTAAAAAATCAGCCCATATATATAATGTTTGAGTGAGATACACCTCCATTTGAGCAAAAATATTTGACTACATCAGTGAGCCTATTAGCCAGCATCCTATGCACATTTCTGGTCACCTGGGAAAATAGATAATTTTTTCCCCCTTTTTTTCATCTCACTGAATGAGATTGCTAGCTAGATGAAAAAATAAACTATTGAATGCACTGTAGAGGTATGGACATCCATTTCTACATCTGAGAAGGGCACAGTCCCTCTGCTGGAGCCCCTCGCAGCTCAGACTGCCTTCTGTCCGGCTTACACACAAAGACTTCAGGTCCCAAGGTCATGAGGATCAAGTTGAATTAGATTCATCTTGAGTCACTTCGTTAGCTTCAGAACTCCACCTTCACATATAACCATGGAAAACAATCCATCAACCAAGGGCATATTCCAGTATCTTCCACGGATTTCTCAGTTGCTGTTGGGAGGAGCTATCTTTAGATTTTCAAAATTCCTGCACTCCCATTCCTCCTCTTCATGTTTTTCCTTCTCCTCTGCTTCCCCAAAGTTTTAGCTGCGTATTCACCTTCTCCTAGAAATCCTTTCTGATTAAAATCATGTTCTGACTAGTACTAGCTTTCCCTTCTATCCTTTTCTCTTTTAGACTGAGTCAGACACTTCCATATACAAGTGGGTTTCAGGCTCGTATGCACTGCTTCTCAATTAAATACATATTCCCAAAGGATGAAGGACTCCTGCTTTGATTTCTACTCATCTCCAGATCATCTGGTGGCTGCTACAGTACATGGGATAACACCTATAACACATACACTTAGAACTTTGCCTGGCACAGAAAAGCACCTAGTAAGCATCAGCCATCCTTATAATCACCTAAGTGCTGATGAGTCTGGACATGACTGAGCGACTGAACTGAACTGAATTAAAATGCTGATGACCAGTAGTACGTATCTCATGGACATTTAGGGTTTTTTTGTTATTTGTTTTTAATGGCCACACCATGTGGCACATGGGATCTCAGTTCCCTGAGCAAGAATCAAATTCTGCATTGGAGTTGCGGAATCTTAAATTTAAGTGAGCTCAACTAATTACAGTACTTAGCTTAGGGCATGGGACGGGAGAAGGTCTCAACAGGTGGCAACTATTACTTACTAATAGGAGGTTACTAGGGAAAAGGAAGCCATACCTCAGTTACCGTGAAGAGATTTTAAGAGTAGAAGAGCTCACAATAGCAGTTAAGGCATTATTATTGTTAGTTGTCAAAACAGGTACAATCTAATTAGCCCAAAGAAAATAAATGCAGAATAAAGGGCAAATTTATTGATGGTCAATCAGTCTTTGAGTCTTTCTGCCAAGTTACACCAAAAAATTGCTAATTCCTTCCAAGTGTCTGTCATGGGACCATTTCACAGGAACAACTGAGTTTATTCTCAAATGTAAGTGTGTGGTACTAGAAATACGGGATTCCCTGGTGGCTCAAACGGTAAAGCATCTTCCTGCAAGGCAGGAGACTGGGGTTCGCTCCCTGGGTTGGGAAGATCCCCTGGAGAAGGAAATGGCAACACACTCCAGTACTATTGCCTAGAAAATCCCATGGATGGAGGAGCTAGAAATACATTAATATAATAGTCATTCCAAAAGTAATGACTCCCTTTTACTATTGAAGAAAAAAATTATGCCTGGAAACAATAAATTCACCAAGTAATGTTTGGAGAATATTTCTGAAACACCCTAATTTCAAAAGGTAGAGCTGATAAATTGGTTCCCTTCATATCAAATATGACTTGGGAGGCCTCTCTTTGTAGTCAAATTCATTTTTGTTGTTCTTGGACTCCTTTGGGTAATAGGCCGCTTTGCAGCCAACATCATCACATCTGAAATTGTATTCCTCATTTTCTACGACTGTCCTCATGACTGGAGCTGAAATGAAAAGTATTTTCAAAAATAACATCAAAGCCAATGATTAAAAAGAGCTGTTGTCACAAATAGTACATGGAAGCAACTTAGAATGTCCACAGGCCGACGAATGGATAAGGAAGTTGTGGTATATATACACAATGGAATATTACTCAACTATAAAAAGAATGCATTTGAGTCAGTTCTAATGAGGTGGATGAAACTGGAGCCTATTATACAGAATGAAGTAAGTCAGAAAGAGAAACACCAATACAATGTATTAACATAGATACATGGAATTTAGAAAGACGGTAACAATGACTGTATATGCCACGCAGCAAAAGAGACACAGATGTAAAGAACAGACTTTTGTACTATGTGGAAGAAGGAAAGGGTGGGATGATTTGAGAGAATAGCTTTGAAACATGTATATTACCACATATAAAATAGATGACCAGTGCAGTTTGATCGGAGAAGGCAATGGCACCTCACTCTAGTACTCCTGCCTGGAAAATCCCATGGATGGAGGAGCCTGGAAGGCTGCAGTCCATGGGGTTGCTGAGGGTCGGACACAACTGAGCGACTTCACTTTCACTTTTCACTTTCATGCTTTGGAGAAGGAAATGGCAACCCACTCCAGTGTTCTTGCCTAGAGAATCCCAGGGACAGGGCATCCTGGTGGGCTGCCATCTATGGGGTTGCACAGAGTCGGACATGAAGTGACTCAGCAGCAGCAGCAAGTTTGATGCATGTAGCAGGGCAGTCAAAGCTGGTGCTCTGGGATAACCCAGAGGGATGGGGTGGGGAGGGGGGTTCAAGATCGGGGGACACATGTACACCCATGACTGATTCATGTTCATGTACGGCAAAAACCGCCACAATATTGTAATTAGCCTCTAATTAAAATAAATAAATAATTTTTTTTTTTTAAAAGGAGCTGTTGTCCCATGAAACCAGATTAAGAATAAACCAAGGTCAGACTTGAACTCAAGATTTGTGAAAATCAGAAAAGCTGGTAAAGATGTTAATCCTGGAACATATCCTCTTTAGCATCGCCATGTAACTGCCTAGTTGCTGCCTGACCTAGCTCTCTCCACAAGCTGTCATTCAACACTGAGTCACAGAATACTTATCCTGGATTCTGAGGCCCAGGGAGGTCAAAAGACCAGGTACTGAGTACTCTGGTGTCCAGGCCAGGACTAGCCTCCTCTTGAGTTCACAGTCCAAAGCTCTTTGCTTTCCTTGGGCCAAGTGTCAAAAGTTATGATGATGATAAGAGATGTGACCTTGAAGATAGACTTCTGCTAGTGTTAGTAGTTCAGTCGTGCCTGACTCTTTACAACCCCATGGACAGTAGCCCACCACGCTCCTCTGTCCATGGGATTCTCCAGGCAAGAATACTGGAGTGGGTAGTCATTTCCTTCTCCAGAGGATCTTCCAGACCTAGGGATCAAACCCGGGTTTCCTGCATTGCAAGCAGCTTCGTTACTGTCTGAGTCCCCAGGGAAGCCCAGGCTTCTGCTACTGAGTGTGTAAACAAGACCTGGGGTGCTCAGGCTGAGACTTCATGGGACACAGTCACCACTGGCAAAATATGGAACAGTTCTTCCTATTAAGAAATGAAAGCTCAGGGATCATAGAGCCTGATAGGGAACAAATAGACCCCACCTACACACACACTTCATGGCAAATAGATGGGGAAACAATGAAAACAGTGACAGACTTTATTTTCTTGGGCTCCATAATAACTGCAGATGGTGACTGCAGCCACGAAATTAAAAGACGCTTGCTACTTGGAAGAAAAACTATGACCAACATAGACAGAATATTAAAAAGCAGAAACATTACTTTGCCAACAAAGGTCTGTCTAGTCAAAGCTATGGTTTTTCCAGTAATTATGTATGGATGTGAGAGTTGGACCATAAAGCTGAGCACCAAATAATTGATGCTTTTGAACTGTGGTGTTGAAGAAGACTCTTGAGAGTCCCTTGGACTGCAGGATCAAACCAATCAATCCTAAAGGAAATCAGTCCTGAATATTCATTGGAAGGACTGATGCTGAAGCTGAAACTCCCAATACTTTGGCCACCTGATGCGAAGAACTGACTTATTGGAAAAGACCCTAATGCTGGGAAAGATAGAAAGCAGGAGGAGAAGGGGATGACAGAGGATGAGATGGTTGGATGGCATCACCAACTCAATGGACATGAGTTTGAGCAAGATCTGGGAGTTGGTGATGGACAGGGAAGCCTGGTGTGCTGTAGTTCATGAGGTCGCAGAGTTGGACACGACTGAGCGACTGAACTGAACTGAACCCACACACATATACACACAAATGCGTTTCATTTACTAACACTAATCACAGTTTTTGTATATTAAAACAAAACTCTTAGAAAGAAAAGCAAAATTTGTCAGAACTAGAGCTTCTAAACTCTAGATAGAATGTGATGTTATTTAAGGCTTTACATTAGAAAATAAAATAACACTTAATGTAGTTTCATCGCAAAAATCACAAACTCTTCTCATCCTATTTCACTTCCTTTGCCAGACAGTAAAATCTTTCCAATTAACTTCCTTCTCTGATTTATCTTTATAACTGTATAAAGCACTGCAAACAATAGACGCTTAAAAAATATTTAGTGAAAGGATGGGCCCCATAAAAGCATCATGAAGTCGCTAAGTCGTGTCCGACTCTTCCTGACCGCATGGACTGTAGCCCACCAGGCTCCTCCATCCATGGAATTTTCTAGGTAAGAGTACTGGAGTGGGTTGCCATTTCCTTCTCCAGGGGATCTTCCCAACCCAGGGATCGAACCCACGTCTCCCATGGCTTCAAATTTGAAAATATGACCTAATGGAAGTTTTCATTTTGATTCCTTCGAAGCTTCCAGATAGTTTTCAAGCTGAAAACTCTGTATTTCATGTATTGACCAAAATTTTGAAGGAAACTGGTAAGAAAGAAATGATTAAAAACATGCTGTCCATACTTAGTTGGGCTTTAAAATATTTTCTCACTCTTTGTTTAGGTTGTGACGGTGGCATTAATAAAAACATTTTACATACAACAGGAAAAGAATATACTCCATAATTTCTTGATAAATAATGGTGAAAGCAATTAAAGACATATTTTAGAAGAATGACTTTTCTGGGCTTCCCTAGTGGCTCAGTGGTAAAGAACCTGCCTGCCAATGCAGGGGGATTCCCTGGTAGTTCAGTTGGTAAAGAATCCATCTGCAATGCAGGATACCCCAGTTCAATTACTGGGTCGGGAAGATCCCCTGGAGAAGGAATAGGCTTCCCACTCCAGTATTCGGGCCGGGAGATTTCCATGGACTGTATAGTCCATGGGGTTGCAGAGAGTTGGACACGACTGGTTCAGTCCCTGGGTCAGGAAGATTCCCCAGAGAAGGAAATGGCGACCCACTCCAGTATTTTTGCCTGGGAAATTCCGTGGACAGAGGAGCCTGGCAGGCTACAGTCCTTAGGGTTGCAAAGAGCTTAGCTTAGCAACTGAAAAACACAAGTTGGATAAATGGAAAATAAAAATACTGAACAACACAAGTTGAATAAAATAGAAAATAAAAATAGTAAAAAAAAAAAAAAGACTTTCCATTATCGTGTGCTTGTTAAACTGTCTAAAGATTTTGTTGTGGTGCTGTCATTGTTTAAAATTATTTATTTATTTAATATACCTTTTCATGAGTTAAGTTGATACAGCATTACTGTAGTATGGGAGCAAAAAGATTTGCCTACCCAAAAGAACCCAGAAATAAAAGTTACTGTTCATTGTTTAGAATAACAAAATAATCTCTTAATAATAAAAGAGTTTTGAAACTGGCTCCAAGAGAATTCAGTTTGGAGTGTGGTCATTGGCTAAATCCTTGGCAAAGGATTTATTACTTTTATGGGTCAAATAAAGGCCCCTTAAAAATGATTACAAATGAAAGCTTAAGTGCCCTTCATCCATATCCTAAATAAATTTCTTTTTATAATTCTATAAAACTACCCCCCAGAAATCCAATTAAATAAAATGTCATTATCATTATCATTCTGATAATGACAGAAGCAAAAGAATCAGATACTGACAGACCAATAATATTATTGAGTATAATTATTAGGATATTATTTCTACTAATAGACATTGGGTTGCACACACAGTACCTGGAAACCCAGCTGAGTGGATGTGCGCAATTCCTCAATCAGATGATAGTCATACAGATGCAGAAAAGACAGGGTCTTCCGCATATACCTCTCAATGCCAGTCCTTTATGATGAGTAATCTGTTAGACTTGCAATAGAACGTCAAGCTGAGCACATGGAGCAGAATCACAATACTCTGGCTTCATTAAGCACCTCCCACCCAGTTCTATACAGTTGGTGTTACCCCATCCCTGACAGAGGTCGCCCAGGCTAAGCTTACATCCTGAAGGCACAGACAGTTCACCACAGTCAAAGCTGTCTTTTCCAGTCCTTTACATTTTTAGAAAAAATTTTTCTCACGTTGAGTTTAATCAGTTCTCCTGGTAACATCTCTGGACTGACCTTTATCCTGTATCTTTACAGGAAAAGGGCATGATTTCACCTAAAATGCTTTGAGCACGTCTGGGTGAACCACTTTGCTGTATGCTGGCAATGTAAGAATGAAAGAGACAAATATCAACTTCATCCTCAGTCTACATCTTCCCCAAAACCAGCCCCAAATACTGGAGGATAGGGTTTACAACTCTTAAGTTTTCTCTCTTCTAGGATAAGGATCCCAGTCTCCTCAACTCTTTCTCCCTCAACATGATGTCCAGGATTTTCTTTAATCTGGTTGCTCTCTTTTAGGGACATTTGGGTTTACAAATGAGGTCTTAAGCACATCACCCGTGATCTTTACTAATGCAATCTGGGATTTCACTCACTCTCTGTGTTTGTCAGTCTCAGTATGTTGTTGGGCAAGATGCTTATGTGATTGTTGCTGTGCTTTGTGGCTTGCAAGATCTAAGTTCCCCAACCAGGGATTGAACCCATGCCTGCGTCAATGAAAGTGTGGCGTCTTCACCACTGGACTGCCAGAGAATCCCCATACGGTACATATTTTCGTGTCTTCCTCTGTCAATTTCTCATCCTCCCCTTTACGCTTATGTTTTTATTTTTATCTTTGTTAAATTATACCCTTGAGGATTTTTTTCAAAGTATTAGCCTGTCAAAATATTTTTGAATCCTCATTCTGCAATGCAAGGTACTGACTCTAATGAACACATCTTCTAATTCTTCTGAGTCACTAATTTATAATATTAGAAAGGATACGGCTAAGGACAAGAGTCCTATAGCAAATCATTGAAACAACTGTCTGAAATTGGTTTCTATTAGTCAATCAACCTCTTTGGGAGAGAATTATTCAAATAGCTGCAAATCTGGGGTGAAAATGGTATATACAACATATCAATTGATTTCCTTATGCTGGAGGCCATGATAAGCATTTCAAAAGTCTTACCTTATTTAATCATCATAACCATGCCCATGCAAAGACTATCGCTATGCACGTTTCATATAATGAATGTGTCTCATATATAGAGGTATGTTTCAAGGGTTTCATACAAGAAAATTATGGCTGAGAGAGGTTATGTAATTTTCTAATATCCAAGAGAGCAAAGGATGGATCTGAAATTCACAAATGTCTGTCCCACTCCAAAGCTCATGTCCTTAGTCTAAAGGCAAAATGCCTTCACACAGCATGGCATCACTCAACTCAGATTGGAGAGTCAGTGAGAAAAGTTTTGAAATGTCTCTGTGTCAGTCTAGTAAATCTACAGCAGAAGATGTGCAAACACATGGAAGGATCCGTTCTTCCAGAATCCATGCTGGCCCCTAGGGGTGCCCTCTTGTCCTTCCAGAGCACACGACTAGCCATGCTGACAACCTAAACTATCGTTTTTCTGTGGAAACAACAGCATGATTCCCCACCTGTAGTTTCTAGAGCCCCTCTTTCCCCCTCTTTATGAAAAATAAGTTTTTTTCCAGCCTCTGCTATTACACATTCTTCCCATTTTGCATACATTTTCAAAGGTTGCTGCTGCTGCTAAGTCACTTCAGTCATGTCTGACTCTGTGCGACCCCAGAGACGGCAGCCCACCAGGCTCCCCCGTCCCTGGGATTCTTCAGGCAAGAACACTGGAGTAGGTTGCCATTTCCTTCTCCAATGATTTTCAAAGGTAACTGACCATAATTTCAAGATTGAAACTGCAAACTCTTGACTATATTAGGATGTCATTCTTCTAGACTTGACACTTAATCTCTTTCAAAGCACCTATTAGGTACTATCAAAATGATTCCCTCTTCCTTCAAGTTTTATTCTTATCCTTTCTTCATTTTCTTCCAATATGATTTTCCTAAAAACTTCTGTGCATGTGAGCTAAGTCCCTTCAGTCATGTCTGACTCTTTGCGACCCTATGGACTGTAGACCGCCAGGTTCCTCTGTCCATGGGATTCTTCAGGCAAGAATACTGGAGTGAGTTGCCATATCCTCTTCTGGGGGATCTTCCCGACCCAGGGATCAAACTCATGCCTTTTATGTCTCCTGGATTGATGAACAGATGGGTTCTTTACCACTAGCACCATCTGGGAAGCCCATGTGTGAGACTAGTATTTATCAAAAGATCAGGGTCAGTTATCTTAAACTCTCCCCTAGATGGTCCCAGAGAGTTCAGATTTTGCTGTAACATGTTCAGAAAGAAATACTTTTGTTTTAAAATTTTCATTAATTACCATTAGTTGCTTTTATAAATCTCATTAAATCCATTTCTAAGGAAAAAGAACTTTGATATCATTCATTAAATTCACCTAATTTTGTAGATGAGAAAATTGAGGCATGGAAAGATCCAAGGATTTGCCCAAGATGACACAGCTGGTAAGTGAAAGAATCTGCTTAAAGAAATAAAAAGTCATAGAATACATGTAATTCTCCATTTTTCTCAAAGTTCATGAATGGGAGTTTTAGGAAATAGTTCCAATGTAATGTTAATTTCTCCTGAATGTTCCTTGGACTTAAGAGACATTTCAGCTCTGATGTTATACATCGTATGTGTTTACTCATGCTTTAAAGGTTAGATTTCTGCTCTACATCTTTCCATGTCTTTATTTGCAAATTTTTCCTCACAGATGTGTATTGGTCTATTGGTTGCATTTTGAAACCAAAATGTTTAGTGTTCTCACCCTTTGAGATTGCCCCTTCTTTAAGCAATAATATGGAAAATATTCACAATGATGGAAATACCTGTCCCCCTGCATTGGTCACGCCAGGGAAAATGAGCACCTCTCACATTTTGTATGTGAAATATCCACTGGTGTTGGAAACAATTGTTCTCTGGCTGTTTGCACCATTTACTCCAAGCCCTACCCTATCTTCCATTCCTTAACCTCTTTATCTGCAGGAGATAGAAATTTGAAAAGTGTTCCTTTCTGCAACTTCACACCCCCCACATTAAACAGTTTTGAAAGCCTGAGGATGGCCGAACATCCAAAATAGGCAATAAAATTACTGCTGCTCCTCAAAGTCCAAGAGAAGGTAGAAGTTTCTGTCGTCACAGTGATTTTCATCCTTACAAGTGATTTCAGTTTAAACATCACTTTAGAAATTCACAATATTGACACTGATTAAACGTTATGGTTAAAGCAAGAAAAGCTGTTTCCTTTCCAGTGTTTGCCTCCATCTGTATAATCATGAAGAATCATTCTAGAGGTCATTCCACCTGCGTTTAATTTTAAAAAAAGAAAACCTTAATGCAAACATTAGTCCCTCCTATTTTGCTCTCTCATATCCAGATCACTGACACTTACACGGTAGCAAAGTCTTATAAACCTAAGGTCAGGAGCTTGAACTGTAGCTTCACACATTCAACAGTAATTTTTCCAAAGTGATGTTAAAAATATATAATCAAGATTCCTCCAAAATATGGTTACAAGAAAGCTTCTAGATAGAAATGTGGTAAACAAAACAAATTAGAGTCAGACTATCAGGATAAAACTTGTACCTGTAATGCCTGATTTGGTGAGCGATTATGCTTTTTGATGGGTAAGAGGTTGAAGTAGTATTTGGGTATGTGAAAATCAGTCAGTGCTCCTTTTTCTTGCTTTCTTTTGCCTGTTTATGAATCCAGGACAACAATAACTCTGGAGAAAAGTGATAGTCCAAAAATATTGTCTCCTTCATTTGGGGAGGAAGGAAGGAAAGAAGGGTAGGAGGAAGAAAGACAGCATCATAGCAGTGTGGAGAAAGTGCTGAGTATGTACATAGCCGGGACATCTAGGTTGGGGTTCTCACCCTTACTTTCTAAGCAGGAAATTATGCACATCCCCAGCTGATGAAAGCCTTCATTTTCTTTACACCCAGTTCGGGGTCTTGAATTGATGATGGGAAATTAAATTGTTTTGCAAAGTGACAGTATGGAATGGATTCCTTCCCATGTGTGATCCTAACGAATTCTTACATGCATTCCCATTACACAGCTCAGTACGCTGGCTATTAAATAGCTTACTCCGACACCCAAATGAAAGGGATCCGGGTCCTAAAGTGACACGGTAATCCTAAATCTTGGTGTTCCCCCATTTTACTGTCTTTGTGGCTTGGAATGACAGAAGAGGGAAACCCAGGCCGACAGCGTATTGTGTAAAAGAAAAGGCAGTCACAGGGAGCTACAGGGAGAGAGAGTTTATGAAAATAGGGGAAGGAAGGAAGTCGGAGAAATTTGGACAATTCTTAATTAGATTTTTAGAAGAAAGAAGTGAGACATCAGAGTGGGAATAGTTGATTTAATAAAATATTTTTCGATGATATTAAAAAAAAAAAAGGTTCGAAATCTACTAGAAAACCGCCAGCAGAGGGCTCCATGCTAAGAGCGTTCACTTCCATGTACGGCTCCTACATTTATCGGAAAATAGTCCCTCTCTCTGAGACTGAGGAAAGGGGAGTATAATCAACCGTCCTTCCTGCTGTTAAAAACGGAAATAAATTTAAGTGAGAGCGGAAAATGTGAACCTGGGGTGGCTCAAGGTGTACCAGCCTTGAAAAAGCAACAAAAAACAAATATATATATATATGTGTGTGTGTGTGTAAGGCATGATGAAATGAAAAATGAAATGATGATGAAAATACATACATTGGGTCGTTTATCTTCCCTTCGAAACCAGAGTTTGTTTTGCCTTTGCCTTTGTTTTGCATTTATTGAGTCCTCGTGGGAAGCTTTTCCTGCATCACGTGATTGGAGGTTAAAGCGAAATGCAATGGAAAGTTAGAGAGAAGCTGGCTTAAGTTAGGAAATTTTTCTTAGAAGAGAATGAGCTTTTATTTGTACATACTTGAAGCATTTGGAATTTTTAGATGCGGAAAAATCATTTCTAAAATTAGTAGATATGATAAGACTTGAACTTTTAAAATGTCCTTAGTAATAACAGGTTTTGAAGAACCGAAAGAAATCTCTCGGGAAAAAACAAAAGATCATGCTTTCGTGCAGAATTTGCTTACACAAAACCCCGACAGAGGGCGCTGTTGCCCGTTCAATGACTTAGGGAAGGCGTCCTAAAAAAATTTCCCTTGCAATTTCAAGGATTTTTTGAATAATGCCCACGTTGAAAAATTGACTCGGACTTTAATGATAAATTATGTATTTCTTTGGGTATCTCTTACATATATGTATATGTGTATATATTTTAAAATTTATGCTTCATTCCTAATAAACCAGATTTCCGTTTTTCTTAAGAATTTAAATTTCAAACAAATATTTCAAGACATTTCTAATTTTTAAAATACACAATTGTACCACAAAATAAAATTACACACGGAAAAATTGAAATTCTCTATATACGGCTATGTAAAATAGTTACCCTAACAACGTATTAGGTATTTTTAAGTAGTTGTTTATATAAAAGTATCCTTCTCAGGCTTTTTTGTTTGTTTCAAGCTTTAGAGTTTATTTATTTTAGACTAAGCAATGATATACAAAAAAGAGATTAAAAGGTGTTAAAAGCATTTAAAGAAAAAAAGTTTTTTCCCAAGTGCTTTTTATTTGGGTTGGAATGATCTTTAAGTAAAAAGGATAAAGGAATTACTGACTTGAAAGGGAAAAGACAGCTATTCCCATTAATAAATTTTGTCTAGAGAATTTGAATTTCCAAGTCTATAATATTTATCTTGGACAATATTGATCTGAGATTGGTTTTAGTCCCACCACACAACAAAATCAGGAAGAATGCCTGCCCATGTCCAGACTAGGTTCGGGAGCAAAGAAGGAAATCTAGCCGAAGATTTGTGCAGATTTTGTATAATTTAAGGTGTTAATGTTTAAAGTAGAGAAGAGAAGGGAGAAAGAAAGTGGGGGAAGGAGTCAGAGAGGGTAGAAGGAAGACTGGATGGAGGGAAAAAGGAAGGAGAGATGAGGAAGGGAGGGAAAGACAACATAAAAATTAAACTGGAAACTAGGAAAGGGCACATTTCTGAAGTTCCTTCTGATGCACCTTCTTCGAGTTTCTTTCATGTGACTTATCTTTTTAAAAAATAAATTAAAAATCTGCAGACTTGTTCATTCTGCACGATATGAAGCGTCTCCTGGTTTTGATCGAATCGATATCCACCGCGGTTGTCCGGAGCCCTCTCCTCCGAGCGCAGGGCAGCGCTCGGCAGTCCAGAGGTTTAGAGACAGTCGCCCTTTGCAGATTCACTCTTATCAGGTTTAATAACTTCCACCCCAAATTGCCCTGGTCCCTCCTCATTCCCTCCTGTCATTTATTTTCTGCCCCAGGGGCAGAGAGCCTCCACTGGACTTCCCTTCTGGCAGTGGGAATCCTTCCACACCCTGGACGGGAGTAGAAAAACAGAGGGGGTGGGGAAAGGGGGCAAGGAGGTGAGCGTTTGCTTCGATGAAATTCGGAAACCCTGTGCCTTAAAGGGCGCCCATTTTCGAGGTTCGGTTAACTTTGTTCCTGTTGATGTTTATATTTTTCTTAAAAAAAAAAAAAAGCTATACAAATTACCTTACCAAGAAAAAATACACTCAAACGAACAACCCCCCACATATCTTAAAGTATTTTTCAGTATCTTCTTGAAAAAACATTCTTAAACCGTCCAAAGGTTCAGGTGACCATTTCTTGATTCTCCGTGATTAAAACCACTTAAAAGTTATAGACAACAAATGCAGATATAAAACATCCCATCCCTCTGCAAAGAAGGCTTGAAAATAACATTGCGAGATTGTACACCTATGTTGCTTCCGACATCTGAAAAAAAAAAAACAACCCAAAAACTTCATAAAATGGAGACTTCAGCCAAAGAAAGAATGGCACATGGAATCCGTTGAAAATACAAACAACCCTTAAAGGATGAGTAGGACAGACTTAGGTGGTTACACAGTATTTAAGTTTTTAAATGTGTTGGGCAGAATGACTGGGAAAATATAAGAAATGGTCCTTGTGGTGAGCCGGCTTTTTTGTTCTACAGTGACTAAGGTACAGTGAAGGAAAAAAAAAAAAAAAAAAGTTGTGTAGCCATCAACACAGAGAGATCACCCTTAAAATCCCCAAATCCAGCTTTCAAAAGCCTCCTGCTGAACAAACAAGAACAGGAGCTTTTGTATTTAAAAATCTCAGTAATGGTCCTCTTTGAAAATCTACATAAGAAAATGGGGGAACTGTGGGCACCCTGGTTTCCCCAAATGAATTGTAAAGATTTTAAATCAGTGGGTACAATGATTCATCATTTTCAATATAGAGGTTTTAAATGTGTATATTTATATTAATCATGCTGACCAACTCTCTCTCTCCTTTAAATACATGTTTAGAGTCTGTAGACTCTTCCTGACCCAGGGGTGCTTATATAACTAAATGTGGGTGTCTGGGTGTAAATACGTGTTTATGATTTTTTAGAATATATATGTCTGTGGGTTGCATCTAACTCCAGTGTGTGTAATCATGTTTTTCTCTCAGCTGAGGCTTACTTCTCCAGCCTATTGTTTGAGACAACAGATATAAGTTGCGATGGGAGAGGAGCGTCGGATTTGGTGTGTATCCCCCATTTCCAATTATAGATGGATCATTACAGACAGCGGAGTCCTGAGAAGCCAGACATCTGCTCCTCACATGAATGCACTCACCTCCTAGAGACCAGGCTGCCATCATGCTCTGGAAGCTCGTGGAGAATGTCAAGTACGAAGATATCTATGAGGTGAGCCGACACCCCCAGATGCATCTTAGAGCTTTGCAGATAGAGAATTTGAGCTTCTTGACACCCCAACTCATCTATATTTTTAAGCTATTTGCTTGTAGATTTCCGGCCGGTTTTCTCAGCTTTCTCTAACTTTTCGAAAAGCTGGCTTGGGGAGACTTCGACATTCTGAAAAGGGACTTTAAGGTGGAAATCTGACTACTTTAACCTAGGAGATTTCTCTGATTTTTGGTATTTTATTTTTCTTTCTCTCTTCCTCGCCCCCAACTCCTTCAGGATCTGATGAGGAACGGGTGCTAGTGAATGTGGGCAGAGAAAATAGAGACCAATAAAGGCAGAGGCTCCTCGTTTTGAGTGTGGGAGAGAATTAGACTTTCAAGCCTCCTTCGCAACAGACTCGGGCTTTGAATTTTTATTTTTAATAAAAATTTTGAGATCGATAACAAACGGATCCAAGTAGAGCACGAAAAATTAGAAGGAGGGTGGTCAACGGACAGACGGATAGATGGATGTAGAGAGAGCGCAAGCCAAGGAGCCATAGCAGACAATTTTTTTAATTTTCTTTTTTTCTTTCATGTTTCGCTTCTTTGAGACTCGGGGCGTACAAACGGCCCCATGTCTTGGCATTTTTAACGAAATTTTCTACCCGGGTTGAGTGCGCACGGTTCGTTAGCGCTGAGGCCAGGGGGACTCCCCTTCGGATGGAGATGCTGTCTGCAGCCCGGCGGGCGTCTGCCTCCTTGGGGCCGGGCGCGCGGGCCGTGCGCTCGGGTCTCGGGCGCCGACGGAGCGGCGGGGTGGCGGGGCTGCGCGCGGGACGGGCGGCCGGAAGGAGCGGGGACAGCGGCCCAGGCCCGCGGAACTTCGCTCCGAGCGCACCAGCCGGGGAGCCCCCGAATTAGGGGCTAGAGGGGAAGGGGAAAGCGAAGATTCCGAGGAGACGTCGTGAGAGGGAAGAGAGAAAGAAAAGCTTGGAGGAAGGTGAAAGGAAAGGGGCAGAGGAATTGGGGAAGGGGAGGTGGAAGCTGGCGAGCGGGCGGTGGCCGGAGATCGGGAGGGAGTCGGAGAGGGGACGTTGAGAAGCCAAGGCTCGGGCGATCGGCACGGGAAGCGCTGGGTCGGACGAAGCGGTAGCGGTGGAACGCAGAGGATCCCCAACCCGCGGGGGACACGCCACCCCGCCCGCTCCGGGACGATCCTAGAAAGCCGGACGGGGAGCCGCCTTGCGGACCCTGGGAGTGGGCTCCTCCCGACTCCGCCGGCCCAGCCCCGCGACCCAGACCGCGGCTCCGAGGAGCCGGCGCGCGCCTTACGGCCACTGGTGGAGTTTCAGAGCAGCACCCCGCGCCCGCGCCAGGAATCTCCCAGCTCTGCCCAGCCCCAAATCTTGATTCTGGGGTGTGTGTGTGTGTCTGTGTGCGTGTGTGAGTGAGAGAGAGAGAGAGAGGAGAGAGGAGATTCGTCTTTCTGCGCAATGATGACTTGGGGCTTTCCTTTCCTCTTTGTGGTTGTGTATTGACTGTAACAGAGAGCCGCGCCTCCGCCTGGTGGGGTTTGTTTCGGTTCGGCCTCCTTTTCTTTCTTTAACAGCCGGGATAATGGTCAAGTCGAAGGCGCTAAAACCGTCCTAAAGAATGTGAGCGCCCAAAGTGGGCTTGGCGCGGGCTGCGATGGAACCACGGTGTAAATAGCTCCGGGTATATAGAGGGGCTTCACTGGGTTCCGAAAAGTAAGCAGGATAAAACTCGTTCTAAGAGTCCAAAAGTAGACTAGCTAAATGGGAGGGAGGGGGGAGGAAGAGGGAGGGGTGGAGTGGAAGGGGGAAAGAGGGGAGAATAAAGAGGGTGGGAGAGAGGAGAGACCAACGGAGAGAGACAAGAGATACTGCAGGTACTCCTATCTGCCTAATTTTTCTGCTCAAAAAAATATAAGAGAACGCGAAGCCGGTGGAAGGAGTCTATTTAAGTCGGGAGGAAGGTTGAACTTTAACAGAAATGGCAGTCAGGCCAGTTGAACGGGTTCCTGAAACGTCCAAAAAGGTTTTCTGTTGCCCCTGGCTTTGCCTGGAAAGGATAACTTTAGTGTACTTGAAGATTGATTGCATATATTTTAAATTGAAGTTAAAAAAATCACAGACTGCAGGAGCACTAACGAGGGAAAGGCTACACAAGGGATGCAAAGCCCCCCATCTCGCCTCTGTCCTTTAATAAATAAGCATCATCTCCAGTATACTGTGAAAGTCTGTAAACGTCACTGTAAACAGCCGGGCCCACCGGTTCCTTTGCTCTCCTCTCCAAAGGGGGAGGCAACGCCTTTTTATTTTGTTTTGTAATCTGCACGCCAAGCACCTAGGGCGGTCAGTTCTTCCCATTAGGAAAGTCCCTCTCCAGGAACCTAGACACCTACGGTTCAGCACAAGACCCCAAGGATGCTCTCTTCTTCACCGTCTGGTTCAGGGGAGCAGGGGCTGCTTTACGCGCGTCCCTGGCTCAGTTAATTGAAGTTCTGCCTCTTTCCTGCTAAACTTTTTCCCCCGGTCTGCCTTTGCCAGCCCCCTCGTCTGATTACATCTAGTAATTCTCCACTGAATGAACGTCATTTACAATAGTAGGGGAGCTCTGCGCCCGCTGCTGCTTCACGCTCCATTTGTCCTCCATTCTCCCTTTAAAGTACTCGTGTAATATTAATAGTCATGAATATCAATTATTATGAGGCGGTGTAGGCAAGCGGAGGGAGGAAGGGGCGCCCGAGCAGTCTGAGCCCAGCTTCGGGCGGAAGAGGACTGCTCCTGGAGCCCCGAAGAACCGCAGAAGAAAAAAGGCCAAAAAGACAAGCAAGAGGCCGATGAACAGCGCTGTCTGTGTGTGACAGGCGTCGCCAATCTCGTTTGGGGTGGGGGGGGATTTTTATTTTTTTTTTTTTTTGATGGCTTGTCCTGGAAACACCTCAAGCTCGGCTCCTGTGTCCAGCTCGTTTCTCTGCTGGACTCCTTGTTTTTTTTTTTTTTAAATCATTGTTTGATTTTGAGCAGTAACCAGGCTTTTTTTTCCAGATGTTAGTCCACACCTATTCATCCATGGTGAGTCTGGATTCACGTTGTACCAGAATTGCATGCTCTCTCCTCTCACTGTCTCTCTGTCTCTGTCTCTTGTGTGTGCGTCTCACTCTCGCTCTCTGTCTTCCTTCGAGCGCCTTTGGCTTGGTAATTTAGCACCATAATTGGACGAGGCTGCAGCTGCTTCTCTGCATTGTGTGTTTGTCTGAGCTCCATGAGTCAGCTGGGGAGTAGGGGGAGGCCGAACAGAAAAACTTTTATTTGCCATCGCAGTTGGGAAATTTAGGTGACTATTTCTCCAGAAAGAACCATGGGGACTTTACCATGGCATTTCCAGAGAGGAGAGGGAGAAACACACACACTCAGGCACACCTTCCCCTTTCACTGAGTTCAGCAGTCCACTTAGGACCAACACTAAGTTGTCTAGGCCTTTTGTTTTTATTTTTTGGTTTCCCCCCCTCCCAACCCCAGGTCTTTCATCTTCACACCCTGGAGTAGGGACAATATTAGATACTGAAAAGCAACCTTAGAAAGAACTCCTTTGAACCGCAGTTCAACTTAATTTAAGACGGACTCAGGATATGATTTTTGAATGAGATCCATTTCGACCCAACACTACATAAATTATTTAATTCCTCTTGGGAAGGAAGGGGTGACAGGAAACTCAGATCAGGCAGATTCCTAGGTGTCCTGGAATGACCAGGTGGTGTTGGGGAACTCCTGGCCAGCGGGCTGGGTTGCCAGAAAGGCAGAAGTTGGTTTTGAACGAGAGGAGCAGCACAGAAAATAGTAGGAAGTTTTATTTGTTATGCTTTGGACCTCTGGAAGAGTTAGAAAAACAGTCTAAAACACCCAGAAGAACAAATACAGTGTATTAGACTCCTGTATTTTTCATTAGGGAATTGATCATCTCCCCCAACCCCATACACACTGTTACTTTATCTCATCCCTTTTGCCGGCTTTGCACCCCAACAGAAGGCTTAGATGTTGGTTCAGTGGGTGAGTCGCCCCCATGTTCCCCAAAGCCTCGCGTTTGGAATTGCTGAAATCATGTACCCTCTGAGTCAGCTTGGGAGGCTAAGTTTCAGACTCTTGTTTCCCCTGTCCTGGGAAGAGGATGCCCAAGCCGGGTTTCTCCATCTGTCGCTTGTGTTTTTTGTTTTTGTTTTTTTTTCCCTTCCCCTTCTCTCTCTCTCTCCTCTCCGCTCCCAGGACCGGCACGATGGCGTCCCGAGTCACAGCTCGCGGCTCTCCCAGCTGGGCTCGGTGTCCCAAGGACCTTACTCCAGCGCCCCGCCGCTGTCGCACACCCCGTCGTCAGATTTCCAGCCGCCCTACTTCCCGCCCCCCTACCAGCCGCTCCCTTACCACCAGAGCCAGGACCCCTACTCCCACGTCAACGACCCCTACTCCCTGAACCCCCTCCACCAGCCCCAGCAGCATCCCTGGGGGCAACGGCAGCGGCAAGAAGTGGGTTCAGAAGCCGGTTCTCTCCTGCCCCAGCCTCGGGCCGCCTTGCCCCAGCTCTCGGGCCTCGACCCCCGGAGGGACTACCATTCGGTCCGCCGGCCCGACGTGCTCCTGCACTCAGCACACCACGGCCTTGACGCGGGCATGGGGGACAGCCTCTCGCTGCACGGCCTCGGCCATCCCGGCATGGAGGACGTCCAGGTAATGGCACACAAACAATAAACAAGTAACAAATGCCCAGGGAGCGGGGACGGGTGGGGAGGGACAGCTCTGTCTTTTGGAGGGGTGGAGGGAAGGTAGTTTGTATAGGAGCAGATGGACTCGATGTATGTAACTGTGTATTACCTGTATGACTCTCTAGTGGCATTTTCTGGGGTTTCGATGACGAAAGCTAGAAGTGTGAGAGATGAAAAAATGAAGGAGAAAAGTGTACTGTGTTTTGCTAGTTTGGGATCATTAGAATCAAAGCTAGGTGTTTTTGTCTTGCCTTAGCTAGGGTACTCCTTCCAGTTCTCTTGGCTTTGTGTAACCAGGCCGGGTGCCCTCTCAACCTACCCCCCTGGGTCTGGCCCCCTGACGCGGCAGGTGGAATCCTGGCTGCCCGGAGGCTGGAGCTGCAGCATGGAGGTGCAGGGACCTCTATACAGGTTCCTGCTAAATTTGCAGAGACTCTGTTAAGCATGACAATGCACACTGGAAGAAAAATGTGTTATTTTGTTCAAGCCAGGTCTTACTTTGAATGTCCCATAAGCTGTAGAACCCTTTTCCAAGAGAACTGAGCTCCAGAGGCAGCATCTGAGCAATGAAAGATTTATGGGGAGAGACCCAGAAAGTCATAATTCTGTTTGGGGGTTCATGAGGACACATACCGTTTTGGAGGTTCTTTTCCCCCGTTTGGACCATGAAACGGCAGTTGAGCAACATTCTCCATGTCCTTCCCCAGTCCTTCTTTCTGCTAGCACCCTCCTCTCCCCAGTGTCACCAGTTGAAGAGGCATCACATGTTTGTTTCTTAAAACAAAAGGCTCCAAACACCCCCCCACCCCATCACTATCCCATCTGCAACCTACACAATGGAGCCTGATTTGGTGGAGAATACTTGGTTAAATTAAACAAAGAAACATCAAAGAAATGATTTCTGAAAACTGGGTGATTCTGAGCAGGTCTCCTTTTGCTCTTTAATTTAGTCTCTAGAACAGATAAATATGGTTGAAAGGTTTTCAAGGGATTCTTCAATCTCATTGGCATGGTTGTCTATATTATGCACCATTATAGACATACCTCTAAAGCGAAGGAACATGAAATGGGAAAGAGAAAGGGTGCATGAGTCCCTTCTCTTTACCTTGCTGAAGAAAATGTATTTTGAACAGTTAAAATGTGGTGATAGCATTAAATGCTGCCTGTGTCTCGTCTATGATGGTTTACTGATTTAGGGGAAATTTAGTTATTTCCAGAAATAATGGAATCACCTGAGTTGTGGCTGGATTACCCATAGTCATAAGTGGTAGTTTTGTTGATTTAACCAAGTTTAACTGTTTCTGTCCTGAAGGTATTGCTCATTTCAGAATATCATATGAGAAAGGAAATATTCAATAGTGTGTGTGTGTGTGTTTTTAATGCATTGGGGTAATACTTGTCTAGGGGGAAAAGTTTTTAAATTAACCTTTGTGGGTATGGTTCAAAGTGCTAGATAATGAAAGTGGATCAACTCATCAGCATTGCTGTTGGCAACGCTACATTGGCTATGTCACTACCACTCTGCAGGCGGGGTGGCTCAGGCTACTAAACTCAGAGACTGCACCCAAAGAGGGAATAGGTTTCTTTGCTTTTAGTCATTTTATTGTATTTTTAAGGCAGAATTGTGAGAACTTTGGAGGGTTTGGTCAGATGCAAGAGGCGAGAATAAAACAGGTCAGGTTGGTGTGTGTTTGGGAGAATATCCTCATGGAAGTTGCGGCTGGAGCTCAGGCCCGGGAGGTGGAGAGAGCCCAGAGCAGAGAAAGCGAAGGCCCAGGGCCCTGGCTGCTCCCCGCCCACCCCATCTCTCCCCGTCCCTCCCCCGGAAGCATCTCAGCAGGTCCCCTGGCAAGGTGGGGAGGCCCGGGAGACTTTCTCGGGGTCGACCCTCGGTGCCAGGGGTCAAGAGGAATTCACCCTGAGTCTTCCCAGGAGAAAGGGAGGATCTCTGTCTCCCACGCGGTGACAGGCCTCCTGACGCCGGGTGTGCTTGACAAGACACGGGGCAGGTGACAAAAAAAGACAGGGGAAGAGATGAACCAAAGATGAGACCCCTGAATCCAGAGGCTGCGCCTCCTCTGTTCCATCCCAGAGGCTCCCCTTCTGAGTTAGGGATCAGGAGCGCAGGGGACTATGTGGCAGGAGCGGCTGGTGGTTTCAGCGTTTCCCATTTCCTGCCTCTGCGGTATGGGTGGGCTGCGCTGCCCCCCCATCTGTAAAAAGAGACCAGAGGTGCCTCAGCCTGGACCCCAGTCACTTGTTCCATCTCAGGGGCCTAGTGTGTGTCCCGGATCTATGTCAGTCCAGCCGCGATCCAGCAGATACCAGGGAGCTGCCAGGCCAAGGAGGGGGGAGTGGCCTCTCAGCCAAGGGTCCTCACCTGGCCCAGGGTTGGGGCAAGATGTTGTGTGACCCAGACACACACGCGGGGCACCGCCCGGATCGTGAGAGAAGCAAAAGAGAAGAGCTAATTAACCAAATGCTTCTAATATTTTTTAAATGAAACTATAAAACCCTGTCAATTTCTATTTCAATTTACTCACAGGGGCTATTAAACCAGCAAATCGCTGTTTGGGTTCTGGTATGCTACATTTCACCCATTTTGTGTGTGTGTGTGTGTGTGTGTGTGTGTGTGTGTGGTCTTGCGCGCGCGCACACGGGCACGGGCAGGCACGCAGGGAGTGGGGACAGTGTTAAAAACTCAGAAAAAAGCATCAGAAAGAAAGAGAGCTGGAGATGATACTCAGTTTGGAGTTTGTTCAGTTGCTGTGAACACCTCTTTCCTTCTTCTGGTCTTTGCTCTCTAACCTCTCATCACCTCTCCTACCTGAGTGTAAACATATGAAGATGTTAAGTCAAAGCCCCTACACACACGCACACACACACACACTCAAACACACCCTACTGTCTTAAAGCAACCCCTGGTATCACTTTTAACTAAAGAAGTCTAGTAATTACGAGTCTGAGTTGTTTTTCCGCGCTTCCGCATGCAGTCCTAATTAAATCTTTACGATCCTCCCTGTGACGATTAAGCGCCAGCATGCTGCGTGAATATCCTGTACAAAAACCCAGCAGGCGGCCGTAATTAGATAGAAAATCAGACAAGAGCCTTCTCATTAACTACCACAACTACCCCACGTCGCTGATGAGGCGTATATACATATTTACGTACCGACGTGAGGGTGAGGTGTGGCGGGGCACGGTCCTGGCCCGTAAGATCGCGGGTCTGCCCGTCCACAGACACAGGCGAATATTTCTGTCCTGCGTGGACACGTCGCCACTGTAGACACGTGAGCACAGAAAGGCGTGAATCTTGTGTGTGCGCGCCCGGTGTGCATGGTGGGGTCTCCTGGGAGTTCTGAACAAGTTACATGAAGCATTTTTTTTTTAAGCATTTTCTTTTTACTTTAAGATGGGGATGGCATGTTGCAACATGGAAAATGGTTCTTATGGGGAATGACAATTTTCCTCATCTTTCTGAGAACAGAGGAGTGGCTATTAAAAACAAAAAGAAACAAATTAACATGCCCCCTCCGTGATTAGATCATCTCGTTTCTAATGTGCTGCTTGTTTGGGGTAGACAGTCTCTTCCTTGTGATGAACACACACCCTGTCTGGGGATGCAGCTTGAGTGGGTGGGAGGTGCTGTCTAAACACAGCCTCCCTCTTAAGCCCTTTGCTTTTTACTCCTCTGTAGAGAGGGTGACAGATTGGTCCAAACAGGTTTGTAAGGATCAAGGAAAGCGGCTGGACATTGCAGGAAAGGCCAACCCTGATTTTCAGTGGGGAGTAGAGGGTGGGAATCCACCGCCTTTGGATGCCCTGGGATGCACAGCTAGAAGCCTAGTGCATCCTGACAGCAAGAATATCATTCTAACAGCCATTTCCCCTCTGAAGTGCAGCCAACATCTAGGGTCAAAATTTTCCTTCTCTGGAATGCAACTGGCAAGAAAGGTGACTGTTCTTTCCCATGACCCAGGTGCTGCTCACCGGGAGATCCTGTGTGTGTTTTGTGTGTGTGTGTGTGTGTGTGTGTGTGTGTGCATGTCTGTAGTTACTGCCTTCCTAACAGGTGTGCTTCTTGTTGGGCAGCAGCAGTGGCAGGGGGAGCAGATTGTGCAGGTCCCTTGCAGGGATTGTCCTGCAGCAGGAAGCTCACACAGCACTGAGATGTGTGTGAACCGCAGTGGGTGTGCGGTCCTGACGGCCTGCAAACGTGTTCCTATGTGTTGCTGTTTGCATTCCATTCCAAATTGCTCAGACTTTAATTAAAATCCTATAATGTAAACTATTATGTATTTGTAAAATGACTCTGGGGTTAAGATGCACTGGGATAGCATAGAAAACAGACATCGCTCTGACTAATATCAGTGGAAATCTTTCAGCGGCTGCCAAATTTTCACAATTCATAAGAGCGAATAATATAAGTGTATGTGTCTATGTAATATCTATGTTTAATATAATCACTAAACCAATCCTGCATCCCAGATGCCTCTCAGTTCCCTCTTTCCTCGTCTTCCATTGGAAGAATTTATAATTTGGGTGAATTTCATTTCTGTGTCCATTTGGAGGTAATAATAATAATAATAAAACCTCCCTTTGTGAATTAATATAAATGGAAATAACAGAAACTCCAGTTTGGAATGACATGATTTATGTGTGCGATTCTTTAATATCCAGTCGATTTGAATAGTGATGTTTTTATATTCACAGTCAGTTGAAGATGCCAATAACAGCGGCATGAATCTACTGGACCAGTCTGTCATAAAAAAAGGTATGGATTCTTCTCCCTCCCACCAAAGTAAGCCAAGTTTTCCTGTGCATTCACGTCTTTATGATGCGTTTTCACTTTGAAGGACTTCATTGTTTTATAAGACACCAGTGTTTGTTCACAATCATAGGACAGTGGCTATCTGGATGAAAATGCCTGTTGGGAAGAAGGGATGGGGGTGGGGGACTGAAGGCAGAAACCCTGATGAGAGAGACAGAGACCATTGCCATTTTTCTCACAGTACATTCGCTAGCAATCCTAGATACATCATAAATAATTGAACTACCATTCTGTATGGTTGGGAAACACTGCTTTCAAAAATATGAGGTAATTATTTCATTGATAACTGGAGTTTGTTGAGCCAAACCCTATGCCATTGGGGCAGCTCCTTCTCTCCTTGCTTTTGTATTTTGGGGTGGTAATTTTGTTCCCAGTTCTCTGTGTTTTACGAGTTGTTTCTTCAGATTTTTTTTTTTTAATTGTGCCAAATGTGTCGCTAAATATGCTCTTCCTGAGAAACTGAGCTGGCCTCTGAACATTTCTCAATCTTCCTACATATGCATTCATGATTTAGTGTGACTGTGGAATCACCCCATACTGGTAAAGGGCATGTGATATTAACAAATGTTTGCAGTCTCTTGTACAGCTGTAAGCAAAATAATTAACTAATTAAACTAATTAAATGTAATTACAATAACTCATTTCGGGCGTATTGCAGCTGCTTAATTTTTCCCCCCTCTTCTCTGACAGTCACTGAGAGAATGCCTGGCGATTAGTGTGGCTGCCAAAAGGCCCGAATGTCATTCACATGCCACAAATTTAGGAGCTTGAATGTGTAAACAGTGCAATCTTTAATTATCGCAAGAACCGGTATTTGGAGCTACAGTTTTAACTACTGTAACCCTTTTTTTAATCGATGCTGGAGAAGGCCTGTCCTTCTGTTTGGTGTCAACAATCCCTAGCTGCAGTCACTTTTGATTCATTTGAGCCAGATGACATTCACAAAAACAATTAAAAGGGAAAGGATGGTTTGAAAAGTAATGCAGAGTCAAGCCGGTAGAGTAGGAGGGTGTGTAAGCAGGATGAGGTGTGTTCAATTTTCTGCTCTTACAAAAGCAGAAAAAGTCACTTTGAGAGGTGGGAGGCGGAGAGGGGAGGCTGTACTTGAAATGATGCCATTTGGCTTTTGAATGTAATATCCTGAAGAGGAATAGTAGGGTTTGGGGTAAAAGTATTTAAGTGTTCCTCCAAATGTCTCCGACTCTTCCTTAGATAGTATCGTTTCGGATTTTTAATGCCAGGGTTTGGGTTCGCTGGGACACTTGGGCTTGCGCTTTGATTTGCAAGTGCACTGACAGCTCACTTTCACCATGCCCTCCTGGGTCTTCTCTTGTGGTTAATTGCTGGTTGATGGGATGGGGGTGGGGTGGGGCGGGGGTTAGTATGGGGAGGAGGAGAGGCGCTTCTTCATTGGCTTTCTTGGTTTCTTCTCTAGTTTCTGTCCCTTTTCATGGAAAGCTAGAATCCCTTAGCTCAGAGTTCTCTATGGGGGCTGAAACAGCATCGGGGCTGGCGGTGGGGCATGCCCAACTGATGACCAATTAGAAATATTATTAATAGGCCAATAAAAATATTTGGAACTGAACTTGCCTAACAAAATGGAGCTGAAAATATTCTTAGATGTGGATGCTTTGGTTTCAGGGCTTGTGTATGTTTGTCAGTGAAATGTGAATGTGTGTGTATATATGAGGATCTCCAGGAATAAGAAAAGAATATTGACTAACGTGGCAGTTTCTGGTTTTGGAAATATGGACTACTTTTTATGCCCCCTGCAAACCTTTTTAAAAATGCACAGCCTAACACATTTAAGTGGCACCCCAGTCATTCTATTGATTTAAGGAGTGTGGTATGAATATGAAGTGTGAGGTCAAGTCCATTATTTAATATTTCAGGTATTTGCTTTATTACATGACGAAAAGATCCTAATATTATATTTTTATCTTTAGAGAGCCATGGGCAAAAGTGGAATAAGTGGTTGATTTAGTTTTCTAGATCACTATGAACCACTTAAAATAAGGTTATGGATTCATTAGCTCTTTCCCTGCCCTCTGGTCTCCCGTCTTTGCCCCTCCCCCACCTTTATGAGGAAGAGATTAATTTCATAAAAGAAGAGGTGAGAACGTTTCCTGGACGAAATATTCTAAATTTCAACAACTGGCAAGGGACCTGGTTGCTTTATTTGCTTTCTAATGGGCTTTTAGAGAGATTTTTAAAGGTCTACCTTATTAATAAAGTGGCAGCAACCCGCCCAGGTTCAGGTTTCTCTGCCTCTGTGTGTATTTAAGGGAGAAAACTTAGACATAAAGGATATAGGTCTCTGTGTGTGCGCGCGCGTGTGTCTCTCTAATTATGCAAGGTCTCCGTCCTAAAATTTAACCCTGTCCAGTTTTTCACCCGTGTTGATATCACCCCATTGATTGTAGGCTAGCTCTCTTGTTATGTTTGCTATCTGGGCTTAGCTGACATTTCTGAAGTAATTTAGTTAAGAGGAAATGAGTTGTTCCCAGTAGAGAGAGCAAACGAGTGGAGTGAAGGTAGCCAACGTGATAAATGGCTCTTTCATTTGAAGATCTCCAGAGCTCGTTTACGGCTAATTTTCTGTATTGGCCCCCTTTGAGCTATTAATGCAATCGGCAGGGACTGGGGCCCCTCTCCTCTTAGCTGCCCCATTAGAGCTCCCATTAAGCCAGCGAGTCTCAACTCCATGGCAGGAGTTGGGGGCGGGGGGAGTAATGAAAGGTGCTTTTTAAACTCTCCTAATCTAAACCGGCAGAGGGTGGTTAATACGATTTGAAGGGGGCTGGTCAATGAGCAATCAATAAAGTAATAATGAGAAGGATTCGGTACATTAACAGTCTAAAAATCCAACGAGACATTAAAAAATCATTCTTAACTCTCAGTTCCATTAAGATTAGGAATCTGGGCCGGGCAGGGGGTGGGGTGGTGCCCAGCTCCTATAAATGATCACTGCCACTCTTCCACCAGCCTAAAGAAGGCTCACCTAGGCTTTTAGAAAAAGTTTTTGGTGCAATTAGAGGCCAATATGCAATCGACTGGACATCTTAGACAGCAGAAAAAGATGCTGGGATTTCTTGGAATGACTGGCATGGCTGGAGTCCAAGGTCCAAGTGTTGACTATGGGCCATTTTCACTGGTCTTAGGGATATCCTGTTTGGTTAGTTTCAGTTCAGCTTCTTGGTTCTCTCCCACTTTTTTCCCGTTAGTTCTGGCCTCTTCCCCACATAAACACTTTGATTGGTGTGGATTTTCTCCGGGTATGGGGGTGATAGAGAAATTGCCAATTTCTATTACAAGGGGTTCTGTTGAGATTCCGCCTTCTGACCTAGGAGGTCAAAGCACCCAGTCTGTCAGAACCTTTGAGAAGGCTATGAGTTTCCTCTCAAAGGAAGAGGTTCATGTTTTCAGAGCTGACTTGGGTCCCTATCGGCCTTTATTCAACTAGAGACTCTCAGCTACATTCCAGCCACCCAGGGAGTAATCAGAGTTCATCTAATTTCAAAGCTGGAAAGGTTAGACACTCTTCTCCAACTCCCACCCCCACCCTCCAGTGAGGAAATTGAGATGGAGAGAAGACAAATGACTCTCTCAAGGTCCCACACACTGAGTTAAATGATGGGATCCAACCCAGTTTCCAGCCTCTTAGGCTTTGCCCCTAAAGGATGCCAACACTGGATGTTTGTAGTTTTCTTCTGTTCTGGCTTTCTCTGTGAGAATCCTTTTATGTTTTTTCTTCAGGATTTCAGTGCTCATGTTTATACACATGCTCTTATACACATATGGAAAAACATTTAGCCCTCAGGTAGATGAGAAGCAATGTAAGTATGAGGAAAAGGGTGATCTGCTGGTGAGAAGTAATTATTTCAAGCAATGCTCCACCTCTTGCTGCTTCCGGGTGTGCAAGTGAAAGTGAAAGTGAAGTCACTCAGTCGTACTCTTTGCAACCCTGTGGACTATTGTCCACCAGGCTCCTCCGTCCATGGGATTCTCCAGGCAAGAATACTGGAGGGGGTTGCCATTTCCTTCTCCAGGGGATCTTCCCGACCCAGGGCTTTAACCTCTGAGCCACCAGGCAAGCCCCAAAAGATACCGCGAATAGCAGAGGTTTCCATATTTAAGTCCGAGCACCTTTCAGAGGGACTTAGGCTTCAGTCCATTAGATGGGTTCATTTCTTCCTTCTCTCCCACCAACAGATCAGAACCACAGAAGACCTGCCTCCAGTCAAACACAAAGATATCAGAGCTGTGATTTCATACTTAAGTGTAAAGATGAAACGCTACCTTATTAACACTTTGGCTCTATAGAGTCCACTAATGAATAAGATTTTCTCCAATCGGTTTTCCTTCTACTCTTTCAAATTAAACTCCAGTCCCTGTAATGAAATATTGATCAATTTTTAAACCTCTGTTCTTCTGCCCCCATATAATGCAAGTTAAAAGGGAGGGGGGCAAGTTTTGTGGGTGTTACATCCAGAAGTTGGCTACGCTATCCAACTGAGAACTGAAGAGGAAAAAAAAATCCCACCCAGTTTTAATGTATGCACAGAAAATTGTAAACATATAAAGAACTGAAAGCTTCACGCTGAGTTTTGCTATGCTCCATTTCCTTACCATTTCCTGCTGTCGCTTTAAACCTATCTTAGTCATCTCTGGGTTCCGTGAGCAGGAGCAGTGTGCTCATAATTACTAACAAATCAACCGGGCCCTGTTGCTCCCTGGGTTTATTGATAAGCTGGAGGAAAGCAGAAGGGAAAAGACAGAATAAAATATGGGGTTAATCAGCTGAGGAAAGCAGGTGTGAGAGTGGAGGGGAAGGTAGATGCTGGAAGTAGGCTGGACTTAGAAGAGTGTGAGACAAGACATGTGCAGAGTCTAGCTTAGGAAACCATTCAAAGGCCAGCATTTAGCACCTGAGGATGAGAGAGTGGAGGGTGTGAACAAGACTGATACTTAAATTCAAAAACAGAAATATAACCTGAAGTGTGTCTGCTCAAACAGTCTTGTCGGGCGGGGGTGAGGGGAGAAGGGGAGTGAAAAAACATCACCACTCTCTCCTTCCTTCTCCCCCTAGACAGCAGAGTGCTGAGGGATGCTGCCTGGGTGGGTGATATTTAGGTGATAATGTATATGCAAAAGGTACAGCCCTTGGGAGGGAGCTATGGACATTCCCCAAAGGAAATTGCTCTTGTCAGGTAAATCAGGCAATTAACAATAGTGAAATTGAGGGCAGGCTATAAAATGTCTTGAAAGGCCTGGCTTTTCAAGAGATTTGGCACCTGGGACTGTGAAAAGCAGGCAGAATTCCAATTCTCAGCAGATATTCAGTTATCCAGTATCGTAAATAGGAATTAACTTACTATTTTCAAGTTGCTTGGCCGTGGGGGATGGGGGGGTTCTGTTAAAATGTTCTTTCTAAATACAGTAGGATTTAAATTTTTAAATGTTGCTGAATATCAAAGACAAAGCTTTTTATACAACTTATTTCTACAGTTCATACCATATTAAAACTACAAAGGGCCATCTGTATTTTGCAGAGAAGTTTTCCAAGGTTACCATGATCGTGCATTATTTGTTTATAGTGCCTGCATATGAATCTGAAATACAGAAATCAGGACAGTAGTGGAAAAAAAGACATATTGAAATAGATGTGGATATTGTGTAAGAGAATTAAATGACAGGGTGTTCCCACCCCAATCATTATTTTTTAAGTGACTTTAAATCCATATTTTACTCACATTTCCCTCAAATGGGAAGCACTTCACTGACTGTGATGAAGGGAATCAGAAAGAAGAAACCTCACTTTGTAACTGCTCCACCACCATGACAGTGCAGAATATTCACTTGGTTAGCTGATATCATTCATTCAGCCCTGGGAGAGACTATATAGAGAGATCAGAAACTCTAAAATGTCTACTAAGAAGTAGAAAAAGGGAATGCTTGTCTCTCTGTCCACTGTCCTCAGAAAACCCTTTCTCCAGGCGTTTGTAAAGAGCCAAATGCAATTTATAGGAAATAGAAGATTTGAGACCTACCTTTTAGGAATCTCTAAAATATCATGAAGGTCTAAATGCTGGGATCTGTGGTAGAGAGAATAAGCTGTTTCAAGAACACTCAGGGTGGTTAGTCTGTTCTAGTAAAGGGAGGTTATACTAACTTGCTTGACATGTGGGGTTCTAGGTTCCAGGGAGTAGAAAAAGCATATCTTTCTCTTACCAGGATTATAGAGACAGACTCTTTATTAAAAAGGAAGAATGGAAGCATCCTTTTTCATGCCAGAAACACTGCATGTTTCAATAAGTCCCCTGGCCTGGTGATCACTGGAGAGGTGCTTGAGGGGCTTCAGATCCCCATGGAAGAAGCTAAGGTTTAGGGCAAGCCAGCAGGGAGTGTCGCCTGCCCAGTGGCCTGCAGAAAGAAAATGGGCATCAGCCGTGTAGAAGTCCAAGGGAGGGAGACTGCCAGGGGACTGGGAAGCTGACCGTTCACTGTTCCTGGCTCCTAGCCTCTGGTTCTACCGAGCCCCGCCTCTTCCTAAGGTGCAGATGACACTGAAACACAATTAAACAGAAATACAGGCTGGAGAGACTGAATGCGCCTGGGTAGCAGTGGCAACCAGCTGTCAGCTCTTATTAACTTCTGCATAAAACATACCTTGAGTGCGGTTTGTTATCAATTACTTGCCGAAATGAAACAACTGGGGCAAGGCAAGACCGCCGCTCACATGAATTAGAGTGATTGGTTGATTGATCAGGGCACCTGTTGTAAATCATAACTGCTCCAAACAATCACCAGCCGGGTGCTTTACGTTAATTTGTAAACAAAATTCATGTCACCGCAGAATTGCTTTCACTGGAGAGGAGCATTTGGGTTCATTTCTAAATGAATCTGTTGTTAGGATATAGCAAAGAATGGGATCCACTGTAGAGAAATAAGCAGCTCTTTTGGGTCCAACTGCCCCAATTTAATGGTATTATTACTTGGCTGTTCTTGGGCAGAGTGACTGATGGGGCTCACCATCCTGATCTTTGCCAGTGATGGCCATAGATTTGTATCAAATAGAGGAGGGAAGGGTTCCCGTAAAGACCATTGGTATTACTATTTTATATCACTGATAGGGAGCATCGCCTTCAGGTTTCAGCACCAAATGTGATTATCAGGAGACAGATGAGGACATTAAGATTCAGAGAGCTTTAGTGAGATGTCTAAGGTCACACAGCCAACACGTGATGGAATCGGACTTGTCTGGCTTCACAGCACAATCCAAACTCTGGGTTGCGTGCTTTTCCTGATTCGTGTAGTGAGCGGGACTGTGGCAAGCCACTCTCACATGTCCACACACTTGGGGTAAGTTTCCAGAGGTGATAGCTTTTGCATTTTGTTTGTACACAGAGCTCGGAACGCACCGCGGAACCATGGGAACACACACCTCCTCCTGCAGCTTTCCTCTTGGCGCCTGGCCTGTGGCCTCGCCCCTGCGCAGGCAGCGACACATTCATTCTATCGGCGGTCACTAGGATCAAAACCCGGTCACCTTTATGGCATTTTTTTTTTTCTCTCTAGTTCCGGTTCCTCCCAAATCTGTGACTTCTCTGATGATGAATAAAGATGGCTTCTTAGGAGGCATGTCCGTCAACACCGGCGAGGTGTTTTGCTCGGTCCCAGGCCGTTTGTCTCTGCTTAGTTCAACTTCAAAATACAAAGTAACTGTGGGAGAAGTTCAGAGACGGCTGTCGCCCCCCGAATGCCTCAATGCGTCTCTCCTCGGCGGCGTCCTCAGAAGGTAACCCACCACCCCAACCACTTTTTAATGCCGCGCGGTTGCCTAGCAACCGAATTCTGCAGCTTACAACCGCCGCCGCCACGTGCTCCCCGCCCAGCTCGCGCTTCCTTGCCCTCCCGCCAGCCATGCGGGCCTGGGGACCTTCCACGTCCCCGCCCTGTACCCGGCGCCCCTCTTCCCACTCCCAGGACCCTTCGGAGCATTCTCTACCTTGAGTGGGACCCCAAATCTGCACACACTTACCTAAAACAAGAGTATCATGGCGCAACCCCCTTCTCACCTGCAGTGTGCTCCGATCTCTTATTTTGTTTTAAAGTGTACTTGGCGCCGACTAAGTTGATCCTGTCCCACTAATGCATCGTACCCCGCGGTTTGAAAAGCTTTGTTCTAGACTTGTGTGACTTCCTTTCCTCAGTACCACTACCAAAAATAACAATGACACCATTTTAGAAGTATAGACAGGTATTCCTTGGGGCCTTTCATATGCTCCCCAGTGTTGGAGAAAGACAATCCATAGACTCCTTGTGGAAACTGGGGGAGGAGTTGGCTTTTATCTTAAAGATTCAAAGCCTCCCCAAAAGTCCCTGCCAACGCCTGAAGTCTTCGTTAGTGCCTCCGATATGAAGGTGTGACATTGCATGACATGAACTTTTCAAGTTAGCCTATCTTGGGAGTTGAAACTCCCCTTCTTCCCTAAAAGTGGCCGGGTGAACAGCACAGCAAGAGAAGTCAGAATAGGTTTTTTCTTGTATTTTTAGCACATAAAGGGGGATCACTGGGAAGAAGTAAGGGTGTGACCCACAGACTTTTTCATTTTGAGTCCTTTTGCTCTGCTCTACTTTGTAGTTCAGTTTCACATGAGTCCTTTGAGCTCTACAGTGTAGAAGTTTCTTTCAATTACCCCTAGGAATTGAGGGTGTGTGTGTATGAAACTTACTGAGATTAAGTGAGATGATCAGTATAAAGCACTTATCATGTAACTAAACTCCTCTGGTGCTAGTTTTACTGTTATTATGATTGCTAATATCATCGTTAGATTCATGCTTCAGTCTTCCTTCCCCTTTTAACCCAACTCCATTTTATTGTGACTCTTGACCTCTTACTCTCAAAGCCCACCTGTTTCAGGCTGAGCCTTCTCCTTTCTGAACCACCCAGTTCTTCCTGTCTTTCGGCAAGGTTGTACTTGCCGGCTTTGGCTCACCTCTCTGGCTCCATGACCAGGAAAGAGCTGGGCTTGTGCACGTGCAACTTCTACCTTCTCTGGACCCACAACCTACACCCTAATTATTCCCATTTTTTATTCTCATGAGATAAAAGAACGACTCGATTTTTTTATGCTCTGTATTGCAGAAATTAAGCAAACCTCAGCAAACTATCAGCAAATAACCAAAAGGAAGAAAAAAAAAGTGCTAACCTCAAGTTAAAACCTCTTCAAGCTCCACTGGGCTTTAGATTGCTAAATCTAAACTTTGTTTCAGGAACACTCTGAGGTTAATCAGAATGTTAATTCTTGCAATTTCAGAGCCAAATCGAAAAATGGGGGGAGATCTTTGAGAGAAAGGCTAGAGAAAATCGGTTTGAATTTACCCGCCGGCAGACGCAAAGCAGCAAATGTCACGTTACTCACCTCCCTGGTGGAAGGTAAGCAAGACGTGTGGCCATTTCATGAAGTGGCAGAGTTTAACTGTTGGCTGAAAGCTGACATTTTACACGTTTCATGATTAACTGGAAATCATTGCACTTGTTGTGCCCTTATGAGTTGGATGTCAAGCGTTTGCTTGAAAAGTTCAAAGGTCTTTTTATTTAGAGGGAGTGGCAATTGTCCGGAGGCCAAGGGATGTGTGCAAGGGTCCCCGAGCTCTGGAGAGTGCTCAGGTCTGGCCTCCAAGCCAGTGCAGGTGCCTCCAGGCGCAGGACATGGTACCTGAAACAACCTCTAACAAACTCAAGAATAACTCTGTAACCAGCAATCCCTTCTATACCCCTTCTCCTTCCCAAATTTTACCTCTGAATCATCAGTAGTACTAAACACACTGTTGATTTGTGAAATTACTGTTGCATTCATGATCTCTAATGGTTATTTTAAAACTCATGTCACTTCCAGGGCCCCTATCTCCCACTGATTACCTGGGATTTATTGAAATAGAGCTTCATAAGACCAGTGACCTAGGAGAAATACGGGTTGGGGATGAGGGGAATGGGAGGGGGAGTTAGGAAACATGGAGGGGAATCATGTATGATCTTCAGTTGTAAATTTAAAGGCCCATACTTATAACAAGCACATTCTAATTTGCTCATCATTTTGGGATTGGAGATGATATTTATGGTATGTAATAAACAGGATCTTCTCCAGAGTCTAGAATAAGTGGATCTGCATTTGAATTTGTGGGTTGTGGAAGACACAGGAAATACAGCTAGAAGGACCTAATAGAGGAAGTTGTAGAATCTTCTCTAGAGTCTAACATGTAGGTTTTGGGTTTTTCTTCTATTTTTATGGATACGATATTATGACACTACTTCGGGGAGTTAGTTTTTGGAGCAGGGGATCTTAGAATATTTAGGCAGCAACCATAAAGTCATCACATTGATAGGCATTGCACTTTGACATCTTTCAGGCAAAGTTGCCTGGCCCAAACTTACCCTCTAGAGGCAGAGGTGACCAAATTTCCAGACCACACTTATTACTGGTTGCCTCTCAGCCTGGGGGTTTTACTTTTTGCCCTTTAGCATATTGCTAAAATCACAATCTTCATTTTGAAAAGCAGTCAAGGTAATTTCAGCCCAAGACAGGGATTTGGGTGGAAAGGAAAGGAACTGGAAAACCCACTGAAATGCCAATATTCCATTGGCAGTTTTCAGTGTTATGAGTTGTTGTAAGCTGGAAGTGTTTGGTTACTATGCTAATGATGATTAAAAGTAGTCGTGCTCCTTAGAAATAATGTGGCTATGGGATAATTCAGCACATCTCTTTTTTATGTTAAGATCTTCCCTTGAACCCCTAAGGCTGTGTTTTTAAAGGGTAATAATGCTTTTTTCGAAAGGGGTTTCCACATTAACTGAGGAGTCTCTCAGCTGTCCAGGTTTTCTATAGCTGCTGTGTCATCTTTGTGCAGTAGAAAGTCTTGAACTAGGAGAATGATGGCAGCAACCTCTGAAGAGGAGAAACCTGAAACCTAACTAGCAGGAAACTGACAAGGAGAATAAATATTTCATTGCTGGATAGACACTGATCCATATATGATTTATATATTCTTTAATATATGTGGACATAGGCACACAAGGATCTATATTTGTATATATTAATTATAGGAAGATACAAAAGTTAGGAAGACTTAAATTTTATTTAAAGCAGGAGTTAACACGTTAGATGCTTAAAAAAGGGGGTGGGGGGCAGATCTGGCTTGAATGTTCAGTTCACTGTCTGTCTAGATGCAATTGCAAGGTGGCTCCCACAAGTGGCCCACCTTTCCCTTAGGGCTGGGGTGTGGGAGACCCGAAACTATTCAGGGGTTGCCTAGCTAGGATTTGACTGGAAGCGTGATCAGGGAGAGGCTGGAAGGAGCAGCAGGAACAAAGTTTGTTCCATCAACTTTAATCATGGCCTGAGAACCATGTTCATTTGGGCGTCTGTACCACCTTTGCTACTGCCCCCAAGAGTTGACCTGTTTTGTGAACAATAACAATAGACCAGGGAACACCTCCTGATCTTGGGATGGTCTTGGGTGCTGATTATTTCCTCTGCGGCTGTCTTTTCAGGAGAAGCTGTTCATTTAGCTCGGGATTTTGGGTATATTTGCGAAACGGAGTTTCCCGCCAAAGCTGTTTCTGAATATTTGAACCGGCAGCACACGGACCCCAGTGACCTGCACTCCCGGAAGAATATGCTGCTGGCCACCAAGTGAGTGTCCTAAACTCGTCCCTACTCCCAACCTGCGCAGCCACCTCGTTTGGGAGGAGGCAATGGGAGCTCCCAGCTCAGTGGCGAAAGCCGGTGGATTGCTGGTAGGGAGCCCTCCCAGCTCCGCCCCCCTGCGCGTGCCCACCCCTCAGCGTTGATTACGGGCTGTGTGCGTGTCAGTCTTCTCTGTTTTCTAGATTCTGAGAAGGATGGCTTTATTAATCGGAATCCAGGCTTTTTAACAATTCACATCCCCAGCCCTGGGGGTGACAGGCAGACCTTTGCGGGGTGGAGCCTTATTCCAGTTCTTCCTGCATCCCTGGATGCTTGTTTCTGCCCAGGTTGCACATCTTCCTGTCCTCCCCACACAGCCACGTGTGCTTGCTCAGGGTGTCTATATGTCACCCACGTGTACCCATCTCTACCCTCAGCTCTAATTACTCTCTTTCCAACGTTGCTGTTTGGCATCTTCCACAGAAGTAGAATTTACTACAACTCCAGAGGGGAAACTAGTAAATCTCTGGCTAAATTTAGGTCTAGAGCTCATTTGAACTTTTACAGTGGGTTTTCTATTTATTTGATTTACTCCTGTCTTTGGCTTCGATGTCATATTGCTGGTGTTTTATGGCCGGCTCAGGCCTTCGGTGGGCGGCGCTGCGTGCGCCCGCACGTTTCTCTCGCAGGCGCGGCCCAAGCAGCGGCGCTCATTTATTTAGTGCTCCAGGACGCGGTTTGTTCCGTTGACAGCGTAATTTAAAGAAATATATGGAAGGCTGAAAAATCATTTGCTCAAATTTGTCCAGATGTTTTTGAGACGTGATTGGAATTTGATTGCCCCTTTCCGCAGGGTCAAAAAATATTAATGTCCCAGAACTTTAATTGCTTACAGACCCCAGTTTGGGCTTTGAAGATTTAAAATGTTTGACTCTAAGCATTTGTTCTCCGCAGTTCAGAATTTCCTTTTTGGCACTTTGGTAATGAGTACAAACTTCAGGAAAGCCTTTAACCATCCCTTCCAACGATCAAAACCTGGCACCCACCTCTTTTTAGAAGGTTTTCCTTGATGTACTAACTAGCAATATAATAGATCTTTGTCAGTAAATTGCCCTCCCACCCCTTGCCCTTGGTGGCTAGCGGCAGGGGAACTGTTGGTGCTTTATAAAAGAGTAAAGGTACTTTGGGGAAAAAATAAAGCCAAACTGGATAAATTAGATAACAGGATTCCACAAACAACTCTGTGGTTTCCCTGAGGAGTGCTTGTGGCTTCTCTTAGGCCAGCATTTCTTAACCTGAGGTGAGCATCAGGATTGTCTGGGGAGCATTTCCAAGATAATTATTCGTGGACCTAGCCCCAGGCTCCCTGAATGGCAGGGAGGGTGAGGGTGAGGGTGGAGGCCTGGATGTGTTTGTTTGAACCCCACAGGTGATTCTGAGGAACCTCTGACTTAAGAAACTGCCCTATTTAGGTCAAAACTGTTACCTGTTTCTTCCTGGTTGGGATGATATATGCCTGCATTTTGAACAGAGAAACCAGTGAGAGCATGCCTGGTAGTGTCTTCTACCCATCAGTCTTAAAACCAAAAACCTTTTCTGGCTGTTGCAGGTGGGGGAGGAGGTTTTTTCCATCTCCTCTGGCTGTTACTTCTCCTGGGAGTAATCCCCTTGGAATAGGTGCCTCAGAGTCACTCACATGAGCCTCCAGGCACTGGCCCTATTCATCTGTTGGCCAGGCCAGGTGTCATCAAGTGTCAGACCATCCCAGGGAGGCCTGGGATTGGAGTCCTGTAGTTTTTCTTTTTTCACCACCCTGGAGACCAGGTGGAGGCAGGCTGACAGAAGCCTGCCAGTCTATGAAAGGCTATGACCTTTGGGATGCCATGCCTCTGACCAAGAGGCGAACCAAGCCTTTGGGCCTTCAGGGCTAAAATCCTTTTGCCCATTTCTTATATTAAAAATTTCTCAAGTAAGTTCAGTCCATAGTTAGGTATGCAAGATTTCTAAGGCTGGGAGATTTGGGTGCCTTGAGGAATTAAAAACCTTCAACAAATAAAAATTTCCTCTCCCTGGAGTCTTAACCATCTACCTTTAGGTTTTATTTAAACAATGTGGGACTCCTTTTATATGGACAACAATCCTGTTGTATAAAGATCTTCCGTAGCCTACACTGTAAAAGAAAGGGGAAAAAAGGGGAGATGGTGGTGGTGGGAACACCTCCCTTCTCAAATACTGCAGGTAAACAGCTTTTTGCTTTGAATGGAATCAGCATTCTCTCCTGGAATAAACAGTTGCTTGCCCTGGGCCATGCACAGCTCCAGCAATCTGCTTCTGTGAGAAGGACAGGCTTGTGGCCCAGGGCCCTAAATCTTTCTGGGCTTTCTGAGCCTGATCGCCAAGAGGTTGGAGAGGCAGGAGAGAGGAGGGGGAAAGGGCTTTAAAAAGAACTGTCAGGTAAGAGCTAAAAATGACTGAATATTCCAAATCAAATGCTAAAAGCCTAGCGATTTTCCCAAAGCGAGGTTTATGCAGTTTCCTGCATAATGAAGGCGGCGGGTCGGGGTCGGGGGTGGGTGGGGCGGGGGGCCGGGGGAGAGCGGGAAATGGGCAGGGGAAGGGGCTGCCAAAAAGGCCGGGCTTTGGGATGGAAGGGGTGCCTTACCTCCCCACCCCCGCTTTCCTTCCAGTCCCAGCTGCTCGAGAAGGCCGGCCGGGCGTTGGGAAGGGAAACAGAGCGGAATCGCCCACATTAGCCTCGCTCCCCGGCTCTCCGGTGACCGGGTGCCTCTGGGCTTGTGTGAGCAGTCTCCTTTCTAATGCCAATGACAACGACACTGAGGGTGGTGTTTGTTTGTTATTGTGGTTGTTGTTCCTCTTCCGCCCCATTTGCAGGCAACTTTGTAAAGAATTTACGGATCTGCTGGCTCAGGACCGGACTCCGATCGGGAACAGCCGGCCCAGCCCCATCCTGGAGCCGGGGATCCAGAGTTGCCTCACGCACTTCAGCCTCATCACGCATGGCTTCGGCGCCCCGGCCATTTGCGCCGCGCTCACGGCCCTGCAGAACTATCTCACCGAGGCGCTCAAAGGCATGGACAAGATGTTCTTGAACAACACCACCACTAACAGGCACACGTCTGGGGAAGGCCCAGGTAGTAAAACTGGCGACAAGGAGGAGAAACACAGGAAATGAAAAAAAAAAAAAAAAAAAAGGAAAAATGTTTTAAATACAAAAAGAAAACAGAAACAAATTTTAATTTTAGCTTTAAAAATATTGGATTGGCTTTGGAAGAATTATATTAGGTAGATACACATACAATCAAAAATTTAAAAAGCAAAACTAAATAACTTAAAAAAAAAACAAAACTGAGGCGTACCACGGAGCAACAGTATCGGTTCTCAGTGTCTATTTCAAGATACACTTGGAGACCACCGTCCGGATTTTCCACTTCGGTTCTTTCGAGCTTAGTAATACTGATAATAATAATAATAAAAACATGATTTTTTTCCCTTTGGAAAATAAACATAAGACTAAACATGAGAAAACGCTAACTTATTGGAAGAAAATCGGAGAAACCTTGTCGGTGTCAGTGCTTTGAGAGCTGGTTGACTGAGACGCACGAACTTTTTAAATTTTTAATATATTTTTAGGAAACTGGCAGTCCCCGCCTTTCCACCTCACCTCACCCCTCTCCCAGCCACCCTTTTCTACGTTGCCCTTCCTCCCTCTGGCTGTCACGGGAATCTTCCGGGATGAAAAGGCTTGTGGTTAGCCCTCAGGCACGGTGATTGCGGTCCCCTCGATGCCCCCGCCCCGCCCCGCCCCGCGTCCTTAACTCACCGGTGCCCCAGCTCCCGGGCCGTTTGCATAATTAGGGAGGGCGAGGGCGGGCGGGGCGGGAGGCCCTCGGGGACGCAGGCGGTGGCTGCAGCTCTGGGGCCGGCCGGCCGGCCGAGCGGAGGCTCCCGCGGCCGAGGAAAATCCGGACCAATAAGTTGATTGAGACTCATCATCAGTTGCTTTCAGAAACCTTACTAGTTCCCAGCCTTACCGGCATCTGCCTACCGAGCATCTTTCATTTGTTATCCTATTTGTCATCTACCAATTTTAAGAACTATAGTAAAACCAAAACAATATGAATACGTTGATTAGTATGTAATTCCTTCGGAGGGGTATGTACCATTTCATTCTCTTCTGTTTTCCAAAGCTTTGCCCGCATGGTTTATGAGCTTCTTCAAAGAGGACTTGGGCTTCCTACACAATCTTTAAGGTACAGAGAAAAAAAAAAATCCGATCCCTTTTTAATCAAAGCCTGTGTGTCAGAATTCTGCAGGTGCACTTCTTTAAAGAAGCTCAAAGGGAATAATTTAGAAAGTGGCCAATAAGAGATTGAAGCAGCTTTGAGTCTAGTTGTTAACAGATACTTCAACAAGGAATTCCGGAGGAGTGGGGAGCTGCTAAGTGAATTTTAGGGGAGAGGAGTAAGGGCCTTGGAGCCCAATATTTTAGCATTATTGACTCGCCTTTAAAATGGATTCCATTTCCTTGGGCTCTTTGGCAATTTTGGGAAAAGCAGCAGCTTTGCGAGTGGTTGAGTGGTCCTGGGAAGAAGGGTGGTGCAAGCTCCTGTGTTTCAGCAGCAGTTACTTTCTTACAAGATGCTTTATAAATGCGGCCTCCCCCCCCCAACCCCCGCCACCAGACATGCACTTGTTTTGACAATAATGGTAAAATAATGCAAAGTGAAAGGAGATGTACTTCAGCTTTGAATGTTACCGTCTGGATACACTGGGGCTATTCCCAGTGGATAAAGTCTCATGCACTTAATCTCTCTCACTTCTGGCAGCCCAGCTCCTTTCTTGGGCGTCACCTGAGCATTATCATAAAATAAGATCTGAAATCCATTGTTCCCACCATCCCCAAAGCAGTGGGAAATCCCCAGGGGTATAAGTGGGTGAGATAGATCTCTAAAATAGAGTGTGAATGAACGCATCTCTTTAAACAAAGTAGGCATTAGGAGCTTTGCAGCATCTCTTGAAGATAAAGCTCCAGAGGTCTGTTCTGCAGGATTTACAGTTAGGACCCACTGGGCCTCAGGCCGGCACCCCCTGGGGCCTTGGCCTGGGGAGGGGGAAGGTTGAAGGGTGGGACTTAGGAACCTGCTGAAAGTTTTGCGCTGACATGTTTATGGGGGAGGGAGTTAGGGACCTGGTTTTAGGTCACCAGGAGGGCCCAAGCAACGGTTGATGTCAGACCCCAGCCCATCCACTGTCAGCTCCTTCGAGGACCTCTGGATGTGCAGGGCCCAGCCTTAGATGAGTTGATAAGAGTACAAAGGCCGGGAGCTAGACTTCATGGAGCGTGTAGATAGATGCTCCATCCCTTCCGAGCTTAGAAGCCTGCGCCTTTGTCCGAGGGCCTGGCCGCTTGCATAAGACATATTCTGATTGCCAAAGGCAGAAAGGAGAAACCGCACTGAAAACGATCGTCTCCTTTCCTTGCAGGGCAACGCGCCCCACGCGTGTGACGTGCGAGAGACGCGATGGATGCGCCTTGCTCTTACTGTGCAGGTCCCGAGAGCGTGGGGGCCACTCGCGCCCAGTCGTGTTGAGGACATAGAATCAGCCGCTGGAGGGGCCGCGGGGCCGCGCGGGCCCTTCCCGCTCTCGGTCTCACCCTAAGGGCTAAGGCGACCGAGAAAGCCCGGTGCTCCAGTAGGTAATGGGGGGGCGCCCCACGGGCTGCAGGCTAGAGGGGTCTCAGTGCTGCTTGAGCCCCTAACTGCCAGCGGCCGCCCGGGGCGCCTGCTCCCTGAGGGCGAGTGGCCTAGAAATGTCCAGGGGATCGGAAGCTTCCCCCGCCTTTGCCGGGATGAAAACTCTCCACCCTCAGGCTCCTAAAGGCGGGTCATGGGTAGGAATTGTCTTACTAGGCTGCGCAGCCTCCTTCGTCGCCCTTCGCCCCTCTCCGTGTGCGTTCCTCCCGCCCGAGCTGAACAGAGCCCTTGGCAACCCTTCCCTGCAACTCCCCACCCCACCCCACACACACGTGGATAGAGCCCACTGCCGCCTTTCCCTCTCTCATTTCTCCTTTCATGTATGACTCCCGCCCCCTTGCTTTCGTTAGGCCTGCTACGTTTATCTGATAATTGAGTTATTAAAAGATTTGGTTTCCTTGGGCCCATAAATCAATAAACAGTGGGATTAACGCAAGAGTTTGTCTTTTAAGTCAAGGGAAACGTTTAAAACAAGCCCCTTTGAGCCTTGTTTTCAAACTAAACAGGTGAGTCGCAGCTCTCCCCTGCACCCCTGCCCTCTTAAGACACTGTATCCAAACCTCTTAAGTGCCCTGTCCCAAAGTAAGAGCTAAAGGTAGGAAGGAAGAGTCAGGATATGGCAGCGCTGCCTTCACACTTTTCCACTCTATAAGTTCCTTTGGAGGTTCTAAGGGTCTTCTGACCATCGTCTGTCCAATCCTGCCTCCTCTTATATGTATGGTGGCTCTCCTGGGAGAAAAAGAGCGAAAAGAAGAGCTGTTTTGGGTGAGGATTTCATCATCCAAGTGATCATTAACTTCTCTCCCAAACTGGGAAGGTAACTTTCTCCCTTGAAGTTAGCTTGCATTTTCTTTTCCTTCTCCCTGGCACCACATCCTTAGCTTTCTCCACTTTCAAAGTTTCAAAGACATGGCTGTTTTATTTTCTTTGGCTAAGGAAACCACTTTCTCTCAAGCAATTATTTTAGACCCTATGAAAACTTTGTTCGAATGGAAAACCTGAAACCCCCAACTTATCTATACCCTGTTCCTCTGGTACAAAGCCTTACCTAAAAGGGCAACTCATTCCTACTTAGCGTGTTTATAGCCAACTTGTCATCACATCTGATATTCTGTATGCATAATACATTATGTGGAAAGGAAATAACCTTAAACCATCTGATGTTGCCTCAAGAGCCCAAACAGTGTTTCCCCTCCTGTGCCGATGTATGTTAAATTATAGGGTTAAAAAAATAACAAAATTTGTTTTCTTTTAAAAAGTAGAATGAACACCATTCTTGAAATGCCAAAATCGACTCCTCTGTTGAGTTGGTTTCTCACTCACTAACATTGTTTTTGACACACAATCAAGAAATATCAATCTATTGACTCTTCAGGAGAAGAGCTCTGGAGGGTATCCATGTTAAGTTTGTATATATTTATTTATGCTTAATTTAATGGGAATGTGTAAATATGGCGAGCAAGTAGTTTGGGATTATTTATCTGTGAATCTATACCTCTGTGAATGGGTGGTTAAAAAACAAAAAACCGCTTGACCCTAGGTAGAATCCTCTCTGAATTTTTCTGTTCTTTATAGACAAGCTGTTATGGTAATGGGTAGAAATTGGTTTATTGTCCAGTGTTGATCTGATTTACATAAATAAAAGATTGTTGTGTTTTTGTTGTGTTTTCATCTTCAGTTTCTCGAACATACTGTTTAATTCAACAGACAGAAAGAGTATAGACAAGGAGGTTTCCTTTTTGTCCCCCACTCCATCATATAAACACAGGCAGTGTTTTCCTTACAATAAATACAATAAATTTTGCTTCTCAGAAAAATGGACACTTTTGTTTTCACTAGAAGGTGTTTTTGACTTTTTAAAATTCCAAATTTTGACACTATTCTCTCCTATTTCTCACCAAATTTGCAATAAAAGCTTATGTTAGTTGCATCTCTTGGTTTATTTTGCCCTTAAAAAAATCAAGGTGTCAAATTATTTACTTCCTAGATAACTAAAAGACTCTGAGTCCCAGGCACTATGGATCTCTGGGTCCAAGTCAAATAAGGTGCTCCCCTCTTGTTGCCAGTGAGATGGCATTCTGGCATGATGTTCTTTGAAGGAGATGGTGCAAGAGAGTAGCCCACCAGACCAGGGCTCTTGTGCCTTATGGGGATCTGGAGGAGTTAACTGGCTCATTTCAGGACTGAACCCCACCCTGACCTCACCAGCAGTGCCAGGCCCTCAGTAAATACATGAGGAAAAGCTCCCTTGACCAGAGGAGGAAACAAGGTTCCTACCTTAGGCTCAGAGGATGACCAGAGAAGCCAGAGCACTTCTCATTTGGGTTAATGGGCTACAGCCCAATCCTAATGGGCTGCACTAATCAAACATCTCAATCTGTATTTCATCCCAAGGCTTGGTGTCTTCCCTAAGGCTTGGAAAGTAAATTTGTCCAAGCTGTTGCACACTTTGGACCAGTCACTGTTTCTCTCTGGACCTCAGAGTCTTAACTGTAAAGTTCCTTTCCAACGTTGTCTAGGTTTAATTATAAAAAGCAGGAACAGCAACATGTATATATATTTAAGGATAGCTAGCAAAGTTAAATCTAGATAACTGGTAAACCCAGATTAGGAGAGTGCTTCCATATAGTTGGTACTCAGGTAATTAATAATATGCCTTCTATATCAATTTTCTGTTTTTCAGGTGACTCATTCCCACTTGGACTTCCCTATAGGGAAAGACAGAAGGGACAATGGAATCTGCTTTCTGTGAGATTTTCCACTTCTTGGCTTCCTTACTAATTAAAAAAGGGGGATTATCATGGCTAGAACTATAAATGACTGAATCAAGAAAGAGAAGGAAAGTAGAAGGAATTAAAAAAGAAACAGGAGAAGGGTGATTAAGAGAACCTGCAATGCATTTATCTAGAAAGAAAATAGGTATATGCCTTTGTCTCTGGCTCAAATATATTGTTTCGTTTTCTTTTGCTTTCTTGGCCAGCGAAGGGTTGGTTACTACTGGGATTACACAAAGGCGGTGATAAGTAATTTCCATATCCTACCGCAAATTTACCTACCGAAGGGTTAACACCAGCTCTCCAGAAACAGACCGGCCATCTATTATTCCATAGGTAAATTCCAAATCATCCTCTCTTCCACCACCATAAGACAGTCACTTTTTCTAGGCAAAACTCAAAGTCCTGAGGGGCCTGAATGTGTGGAAAGAACTGGAAGAAAGGGAAGAGGTAGGTAGCCTAAGAGCCTTGCCTAACAAAAATGGCCCTGGGCTGCTAGTTACAGCTCCTCTGCCCTTGCTTTTGTTACTGCCTTAACCAGGCCGCGGAAGTAGTAAGGAATGAAGGGAAACTGGAACCGCTAGGCCGTGGGCCCTGATCACCGGCCCTGCGGGGGTTCCTGGGTGACCTTGAAGGAGGTGTCTCTGCCGCCCCAGCCTGCCTGGAGGGAGCCAGCCCGGGTGCGAGGCTTCCAGCGCCCCAGAAGTCAGTCTGCTCGCCCGCCCGCATTAAAGGCTTATGGGCCCATTAAAAATAATGCTAGGACGAAGAAGAACCGATTTTTTTTTATGCGGCCACGTTCTTTTTCTTCATTTGCCAAAACGTCCCATGGGGGTCCTTCCCCAGGGACCCCAGGCACCAGAGCTTAAAGCCACCACGGATGGGACGTGTAATCTTATTGGGGGCGCTCATGACTCCCAACGAAGGCGGCCTTCCATGCCTGGACTTCGAAGGCGGTTACCTGTCACGTCGAAGCCTCAGAAATTAAACGTGAGGCTCACAAGTCCGTTAATTTTAGCTTCCCATTAATCTATAAGTGAGCCAGCGCTGGCTCTATAAATACAGTCCTATAAAATTGAACGCCTTCCCATAAATCTTCTACGTTGTTTATTTACATGTATTCCCTCGTCCTCCATCGAGCCTCGTTTCAGCTTGGGGAAGACACTTCGCCATGGAGTGGGATCTCCCCGCGCCAGCTTCCCGGCAGGAATCCTGGGCTCCTTGGAAAGGAATTGCGGGGGGGCAGAACACGGAGGGAGAAAACTCATTTTTCTTTCTTCACTTGTTTCCTTGAGTCTATCCCAAACTCACGTTCTCCATATTTCCCATCACAACCTCCACGTTGATTTATACTGTCATAAACAGCATTCTCGCGACTATAACTTCTCTTATAGCTTGGGGTGAGCTCCTTTTTCACTTCCCTAGCAGCCACTACTTTTAAATCAGGCCTCATAAATAATCTCAGCGCTTCCAGAGGAGGAGGTCAGTCAGTCGCCTCCCCGGGTCCACTTTCTTGGCTCGGGTCCCTCCGTGCCCCTCCCCCAGGTCACAGGCCGGCGCTCTCCCACCGCCTTTAGCCCACATTTCCAGGACGCAGCCGCAGACACCAATGCGGAAACTGGGCGCCAGCGCTCCGATATTCACACCCCCGTGCCCAGTCAGCGTGTGCACGTACCGCGCGTGCGCCGCCGCTGCCCAAGTTGAGCGCAAGCACGCGGCGCCGCAACCCGCGTCTAGGCACGCTCTACCAGTGCCAGGGCCGAGCGTCAACGAACACGCACGCGCGGACGCCTACGCACGCGCACGCACGCACGCACGCGCCGCGGCCCTCCCCCCAGCGCGCGTATCTCATGGCCCAACTACTGCTCAGGGCGCAGTCTGCTCGTCAGGCTTTCTGCTGCGCGCCCTTGGGGTCAAGTTCGCGAACGGCCGCAGTGTTGGCAACCCTTTTTTCTTTTTTCATACTATTTATGCAGAGATTGAGGGGGCCGTTTTGTCACAGAAGTTCAACACATTTTAGGCTCGTCCCAAACTAGCAAGATCAGGTCGCGATTTCTGGCCTTCTCGTTCAGAACCAGTTTGTTCCTGCCTACCGTGCTGCTTTTCGCTTTTTCTCTTCTCTTAGAAGGGCTGCTGCTCTCTGGAGCTGACTCGAGCGAGAGTCGTCCAGACCCAAATAGGGGTCACACTTGCTGCCAGGAGAGGCCTCTGCATAAAAATGCTTCTTTAAAATTTTTAAAAAGCCGCATAATAGCCAATGGACTTGGCAAAGCGTGACTTGCTCGGGCCACACGGAGGGCAGCCTTGGCAGTCATCTGTGACTGGACCACCAGTTAACGTCGGAAACGTGCCTGTTCGCGGACGTATTTGCAAACGTTTAAAGGATGTGGCTGTCAAATGTCATTAGCCCACACGTTTTACTGGAAGGAGGGCACGACCATGGCGTGTATGCGTAGAATATTCTGGGGAGGTCAGAGTCTGCCCTCTGTAACAGTCATATGTCCCTTCCTGTGCAGACTTTTATCAAATGACTGGAGAAAAGAAGCCGGCACATGAGCAGTGGAGTACGGGGGTGTGGAAGGAGTGCATGCAAGACTTTGGGGTAAAAACTCGGACCCAAATCAGACACTACATAGAATGAGGTGGAGGATCGGATCGAGTCAACCCAATGAGTTCAAGCACTCCCCGTGTGAACTATCAGGTCCTGAATGCTAGAACCTGGCGTCCAGAAGTGCCAGTTGAGGCCAGGCAGCTTGAAAAAACCTGGTGAGCTGGAAGGGCTGGTGGCTGTTCAGGTGGGCAAAGTGAGTGCGACTATAATCTGAGTGTCGAAAGAAATAGGATTCTAGATAGCTTCTACACAGCAGTGGATTTTACTGCTAAACTGACCACCCATGTAGGGTTGGGCGGGAGGGGAGAGAGGTTTAACAGAATAACTGAGAAAATGCCAGTCAATGTGAAGAAAACAAGTAAAACCAAATCTTGGTGCTCTACAAGCCAACTCCTCTTTACTGCCCCTGTGTCAAAAGGTGGTAGTGCTAATTTTGAGAACAAAGCATCAGTCTTGGACCAGTTTGAATTTTCTGTATACATTATCTTCATTGATAAATAATTCTACTAGAAACGACATGTGAGACCTGGGTGGGGGGAAGGTTGTAGTTACAGACACACACACCCATACCCTACTGCCCCATACACACAATATCACAATATGGAAATTCCCCTAATAGTAGGACTACAAAAACAGTCACAACGAAACAGCATTTACCAATGTGAAGTTTCAAAAAGGGTTTTTTTTTTTTTTTTTTGGTGGTTTTTGTTTGCTTTTGTATTTTAGGTTTTAGGGACTTTTAAGAGACTTCTTTTGGCCAGAGATTCCTAAAGATAGGAAACTACCAAGATTTGAGGCAGAAGCACAGTTGACTCTGGCTTGGGTTGTTTTCACACATTTTCCCTTTTGCTGTTTTTAGGAAGAGAGGAGAGCACAGGCCAGAGCCATATCAACAAAATAGACCCACTGAATGATTTCATTTGCTTTTATGTGCAATCTAAATATTCTTTTCTTCTTCAAAGATAAGGGCCATTTCAGACAATGGGGTCAAATAATCCAAAGAGGGATCAAGTTGATCTGAGTCCCTGTGACCTTTGCCCTTCTTTTAAAATAGTGAACATCTGTGTTTGGTGGCTAGTGTCTGAAAGTAATAAAGACAATTAGAGCATTTTATTTTTTCTTGAGGGAGAGGGGTTTGGGTGTTGGAGTAGAGAGGTAAAAACTTTGCTCATGATACTGCTGTAGGGATGAAACTAGGGAAGCAGCCGTCACTCGGCCTTGCTGCTTTGTAGGCCCTGAGGAGTTGAGTTTAGTAATGATGTACACTGAAGCTATAGGTAGTTCATACTGCTCCTTGCTTAATGAGGCTGGGGGCAGTCTTTTCTTCCAGTCCCATCATTTGTCACCTATGCACCAGAAGAAGACAATGTCCACCTCTCTCTCCCTAGCCTTGCTCTGAGTTTGCTTCCAGCACTGACAACAGTTAATGAGTTAATGAGGTTCCTGAACATGTCCTCACTTCCCCCCTACTCGTGAAGGCCCTTCTCTCTCTTGCGCCTAAGAACAAACTAAATCGAAGCCCAACCTAAACGACTTGACAAAACACCAACACCCACCACATGTTAATCAGTTTGTTGAAAAGTATTTCAGCTTCTACTGTGTAAAACTTCAAAGCCCACCCATCTTGAGGCCATTTGAAAGGGGCTCAAGTTCTGAAAGAATAGGATATTCCAGAGATGACCAATTAGAGAAAGTTATCTCCAGAACAAATGTCTAGTGAAGTCACTCATTTTCTCAGTCCATGGTATCCTCGTGGCTTTGCTGTGGGTTTTTCGTGATCCAAAGTTTGTTCCTTATAAAGGACAAATAGCTGATGTTGAATGAGAAAAACCTATTACTAATGCATGCATAAAACTATGTAACAATTTAAGACTCTTGGGTGAAGTTAAAGTTGAAAAGTGATAAACTACACACACACACATGGATTTGAATGCTCAGTTGAAGTGAAACTTTTTTCCTAAGGGAGTTCTTTGGAAAAGTCCTATTTTTAATATTCTAAAATTCGTACAAGGGGGTACGTCTAAGAATCAGAGCATGAAACCTTAAAATAAGGATAGAGTTTTTTGGTCAAGTAGACACTGAACGCCTTCTCTGCATGTCCTCACTCTAGCATGTACACAGGAACGTGCATCTTCAGTGGAATCATTCCGCATTTAATCTCATATGTGCACAGGCACACACAGAAGACTGTTTTCATTCATCATTTCTCCTTGATGTTAAACATGTGTTGGGAATTTTGGAACTCAGACTTCTCCAGATCATATTTGTGACTTTGTTCTCACACATGCAGTTTAGAAACCTACAAGGTGATAACTAGGTTATTCTTCCTCTCTCTCTCCCTTTTTTTTTTTTTGCTGTTAATAACTCTGTCCTTCTTCCTTTCCTCTCCCCCACTGGTTCCCCCTCCCCAGCATTCTGTCAAGCAGTAGGCTGTAAAATAGTTATCCAGACCAGCAGCCAGGCAAGTGCCGTTTGAGAGTAATTTCTGCCCCAAGCATTTAGCCCAGGGCAAAGCAAGCGTGCTCTCTAACTGATCAACCTGGATATTTCATTATTCATTAATTTACTGTTTAACCAAATCCCACTCATTATCAGAGGCAACGCTTGGCAGAGCCCAGCGAACAGTAGCAGTTGGTGTCAGGCGTGGAGAATTGGCCCATTTGATCCTGGGCTGTTTTATTATTCAACACCACTGACTGGGAAAAAGGTCCATGAATAATAAAGAGCCAAACCGTGTTTGAACTGAGAAGCATGACACAGCCTTACAAAACAGCAGTTAGAAAATTAAAGGCAAGGTGGCCCAGACTTTGCATTTTTTATCTTGGCTATGGGCACAGACATTTATATCCCTACATTGTTTTCAATGATTTTTTTTTTTCAAGTCCTGAAGACAGAGGCATTTGTTTCAGTCAGTCTCACCCTTTCAAAACAGACCATTGAAGAACTCAGGAGCAAACTCACACAGCAAGAAACAAACATGCCTCCAGATGGGAACTTGAAAACATAATTTCTAACCTCATAATCAGTTAGGTCCTTTGTGGCCCTTCTCAGCTATAGGGAAGAGGTGGGTGATTTTAATTCTTCTTTGGACCTGCCATCATTCATACCCTGGGTTGGTTTAATAAGATAATTCATGATGCTGATCAAATACATGTTGAGTTTCCTTTCTGTCCAGTTGGTTTCTTGACAAGATTTTGGCTCTATAAGCACCTGGCCACAAAAGTACATATAGCAAGGGTTTTAGAGGTAGGTAATATCTAAAACCTCATTAATATGAGAGAAAGGTCTGTGAAATATATGGATGTGAAGGGAAAGTTATGTTCCCCAGAAACACCTTTATTGAGTTTACACAGGCAAGGGAGGTCATGAATTCTTTCTAGCTCTGTGAGATTTGTAAATGCACAGTTGTATTGAATATACTTGTTGGATTCGCTGGTGGTGGGTCTGACAGTATGACTGTCTTTTTAAATTTATTTTTAATTTTTATTGGAGCATATGACTGTCTTCAGAACTGACCTGTCCTGTCACTCTACTCTTGCATCTTTTTTATTCATTGCATTATAGTCCCTGAGTAAGTGTGATGAGACAGAAAACAGTAATGATAACAGTACTTCTTGTATGGTGCCTTCTACTGCCCGAATAGCCTGCTTTCCACAGGGAAATAAAGCACATGAGCTGTGACTCTTTCATTTAGATGAACAATTGCTGTGTAGGAAGCAGTTTCTAAGGACCAATAAAGTCCATATGGGCTGCTTATACTCATAAAAGTAATATAAATATCATCTCCAGGATTCTTCAGAACTTGGTCAGGGTAGAACTGCCTTGGTACTAAGATGAAAAACCTGTCCACTTAAGTATAAACCTGTCCACATAAAAGAACCTGTCCAAATGTGGAGGTGGTGAGATCAAACCTCAAATGATTTTTAATGTCAAAATCTGTAAACAAAAGTTGAAAACACTAGGGGAGACTTGGCCTTTCCTTACCTCAGGATATTCTCTTGCTTGACTTGGATGCATTTGGAAACTATTGCTAATATGTTGAATTTAAAGAAGGACAGGATGTTAACATGTTAACGTTCCTTTTAACGTCATCAGCCTGACCACTTCATTTTACAGAGAATGGCTTGTTCAGTTTCATGCATGTAGCTCCTGGCAGAACTGCCATTAGAACTTTAGTTCCAAAGTGCCCTTTCCTCTATAGAAGTTCTTAGGACTTTGGTTTTTAGTTTAGATAATAGCATCAAATTGTTTTTCTACATCTCTTTCAGTAGTTTTGAAGAAGAGGCCTTAACAAATTCTGATCCCATAGGACTGAAGTACAGTATTTTAAAAGTAGATCCCTTACAACAGATACTCTTCTGGCATCACAATTTTTCATATTAGTTTCAAAAAGAGGGTGAAATTTGTTCCTCCAACTTAGTAGTTGGGATTGGAGGGTCAGGATCATCAGATAAAGAACTCCATAGTTTTCCCCTCCTAATGTGGTAGACCAGGTTGCTCACTTATTTTAAATAAGAGTGAGTGTTTCTGTTGTTATTTAGTTGTTAGGCTGTGTCCGACTCTTTTGTGACCCCAAGGACTGTAGCCTGCCAGGCTCCTCTATCCATAGGATTCTCCAAGCAAGAATACTGGACTGGGGAGCCATTTCCTTCTCCAGGGGATCTTCCTGACCCAGGGACTGAACCTACATCTCCTGCATTGTCTGGAGGATTCTTTACCCGTGAGCCAGTAAGTTAACGTAACTCAGTATGAATGTGATTGAAGCTCATGACAGAGAAAGATGATGCCTTGCTAAAATAGCTTGTGGTTTCAATCCCTGTTAACACACTCTAGATGGTGAGCCAGCGAGCAAGATGGTAAAGAGTGTTTATGCCTGCATGCACATGCTCAATTCTGTCCAGCCCTGTGACCCCATGGACTATAGCCTACTAGACTCCTCTGTGCATGAAATTTTCCAGGCAAGAATACTGGAGTGGGTTGTCATTTCCTTCTTTAGGGGATCTTCCTGACCCAGGGATCAAACTAGAGTCTCTTGCATCTCCTGCTTTGGCAGGCAGACTCTTCACCAGATGAGCCACCAGCAAAGCCCATGTGTTTATAGATTGTTCCAATTTCCTTTACTCTGGCTTCACCTCAAGTTAGGACATAGTCTATTTTTCAGGTAATAATGAATTTGAAGTTTATATCTGGATATCTTAATATAGTATGCCTCATCAACATTTCCTTCTAAATCAAAGTATTCTTTATATAGCTAAAATAGTTATAACATTTGCATTTTACCTTCTGAAGTATTTTCATTGACTTAAGTAACATCATTAAATTTGATTCTTGCAACAAATCTGAGATGTAAAATGGATGCAAAGGCACTTCTTTTGATTCTGCCAGGTGAGAAACCTAGGCTTAGATTGAGACTGAAGCTGTCCTTACAACAAATCAGAGAATAGATAAGATCCATGCTCTTTCCATTATTCCATACTGCGATACTTAATCTGATGATGTATCTGCAGAAATACGCAAATACTGTTTTGTTACAGTTCTTGAAATGCAAAAACAACAAGGCTAGCATATTAATGTATAACAGCATGATATATATTTCAACACAGGCTAATTTATATTGACTGAACAAAGAGCTGCATATATTTGTGAGAGGTTTGAACTATAGAATATTTTAAAAGGATGCAGCTTTATCTCTTTCAAGTATACAGAAGAAGTGGACCTGCAATAATTAAAGAATCATTTTAGAAATTCTTAGAGTACTGATTAGTGCATAATATAGCTTTATAACTATACTATCAATTATTTGTATGCAAATGGGTATCCTCAAGTGCTCAAGAGCACTAAAGACAGTGTATTCTCTTATACACTTTATGTACTCTCTCTGTAATCTGTAGTTTACACTGGCCATTTGTTCAGCACGTCTTTTCTCTATTGATATGGTAAAGAAAACTTCTGCTCAGCCAGACCTTTGTCAGGCCAGAAATTCTGATTTAAGTGAATCTGAATTAATGAGGTTTTACTTTACTTGCAACTTAACAAGTTTTGCACCATATATCTGCTTTTATATACACTTATAACTTTATTAATATATGTATTTTTATACATGTAAAAATATTCTGCAGAGCTACCAAATTGATTTACCAATGAACTTGAGACGTTTCAAATTATTTTATAGCTTCTTAGCATAGATTTGCCTTAGTCCATCTGTAGCAGTGGAGGAAAAATTCTGTTTCCTTAAGTCCTTTTATGAGGGTGCCAAAAGGTATAAAAATATGAAGCCATTTAATAGCCAGGCTCTTTGAAAATACCGAGCATACACAGTGTGCATGCTAAGTTTAATCACACTGATGGATTTACATGTAATGTCTCAATTCCAGACTCCCTCATTAGTGCAGTCAATCTTGAAGTTCTCCCTGGTGAGTGAAGGGTGAAGGTGGCTTCGACACCCGTGAAAGAATGGCTGGATATTGCCAACACCCAGAAAAAGACAGTGGGAAAAAGCTCTACCATATGAGGCTATAATCCTAGCTGTGGTCAATGTGTTGAAAGCTTTATATTTCCTGACCACAGGATCTTTCTATAAAATGAACAGGGAGAAGGGATATTCCCAGGATTAGCCAGCTGGCTATTTCTATATGCTTATTAAAATTTCTGGAAGAAATGGTGGAGCCTTTAAACCCTTTTAAAATACATCCACTGGAGAAATAATAAACTTCCCCCCTCACCTGAATTTAGTATAAGAGGGCTGCATAAAATACTTCCAAACTTAACTTTTGACAGTTGCAGCAAAGAAATGGGATTATAGAAAATGGTGGTAAAAACAGCGGTAGTAGTAGAAGCAAGGAGGGAGTCCAGATGTCACCTTCATAGGAAATCTTTTTCTCTTTTGAGGACCTGCAGGTCAGGCTTTTTAATTTTGGACAAAACACAGTTTCATTCCATCCCATGCAGGGTGCAGGGACGGTCTTGTCTTTTGGAGGCTGTGTTTGGAACCTACTGTCTCTTTGTATTCAATATCCACACGCCATTTCCCTTGCTTGCTGAGAGAATACCCACACAAGAGTGGTATTAAGGAAACCACAGCACAGGCAATGCATTTGCCTCTTTGTTTAGGGAAGAAAAAGCAATTTAACAATTAACCTTCATCAGTAGACATTGGTCATCAGCTATCCTGTAGAAGTAGCATTAGAATCAGGTCCACCAGTGAGAAATCCTCAGAGTGTTTAGTCAGACCTGCCAGATTCAGGGATATTCTGTTTCATGGTGTTGTTCCTCTTCCATCTTCTTTTCTTTCTTTCTTTCTTTTTTGAGAGAGATTTGATAAGTGAAGCCTAGATCTGCACTCTTTCTCTCTTTCAATCTCCCTCTTTCTCTTTTCCTCTCTTCCTCTTTCTTTCCTCATCTCAGATAGACATAAATATAGAAGAACCAAATGATCTTCTTTTCCTTCTTCCTCTTCTCCTTTGACTAGATCACTGAGTCTGCACAACCAACTCTTCATTTTCAGATATAGGACTCTCAGGATATATGTAGGGGAAATCTCATGTTCTTCTCTGTCTTGAAGTTTTACCATTCCAGTTGAGAGACTATGTCTTTTTCTTCTAACTGGTATCCTCAGCGGATTCATTTTGATATTTGGCAAAACTAATACAATTATGTAAAGTTTAAAAATAAAATAAAATTAAAAAAAAAAACCATTGCATAACACATATGTTGGACTGGTGACTTAAGCAAATTCAAAGGAAAGCTTTTTGTGGCAAAGTATAATGAAAGTAGTAGTTTTTATTTATTTAGGTTTTTATAGTTTATGTTGTGTTTCATTTAACTCTCCACAGCAAGTTGTCTGGAATATTAAAACTGCACAGAGCTGGCTCAGTAAAGGGAAGTCGGTGAGAGAGAATAGGCTTTGTCCAGTGACAAGAAATGAAGAGATTTTCAGCCGATTCTCTGGTAGTCTTCTTCGAGACTGCCACACCAGAGTCCTTTAAATTACAACAGAAAATCACTAATCAGTTCAACTACAATAATGTAAGTGAATAATGAAAGAATGAATTAGATGAATTTTCAGTGTGTATGTATGTGTTTCCAATCATCTAGTACCTAAGGAGAGAGATGTCCAGGTCAAGGGCAGTGGTACAAAGAGAAAGAGAGGGCTCTGATTTTTGAGAAATATCTGTGCTTTCTGGCCTCTAATCATCAGGGCTTTATGCACAGGAGGACAAAAGGTAGATTAAATGATTATCCACAGAAAGAAGAAATCAAAGGAATATAGGATAAAAAGAAAAGCAAGATGTCAGGACAGAAGTAAGAAAAAAAGGAAAGACTGGATTCAGGAATGAGCTAGTGAGGTGCTAATAATATCACTGTTCTTTCTCATGGAAAGCCTGATATTTAGATTACTAAAATATTATGTTTAACTTAGAGTTGGCCAGACATTTAATAAGACTTTGAGAAAAGACAAGGCTACCTCCTCTTTTAAGATCTCTTTTACTTGGTTTTTGATGCCAGAAATTTCCTTGTTATCAGACAGTTTTTCAGTTCTCTACTACAAATTTAAAAATTTAAATGACAATGTACACGTAAAAGAGTATATAGTATGGATGATTTTCAATCAAAGTATAAAGGATGATTTCAACTTATTTCCTGTTTGGATATAAGAGGAGCATTGGGTTGGCGAAAAAGTTCTCTGGGATCTTCCGTAATGTCTTATGGAAAAACCTGAACAAACTTTTTGGCTAACCCAATATTTATAAATATCCTTTGTGCCTTTGACAATGGGATGGAGTTGCTATTGAACTAAAAATGAGTGGAGGAAGTCAGGGAGCCTCTTAATACATCAGTGGAGAAACCTAGCCTTAACTGTCTTAACCAGGGGGCATGAGCCTCCTGTTGTGATACTCTGAGAAGAAGAAAATGTCATATTGTTACTGTGGACTTTGATATCTTGCAAAAAGTGCATAATCTGATTTTGATCACAAGGAAACATCAGATAAACCCAAATCTAAGGATAATATGCATGAGAAGTGGTCTGTACTCCTGAAAAACACCAAACTGCCCTGGTTCAAGTCTGGTCATTTGTTGTTTTTTCTGTTATCACCTGGTGTCACATTGATCCATGCCCCATGTTAATGCATTCCATATTACAGTGGCCCATATAGACGTGGTCACTTATTTGTGTCAGAACTGATACATGAATTATGGAGAATTCTTAGCTCCTCTACAACAAAGTTTAGCATTTGAAGTGCAAACTCCTCATCTACTGATTTTCATGGCTTTAGCTATTTGCTTCCTATCTCCTACTGTATAGTGAAAGTGAAAGTCGCTCAGTCGTGTCTGACTCTTTGCAACCCCATGGACTATACAGTCCATGGAGTTCTCCAGGCCAGAATACTGGAGTGGGTAGCCTTTGCCTTCTCCAGGGGTTCTTCCCAACCCAGAGATTGAACCCAGGTCTTCGGCATTGCAGGCGGATTCTTTACCAGCTGAGCCACAAGGGAAGCCCATCTCCTACTGTAGGGATTCATGTTAATCCTGAACATATGATTAGCCTCTCATTTGATATTTATTTAGTTATTCTATAGCTGACTGAAAATAAATGTGTTTTCTTTGCAATAGTAATGGAAAAGTTTTGAAAATTCTCTTGGATGTAAGAGTGGGAAATAGAACAAACTTCAGGCTGAGCACTATTTAAAAAAAAATCTCCCCCACTACTCAGAAGTCATTTACTTTATTGTTACTTCCTGTGTTTTGCTATCAACGACCCCCCATGACATCAGCAGCCTTTGGTTAAAAGCTGTTCACTGGCTCCCTTGACAGGCTTTTACTATTTAACTGTTTCATGCCCACTTGAAAATGTCATATACCCACACTTCCAAATGCTCTCAGTGAGTTTTCCCATGGCATAGGTTCTAGATCGAAGTCTTAATCTTTAAAGACAGGCCTGTTTATAAAACTAGCAGGTTTAGAATTGAGTTATAAGAAATGAAACGTGGCAAATGCACAGAGTCCGTGGGGCTTCCCTGACATTTTTTTACTGTCAAATTTCTGCCATAACTAAGGGTGCACCGGGGTAGTACAATGACAATGGCAATTTGGGGATTAGAAAGGAGGAATGTGGAATGTTTCTGCCTCTCTATAAACATTCTGAGCCCTGCCTTGCTCTCAGACAACTAATGGAGGTACAACTATTGAAGCTTCCACCTGAGTGATTTCTGCTATCTCTGAGTTAGCTCTGTGCCAGCATCAGTCACCATTAGCAGGAACTGTCACAAATGTGGGGGCAGCAACACAGTGAGAGCGATTCTTCCTTCAGCAGCAGCAGGTCCTTGGGGTCTCTATAAACATAGCCTGCTATCAGGTTGGCTTACAGATTGTCAAAGTGTTTATAGATTGTCCTGAAAATGAGATGTCATGTGAGGGGTTCCCGGGGTGTGGCTCTTGAAATGAATTCAATGTGAAAAATTAAAGTGATGTGGGATCTTAGTACCAGTCAAAAACCTATGTAGAATCATAGATGAAAGGAGCTAGTACTGTCAATTATGTTATCATGGATGGGAAACATTTATATCAATCATTACGGCTGGAGGATGAGTTTATACTTGGGTAATTGATGAATCACATTAAAAAAAGGGGGGAGCAATATAGATAATAGGTGAGTAGAAAATAATGCCCCTGATGTTTGGGCCTAAAGTTGTTTCTGAGTCATAGTAGCTAACAGTCAGGAAATTTTTTTTTTAACTGTGTGTGTGTGTGTAAGAAAATGCTGAGTACCTTTTCCTTTAGACATCCCTGAACATCCTAAGTCATTACAGGTGCTGAAGTCATGTAAGGATTTTAAAGCACTACTTACAGTTTCCAGAAGAGAAGGCCTGTGTGGTCTGTTTTACTGCAAGCACAGTAAAAATTAGTGGGCCCTATTTATTCATTACTAATCTGGTGGCAGAGATGTATCTTAATTCCTCATGTGCTTTAAGTGCTGCTGCTATTATTTGTTGAGAAATTTTTCCTTTTTTTTTCCCCTATTAAATCTTCATTCCAGGAGTTGTGTTTATTTGGCACTAAGTTAAAAGGAGAGGATGTTGTTAAAAGAAGGGACCACTTTACTGTTCCTGTTAACACAGCATCTCAGTACCTACTCCTACTAAAACCCAATTGATTCAGTCTCTGAAGTCTGTCATCAAAGGGTAATTTTGAAACTATTAGAATTCACAGATACAATTTTTTTAAATCTGAAAACACATATCATTTTCAAATGGTTGAAATTTTGTGCAATGTTATTTCCTTTTTCCTGTTAATGGCCATATTGTATTTTAATTTCTATGGGATTCATAGAATATGTTAGAGATTCTGTCCTAGAGGTACAAATGCATTTAAAAAAAGAAAGGAAAACTTCTATTCATAAAAAGTTCTGTCTATGCTGACATGTAAGAGCATTTAAAATTGGAGCAGTTGATGGGCAATTTCATACGATTGAAGTTGCTAATAATGATGTATCTGGCCATGTTTTAAAACTGAAGTATAGAGGGCAAACAGAAATCTACTGAAACCCAAAGAAATACTACATTCTTTTCCTGAAACGGATAATTAAATTCCTGAGATTTTCCTTTTCCCCTAAAGAACTTAAGTGACTAATAAGGTGAAGTTCATCAGAAGCATTTTAACTTTCACATTGTATTATGCATAACTGAGTGAACATTCCCTCTATAGACTGAACGTTTGTGTATCTCCACTTCCCAGATTCATATATTGGAACTCTATCCACACCCCCAGTGATATTATTCGGAAGTGAAGTCTTTGACAGGTATTGGGATTACATGGGATTGTGAGGGTAGAGACCTTACGAATGGAATTAGTGCCTTTATACGTGTGATGAGAGAGAACTTGCTTCCCCTCTCTGCTCTCTAAGAATATAAGGAGAAGCCAGGAGTCTGAAACACAAAAAAGAATCTTACCAGAACCTGACCATGCTGGCATCCAGTTTGGATTTCTAGCCTCCAGAACTAAATATCTGTTGTTTATAAAGCCATACAGTCCATGATATTTTTGGCTGTAGCTGACTGAGCTAAGACACTCTCTGAGAAGTCCCTTTACTTTTTAACCTGGGGCCCAAATCAATGTTTCCTTCTAATATGGGTAAATTGTACCTCAGACATTGTATCTCATCAGCTTGTGTCTAACTCCCTGGCTCATGTAAGGGGCTCAGAAAGACCACCCCTGGTTACTGGCTTGTTTTGATCTCAACCCAAGTTTCAGATGTCCTAGGAATACCAGAGTTTAAAGCTGGTACTATTTTTGAGGGTACCTGAAAGAGCCAGGTGAATACTCTGGTTTGTTGGTTTCTCCCTGTTGTCATGGGCATTCTGGAAGTAGGGAGCCGTGGCCACTCACTGTGCCCTGGGCAACTCCAGAGAGGACCATTTTATGACTAGCTAGGGTAAAAGACACTGAAAGTATCCTGAATCACATGAGTAGAAAACCATCCTAATATATTTTGGATAAAAATGAAAAAGGAAATGGGACCAAAACATGTTTATTTTATGGGGGCTTACCAGGTGGCACAGTGGTATAGAATCTACCTGCCAATGCGGGAGACACAGGAGACCTAGGTTCGATCTCTGGGTTGGAAAGATCCCCTGGAGTAGGAAATGGCAACCTACTCCAGTATTCTTGCCTGGAAAATTCCATGAACAGAGGAACGTGGTGGGCTAGAGTCCACAGGGTTGCAAAGAGTCAGACACAACTGAGCACATACGCTGAGCACAACGTAACAGTCGTTTCAGTGATATGTGATTCCTAGATGTAATTAAGCTTTTGAAAAAACCAGAACAAATTGCCGTGTTATCTCTCTAAGCTATGAAAATAGGTAAACAGCACATCAGAGATTTTTTTTGTCAGTGTGAGAAGAACACTAGATTAGTGGTCAAGATACTTGGGCATCAGTGCTGGCTCTGTCATTAAGTAGCTACTTGACCTGGTAAAGCTCTACTAACTTCCTCAGGCCTTAGTTTCTTCACCTATAAAATGAGAGAGCTGGGTTTGACCAGCTGGACTGTGCACCCTGCCTCTCTATGCCTTACAAAGGCATTTTAAGAAATAATAATCATCTGACCTTCTTTATTTTATTTAACTTTTAAGTTCTCCTGTTGGGGTATGTACCCAGGTGACAGCTGGGGGCTCTGTTCTGTCAACTTATTAATGAAAATATTACTGAGTTTGTTCAGAAGATCTACAGATATGCTAATTGGCAGCTGCTCCATTCTTCTCAGGGAGTGATTCCAAGTGAAATATTTGGAATTGGGTTTGAAATACTTCTTCCTTTTTCCTGCCTGGGGGATTTATGTAAAAGAATAAAAAATTTACCCTAAGTCAGAAGATTCTCTGGTCTGATCCACTCTTCGAGGTCTTTATGAGCAGGCAGGAAGGTTATGGCAGTTTTTCATTTTCTACAAGATTGTCAGAGCTTGAAACAATAATGGAGTCTGGAATTGCTCTTCATAAACGTGTATGAAATTATCAGCAGAATGGAAGGGAAATGCAGCAGGTGAGATTAGAGATATAAAAATAGTTTTCCTATTACAAAGTGGTTTTCTTTCTTTAAATGGCATACAGTGCTAGTCTACCCTGAAAGCCATGGTAGGTATTTATCTGGTAATATATTTTTTTGCAAATAACTTCATGCTATATTCCCTGATGCTTCAGGTGGTAAAGAATCTACCTGCAATGCAGGAGACCCAGGTTTGATCCCTGGGTCAGGAAGATTCCCTGGAGAAGAGAATGGCTACCCATTCCAGTGTTCTTGCCTGGAGAATTCCATGGCCAGAGGAGCCTTGGTGGGTCACAATTCATGGGGTCACAAAGTCAGACATGACAGAGACTAACACCTTCACTTTTCACGTTTCACACTGTATTACTATTGTGGTAAATTCCTCTCTACCTGGAGCTTTCCCAAGTGGTCAACACCCTAAGCAGAGTAGCTTCTGCCAGAGATGCAGGTGATGGTGCATATTCTTTAAAACTCCAGACCATGGACGAGGCACTCCATGAAACATGACATCCCCAATTCTAATCAAAATGACTTTTAAAATCTTGACTAAGTTTGCAAGAGAAATGGGGATAAAGCAAGTCGAGTATCTCAGGACAAGCCAACCACAATGCCTGCAAGGAACTGCGTTCGTGTAACCCAAAGAATGTAAATTGAATAATAATTTTGTAGAGTTTAAAGCCACAGAAGGATCCCTGGGGTTGATGTTAAATGTAGAAAAAAAAGATACTGTACTTAAAATTCTGTTATAGAAACTTGAAGACTTTGTCAGATTTCCAAGACTTTCTCTCTGCAGAAAAAACTATATTCTGTTGAACACATGCATGATATATTATACATGCAGACATTCTAGGGGTTTATGGGTGGTGGTAGAGGGAGTAATTATGGACTGCTGTTCAGAGAAAAGGCAAGAGAAAAGACAGAATAGCATCTTGACATCATGAGACATTTTTATAAAGGGAAGAAGCTGAGCAGTAAGATGCAGAGTGGTCTCAGAAGAGATGTGGCCACAGTTCTCCATATTATCCTCTGGAGAGTGGTCTTAGAGTCAGAAGTGTTGAAGACTTGGCGCTTAAACATCCTTCCCTGCTTAGTTTCTCTCTGAAAGTGGCCCTTCTCTTTTCTGTGTTTGCTTTTTCTCTTTTCAAGGAAAGATTTCAGCCCTGGCTATTAATTCCTCTTCAAAGAGTTTCTTTAATTTATAAAATTAAAATTGTAATTCTTTAATTTCAAATGTTTTATATTCAAAAGTCAAGTAAGGCCTATTGTAGACAGTTTCTGTGTAATTCAATTCTGAAAGACAGCCTACATTTCTTAACGTAGGTGTCAGTATTGGAACTGACAAGAATTGTTCTTCTGTTCCTAAGCTAGCTAGATGTTACATATAACATTTAAGGCATCTTGTAGAGAAAAAAACTGTCCTTCTCCGGAAATGAAAACTGTAGATTAAAAGTTTGGCAATAATTTGTTCTGACTCACACAAAAAGAAAGATGAGCAGCATTGGGTAGTGTAAAAGAACAGTGACCCTGGAGTCAGAGAGGTGTGTCTGGCTCTACCCCTTACTAATTGTTAGATCTTGGAGAAAAGTGCATAAAACGCATGCTTCAGCTTTCTCATCTGCAAAATGGGTTTATAATATTTACTTAATAGAAATATTCTGAACAATTTAGTGAGTAGGCAGCATAAATTACTTGGCACAATGCCTGGCAAATTACAGAATTCAAATCATTGGTAGTTGAGCAAGATCCCCCTACTCGGATCCTTCCTTCCCCCTGAGTAAGAACTGTACTCACATTAACAGAGTTGTGTTCCCTCTACAGTAGTTGACTCTAGTAGTGTGTAAGCAATGCAGCTGTATTTGGCTCTGAAGTTTGGTACTCCCAAGTTCATGGGCAGGGCCTCTAATGTCTCCCACCTGTTTTGTTTCTTATTAGCACCTGCCTCTTCTACTTTTACTACTCAGGCCACAGATCTCTGTGCTGAGTGTAAACTAACTCAACTCTTGCTGGTTATACAGCAAGGTTACTCTTTCCAAGTGGCCTTCAATGAATGGTTTGGAGGGTTAACATAGAACCCACTACCTGCTAAACTATAACCTTTTTTGTACTTTTTCTGTATTTAAACTTCACTCTGTTGTCTAATTTGTTTAATTAAAGATTTTATTAGTCTTTAATTTTTATATTAATAACTATAAATACATAAAACTATATACAAACTATAATATCTATAGAATTATATTGGTACCATTTCTTTTTAAATTTTATGTTTTTTGTTTCCTCCTTTTAAACACAGGCCTCTGGGTAGGGGTTTGATGTGGTGATTGGCAGGACAGATGACGTCTCACTGAGGCAGGCATGTGTTTTCCAAATTAAAGCTACCTATGATGGGACTTTTTTACTTTGGTCAACAGATTGCCCCTAACATAGATGAAGACTGGAGGCCTTCAGTATAAATCTGGCTGACATAATTCGATTATAAACTGTTTGAATATGGTTCCCATGCTGTGCTTGAAATGAATTTGTGATTTTTGCTATATGTGGCTTTTTGCTATGTATTTTAAAGAAATAATGACACTTCATGGGCCTGTCCATTTAGGGCTCCAACCAACCAACAGGCCAAATCCCCTCCATCTCCCCCAGGACAGCCTGAGGCCACGACTTGCTCCCATGGTGTGTTTGCTGTCCTCCAATCCACTGACAGACATTTCCTTAGCCTGCTGCGGCTGCTAAGTTGCTTCAGTTGTATCCGACTCTGTGCGACCCCATAGACGGCAGCCCACCAGGCTCCCCCGTCCCTGAGATTCTCCAGGCAAGAACACTGGAGTGGGTTGCCATTTCCTTCTCCAATGTATGAAAGTGAAAGGTGAAAGTGAAGTCACTCAGTCGTGTCTGACTCTTAGCAACCCCATGGACTGCAGGCCACCAGGCTCCTCCATCCATGGGATTTTCCAGGCAAGAGTACTGGAGTGGGTTGCCATTGCCTTCTCCTTCTTTGGCCTAGATCCCCCTTAAAGAGACTGAGAAAGGACTTGATTGAGGTCATTATCTGGGGAAGTAAACCCAAGGAAAAGGAGCAGGGGACTCTGAGGTGAGAAATCAGGAAGACAGAAAAGCCAAAGGGTGCGTAATGGAACCGATCGTGATCACAACCGTGTGCATCCGGGAGGTGAGAGAGCAGTGTGTGCCCTCTAGCTCCCTACCCGATGGATCCGGAGTTGCCTGTGGAGTGGTAATTGCTGTGTACTTTGAGGGGCACGCATGCCTGGGAGGCTGCGTATTTCCTGAACACCCCTCGTGGGGAGCAGCGGGGATGAGAATGCCTGGAGGTGCTGCTGGAAGAGGCTCTTCCTGGCCCCTACGGAATGCCTGGAGGAAAAGAAATATCCTGAAAGGAATAAGAAGTCTCTAATCCAGAATTGTGCTCTCCTTTCCAGCCAGTCATAGAATGACCCTGTTTCCTCGGGAAACTGATTTGGTGAGAAACTGGAAACTTCTGACTTCACTCTTACAGTTAAGGTCCTAAGCTAAGCTTTAGTCACCTTAGGGTACTGTCCTGGGTTCCCCTGAGAGCAGAGCCTGTGGCAGATGTTTGGGTGGCATTTGGATGGTGGTCTTTTATTTGGGCACTTTCATCGTAAGGATCCAGAGTTCACGAGAAGGATTTAATATAGGCAATGTGTGTACTTTGCTTGCTAAGTCACTTCAGATGCGTCCGACTCTGCGACCCCATGACTAGCCCACCAGGTTTGTCTAACCATGGGATTCTCCAGGCAAGAATACTGGAGTGGTTTGCCATGCCCTTCTGTAGGGGATCTTCCCAACCCAGGGATGGAACCACGTCTCCTGTGGCTCCCGCATTGCAGCAGGATTCTTTATCGCTGAGCCACCGGGGAAGGCCAATGTAGGGAACTGAGAGAGTGAACTTAAGAATGCGGTGAAAGTGAAAGTGGCTGAGTCGTGTCTGACTCTTTGCGACCCCATGGACTATACAGTCTACAGAGTTCTCCAGGCCAGAATACTGGAGTGGGTAGCTGTTCCCTTCTCCAGGGGATCTGCCCAACCTGGGTGTCGAACCTCCCACATTGCAGGCGGATTCTTTATCAGCTGAGCCACCAGGGAAGCCCCAAGAATGCAGTAGATTGCATTACAGTTTGGTTACCCAGGGATGATGTGGGCCTCATCCTGCCGGGGCTTTTGAGGGAACCTTGTGAAATGTCTCTCTTTCATTATCTTCCAGGTTTACGAAGGGAAGTTTGGTCTATCTCTTTAGGTCACAGGGCTATTAGAGACTGAAAACAGATTTAATCCAGGTCTAGCTGATTCCTAAGACCTTTATCTCGTAAATGTAAGGCTGTAGTGCTCGCTTATATTGCATATTTTCCTTATGATAATCAAATGTTTATGCAAAACCCACCTCTCTATAGGATAGTTAGCAGATAGGTAAGAGTAAAACTATCACACATTTTTGGTTATCGGGCATAGTTTTGATCTCTAGTGGCATCTTTTATAAAGACTGTAATGTCATTATGTCCTGTCTGGGCTAATTCCCAGGCTTTTAGACATAATGTAACAGTTAATGTCTCTTGGAGGAAAGCATTACTTGGTACGTGCATTGTCATTGTTTTTGTTTGTTTACATGGAAAACAATTAGCAAGTCTAATTTCTAGGGAGATATGTGTCATTATAGAGTATGTGAGATGTTATATGCCTTGGACATTTTTTCTGTAATGAGAATGAATACAGCTGTCAAAATAATGTTTTGATTAATCATAACATTGCCAATATTTTTGAGATTGTCTGAGTGTGTTTGTGGCTTCGTTGTTTATGTTGTAGGCAAGCTTAACCATCTGTGGATGGGGTTTTTTGATGTTAGTGGGGAAGTTGTTTATCTGTCTCTACAACTGCTTAGGATCTGCCTAACCAAAATTACAAAGGAGCAATGTTTGTCTTTAATGTCTTAAGCTTCTCTTTGGTATGCTTTTCCCTTTCTCCACACTCTCAGATGCCAAATACAGCTACTCGGTTTAGAAAGTCTTTGTTACTCATCAGATGTATAGTCCGCTATGGACTTAAATCAGTGTATTGGTATTATTACCCTTTGCCCCTCCATAACTTGCTCCGTAGGCTCATGAGTTACCATCCATAACTCAACAACCCTGAGTTATGGATAGTAACCTAAACCCAGAATGCCAGCTGCGCTCTTTGCTGTACTCCAGAGGCCCCCTTTGTAAGGCTGTCATCTCTGCTCTTTACTGGTTATCTCAGCTCATCTTCTGAGACTCAGCTTGGGGGTAACCTCATTAGGAAGTCATCCTAGATACTCCTGTCCTTTCCAGAAGGTTAGGATACCCTTTTTTCTGGTCCTAAAATCCTCTGTATAGATCTCTATTATTATACTTATCACGTGTTTCATGGCTGTTGTTTCCGTTACACAGTGACCGTCTTGAGGGCAACAATGGTGTTTATTCATATTTGTCAACTCAGCATCTGGTAAATAATAGACACTTACATGTTTGCTAAATCAAATTTGAACTTAAATTTAATATTTTAGGGTAGGAGCTCTTTCTGTAGCTCCTAAAATAATATAAGACTGCCTCTTCTTTCCCTGGTGCAGTATCAATATTTCCATTCTACAACATCTTGCATTCAGGGTTTATAACTTGGTGAAGTGCTTCACTCAATATGCCAGCAAACATCAAGGCTGTATATTGTCACCCTGCTTATTTAACTTATATACAGGGTACATCGTGAGAAACGTTGGGCTGGACAAAGCACAAGCTGGAATCAAGATTGCCGGGAGAAATATCAACAAGCTCAGATATGCAGATGACACCACCGTTATGGCAGAAAGTGAAGAAGAACTTTAGAGCCTCTTGATGAAAGTGAAGAGAGTGAAAAAGTTGGCTTAAAACTCAACATTCAGAAAACTAAGATCATGACATCTGGTCCTGTCATTTCATGACAAATAGATGGGGAAACAATGGAAACAGTGACAGACTTTATTTTCTTGGGCTCCAAAATCACTGTAGATGGTGACTGCAGCCATGAAATTTAAAGATGCTTGCTCCTTGGAAGAAAAGCTATGACCAAACTAGACAGCATATGAAAAAGCAGAGACATTGCTTTGCCAACAAAGGTCTGTCTAGTCAAAGCTATGGTTTTTCCAGTAGTCATGTATGGATGTGAGAGTTGGACTGTAAAGAAAGCTGAACACTGAAGAATTGATGCTTTTGGTGGGAGGGGGGTTTAGGATAGGGGACACATGTACACCCATAGCTGATTTATGTGAATGTATGGCAAAAATCACTACAATATTGTAAAGTAATTAGCCTCCAATTAAAATAAATAAATTAATTTACAAAAAAGAAAAAAAGGAATTGATGCTTTTGAGCTGTAGTGTGGGAGAAGACTCTTGAGAGTCCCTTGGACTGCAAGGAGGTCCAACCAGTCCATCCTAAAGGAAATCAGTCCTGAATATTCATTGGAAGGACTGATGCTGAAGCTGAAACTCCAATATTTTGGCCACGTGATGTGAAGAACTGACTCATTGGAAAAGACCCTGATGCTTGGAAAAATTGAGGGCAGGAGGAGAAGGGGACAACAGAGGATGAGATGGTTGGATGGCATCACCAACTGTATGGACATGAGTTTGAATAAACTCCAGGAGTTGGTGAAGGACAGGGAAGCCTGGCGTGCTGCAGTCTGTGGGAACACAGAGAGTCAGACACGACTGAGTGACTGAACTGAACTTGGTGAAAAGTTAAGCTTGATGCACATAGTTTCATTTGATTAAAATAATTTTAAATTATAGTGGTGCCGTAGAATGAGGTTGGCATGGAGTAGCAAATGTGTTTCTGAATTTTAACTGATACAAGAAACGAATTTTCAAACCAAAAGCATATCCTCTGGTTTTAGTGATGATGTATGCCAATTCTGAGTCATTGCCTGGCTAACTGGAAGCTTTAGAATATTTAAAAAATGTCTATACTCTGTAGATGGTGGGATATCCAGAAAGTTGTAACCTTGAACTTCTATATTCACTGTTCCTTCCCTGCTCCTTGCAATTCCTTCATTTATGGGACCATTACCATATATATATATATGTAATTGCTTATATTTGAATGTTCGAATTTAGTGCTTAGGCAGCCTACATAACTCTAAATTTTAAGGACTGCATAAATACATGCTTATGGATTTTAAGGGAGTTTTCAATTCCCATTTCATAAATAATCATGTCATGCATTCTAAAAGAACAGTGTTGGGGGGAAAAATCACAAATCAAAGTCATTCATATCTAATACTCTTAGTGAAAAAACTTTAATATTGAAATGGTAAACATCAATTATTGCCATCACAATGACAGCTTGGTGGAATGAACTAAAATGTCAGGAACTTAGATAAAATATGTGTTTTGTTGCATTTTAATTATTTAAAAATTTTCAAATAAATAACATGGATATACACATTTTTCTCATTTCATTCTTTACTGGTTTTGTTGTTGTTGTTCAGTCGCTCAGTCATGTCCGACTCTTTGTGACCTCATGGACTGCAGCACGCCAGGCCTCCCTGTCCTTCACCATCTCCTGGAGCTTGCTTAAACTCATCTCCATTGAGTCTGTGATGTCATCCAACCATCTGTCCTCTGTTGTCCCCTTCTCCTCCTGCCTTCAATCTTTCCCAGCATCAGGGTCTTTTCCATTGAGTTGGCTCTTCCCATCAGGTGGCCAAAGTATTGGAGCTTCAGCTTCAGCATCAGTCCTTCCAATGAATATTCAGGATTTCTTTGGATTGTTCACTTAGGAAGGCTTTCCTATCTCTCCTTGCTATTCTTTGGAACTCCGCAGTCAAATGGGTATATCTTTCTTTTTCTCCTTGCCTTTCATTTCTTTTCTCAGCTATTTGTAAGGCCTCTTCAAACTGGTAGCACTACTAGAGTAAAAGTGAAAGTGTTAGTCATTCAGTCGTGTCTGACTCTTTGTGACTCCATGGACTGTAGCCTGCCAAGCTCCTCTGTCTATGGAGTTCTCCAGGCACAAATACTGGAGTGGGTAGCCATTCCCTTATCCAGAGGATCTTTCTGACCCAGGGATTGAGCCTGGGGCTCCTGCATTGCAAGCAGATTCTTTACCATCTGAGCCACCAGGGAAGCCCCCTATCACTACCAGCCCATTTTCAAGTCTTTCAGTGACTTTATTAAAAAAAAAATTTTTTTCCCAAGTGGTTTGTGATTTAATGGCTTACTCCTATAATTTTTTCTATTACTCAGCATTTGTTTATCTAGTTTATCTTACATATTTTTCTGTGCATGTGATACTTGTCACAATTTTAATGTGTTAGGTTTATTCAGTGGTACCAAATGGGTTCCCAAATAGGAGTTTAAGTGTATATCTGTTTGTATGTTACATGTGATGGGAGTTTAAAAAAGAAGAGATGGTTCTTTACATTTTCTGTGTGTATCAGGATTCACACAGAGAAATAGAATTAGTAGGATGAGTGTGTGTGTGTGTGTGTGTAATACAAAGAATTGGCCTGCATGATTGTGAAGGTTGACTTAAGCAATTTCAAAATCTGTAGGGGAGGCAGTCATGAAGGAAAGATTATGGTCAGGGTGGTACTCAGTGGGCATAGGCCAGAGCTGTGGCCACAGGCAGACTCAATTACTCTCTGTCTCTGAATCTTTAACTCTTATTTTCAGGCCTCCCAAATGGTTAACTCAGACCCATTTCCTAACAGATTTTCCAGCGTACTTTCTTTACTTAAAGTCAGTTGTTGAGGGATGTCAAATACATCTGCAAAATCCCTTTGCAATAATCAGCATTTGATTGAATAACTGGGGACTGTAGACTAGCAAAGCTGATGTATCAAACAAGCAATCACACTACACTTACGCTTTGCTTAGGAAGAAGGAGAGACAAGGTATACTTTAATGAAGCATTTGAGCAAGCGGATAATCCACAGCTAGCAAGTGCCATTGGAATGCAAAGGATGTGAAAAACTATTGTTTACTGACATTAACCTGGGAAGGCTTCAAGCTAGAACTTGAGCTAGATTTAAGTATGGCAGCTGACCTAGAAAAGAGGCTATGGAGAACATACCAGATTAAGAAAGATGGATATAGTCATTGGTTAAAGGATGAGGGTCAGGGACAGGAATGAGATTAGATTGATTGGCAGGAGTTGCAGACCCCAAAGTCTCTATGAACTTGGTCAAAGTGAAACTGTTAGTCACTCAGTTGTGTCTGTCTTTGTGACCCCATGGACTAGGCTCCTCTGTCTATGGGATTCTCCAGGCAAGAATACTGGTGAAAGTGAAAGTTGCTCAGTCATGTCTGACTCTTTGCGACTCCATGGACTATACAGGCCATGGAATTTTCCAGGCCAGAATACTGGAGTGCATAGCCTAACCTTTCTCCAGTGGATCTTCCCAACCCAGGAATCGAGTGGGTTGCCATTCCCTTCTCCAGAAGATCTTCCCAACCCAGGGATGGAACCTCGGTCTTGCATATTGCGGGCAGAGTCTTTGCCTTCTAAGCCACCAGGGAAGTCCATGAACTTGATAGGTAATGTAAATTAATGAAGTGGGCAGGCACGTGAGGCAGTCAGGAGTGATGGGACTGTGCTGACCTGAAAAGTCATACCTAGTTTAAAGTCATTCAAATGAAAACAAACAAAAAGCATTGTTTGAGTCAAACAAGTACACTGGAGGTGTTGCTATAGAATGAAAATGTTCCCTCCCTCTACCTGCATTTGGAGGTGATTAGGTCATGAGGGTTGAGCCCTCATGAATGGGATTAATGCCTTTATAAAACAGACCCTAGAGAACTCCCTTGTCTCCTCTACTATGTGAAGGTAGCCAGAAGAAGGCCACTTGCAAACCAGAAACTGGGTTCTCACCATGCACTGAGTCTGTCATGATCTTGGATTTCCAGCCTTAAGGACTGTGAGAAATACATTTCTATTGTTCATAAACCACCCTGTCTATAGTGCCAGTATTGTGATTTGTAAGAAATATATGTTTGACCATTTGGGCATATAAATATCAGATGACCAAATACATATAGATATATGTAGTACTTTCCCCTTATCCATATGAGATGTGTTCCAAGACTGCTAGTAGATACCTGAAATATACACTATATTTTTCCCTGTACATATGTACCTCTGATGAAGTTTAAGCACAACAATAATAATAAAGTAGAACAATTATAACAATTTATTGTAATAAAAATTATGTGAATGTGGTCACTCTCTTTTTATAAATTTCACGCCTTTTTCATCTTAACTAAGTACTTACCAAATATTCTGGCTGTAACTTTGAGGTGTGATGGCTTGAGGTGTAACAGCAAAACTAGCATGAATTTCTTTTTCCTTCTTCACAATTTCATGGATAGAAAATTATTTTCCACCATAGAGCAGCATACATTTTTTTTTTACTTTTCTTATTAAGTAGAGAACTTTCACTTTTTCACTTAAGGGAAGCACGTTAGGGGCTTCTCTTTGGCACATCTTAATTGCTGGCATCACACTTTTGCACTTTGGGATCATTATTGAGTAAAATAAGTTCCCTGAACACAAGCATTGTGAGACAATGACAGTGATCTCATAACCAGGACCACTACTAATGGGTGAAAAGGCTGATGGCCTTTATCAGGGCACGTTTGAAAACAATGGCGGAAGGGGTGAAAGCATTTTTATTCATACCCTTATCAATTCAACCAGGTTTACTAAACAAGTTGTTTATATACATAATATATTAAGACCAATAACAACTAACACATCCTCAATAATTACCATGAGCCATAATAATTACTATTAAGCACTTTCATGTACTAATTATTTTAACCTGTCCAGTGGGTGCTATTACTGTTCCTACTTTACAAATGAGAAAATTTCAGAACAGAGAAAGTAAATAATTTGCCCATGGTCACACATCTAGAAAGTCACATTCTCTATTTAATAGATGCCTTTGGTTGATGTCTGCCTTAATCAGCTCAGGCTGCTACAACAGAATACCATTAAGTAAGTTCTAAGATCAGTTTCTGCAGGGAGAAGGGTTCCCTCCGTGTCCCCCCACCCCCACCATATGCACACAATTTCAGACACCAGCAAGGTGTTGGAGAATTCCAATCGATTCAGTTCACTTCTGACACGACCCAGAGATAGCATCACATTCCGCAGGTTAAGAGCTCAGACCTACAAGACTGCCTTCCAATTCAGGACCGATCCAGAAATTGTTTTCTTCTACTGTTGTTCCACCTTGTTTATCCATTTGTCTTTCCCCATTCCTTACACTATTCCTGACTTCTGTGGAGCTGACGGAAGGGATGATAGGTGAGGGGCAGATGCCTTTTAATTCATGAGTCCTGTGGCTATAGACTCTCTTGGCTGCTGGACACCCTCTGTCAGTTCAAGAGTCTGATGCAGTCTCCTACAGGGGCCCATGAGTTCTTTCAAGAGTCCCCTCTGGGAATGTTGTGTAGGTGCCATTTTAAGACCGACCTCTTGTCCTCTAGCTAGGCGCTTCTGTAGTCCGCCAGGTAGCCTTCCTGGGCAGAGTCCTTTCAAGATGTTTTGGGTCTTTGACTTTTAGCAGCATCAAAGACTCTGAGAAGAACAGGAAATCTTGTTTGCTCCAACCTCCAAATATATTTAGACTCTAACCCCTCTTACCAACACTAATGCTGTGACTTTGGTCCAAGGCACTGCCGTCTTTTATCTGAATTCCTGCAGTGGCCTCCTCTGGCTGCCTGTATCTACTCTTGCCTCTCGGGATCTATTTTCAGTACAGCTCAGAGTGGCTCTTTTGAAATATAAGTCAGATAGCGATCCTTCTTTGTTCTAAGTCCTGCAGTGGTCCTCTGTTTCACAGTCAGTGCCCTACCCACGAACCTTCAAGTTTTGAACTTTCAAAGCTGTGAACATAGGTTCTACCACCGTCAGGCCTGAGTGAAATGGCAGCTTGGCTTCTGTCTCCTATTGCCAGTGATCCGTCACCTCTGCCGTCTCCCCACCCCCTCTCCTTTCTCCAGTCAGTAACTCTTCCTGCCTGTTTGTTTGGTGCTGGCCCCTGTATGCCAGCTGCTGTACTGTATTACTGTACTTTTTAAGGTACTGTATGTAAGATTAAAAATGTTTTATTTTTTAAAAATATTTATTATTTTTAATTGATTGATGATTGGTTTACAATATTGGTTTGATTTCTGTCATACATCAACATGAATTAACCATAGGTATACATATGTCCTCTGCCTCTTGAATCTCCCTCCCACCTCCCGCCCAGTCTCACCCCTCTAGATTATTACAGAGCCTCAGTTTGAGTTCCCTGAGTCATACAGCAAATTCCCATTGGCCATCTATTTACATCCCTGGAGGAGGGCATGGCAACCCACTCCAGTATTCTTGCCTGGAGAATGTTCATGGACTAAGGAGCATGGCCAGCTATAGTCCATGGGGTTGCAAGGAGTCAGACATGACTGAGAGACTAAGCACACCACAACACATCTATTTACACATGTTAGTGCATATGCATCCATGCTGCCCTCTCCACTTATCTTTCCATCTCCCTCTTCTCCCCTACCCTTGTCCATAAGTCAGTTCTCTATGTCTGAAAAATATTTTGTATTTTTGTGTTTGTTTTTTAGTGTATTGTTTGTGTAAAAAATATCATAAACCTATTATAGTACAGTACTATATAGCTGATTGTGTTAGTTGAGTACCTAGGCTTAACTCTGTTGGACTTATGAACAAATTGGACTTCGGAACATGCTTTCAGAACAAACTCATTTGTATGTAGGGGATTTACTGTAAAAGGCAACATTCTTACAGTGGCTTGCAAACTATTACATGACTGGCCCCCTCCTCTTGCCTCTTGGACTTCATCTCCTACTCCTATAAGCCTTCAGTGCCCTGATCCAGCCCCAGCCCCTCCTTGGCTTTCTTTAATAATGACAGGCAGGTAACCTCCTTAGGACCTTTGCATGAGCTGTTTTCTCCACCTGGGATGATCTTCCCTCCAGTTGTCCATATGTTAATTCTCTTATTTTTCAGTCTTTTTTCTCAAAGGCCATTTTCCCAATGAAGACCACCCTAATCATAGCTTTAAAATTACAAACCTGCAGTTACTCCTATTTAGTCTTAATGGTGCTCTCGTTTTCTTCTTTTCTTTTTCCCAATACTCTTATCCTGTTTAATATGTTAGGAAATTTTCAAATTTGTCATGTTTATTTTCCTTGTCTGTCTTCTTCCTACAATCGGAAGCTCTACAAGGGCCGTGGTCTTTCGTTTGTTCACATATGGATCCCAAGTGTTGAATAGTGCTTCACAGGAAGGAGAGTAGATACGAATTTAGTGCAAATATATATTTGAATGAATGATTCATGGTAAGTTAGGTCATCTGTTGTCTTCAGCTTTGAGCCACAGGAGAAATGTCCAAATTCCTAGAGAACAGAAAATGTCTCATTTAATAAATATCCTGATACATAAAGTATTTACAGTGTTTTCACAGACATTGTCTCATTTCGTCCTTATGACAATCCTGTGAAGAGAATAGGGCAGTTTTTCTTTCCCTTGATTGCCCTTGCCTTCCTTACTCCTTGCACCTTTCTCCTGACTTCCTTCCCTTTTCTTCTCCTTTCTTTTTCTTTCCACTACCTTTTTTTTTCAGTGCTTAGTCAGTGCCAAGTTCATAGATGTTTTCAGCAGAGGTACAAGATGGAGCTTTAGTACAGGGAATATTGGGGTGGGGATACCTTGGAGGTATCAGCCAGAGATGCCTTCCTGGGCAAATGATGTCTAATCTGAGACACAGATCATAAGTAGAATTTAGCCAAATGGGTGAGGAGGAGCAGAAAGGGTATGGAGAGCATTTTTGGCAGTGGGAATAGTAGAAGCAAAATCATTTCTAGCTGTGGAAATAGATGCAAAATCAAAAAGTGGATCATGGTGCTTTCTGGGAGCTATAGAGTAGATCACAGTCTTGAAGACAAGTGAAGGCAGTTGAAGGAGAGGGATGTAGAAAAATGGGGCAGGACACATACTTTGAAAATAAAGAAATGGAGGCTCAAAGAGTTTACATCACTTTCTATGGTCATGTGATAGTAGGGCTAGAACTGGGTCCTTCTCTGCCTCTTTACCACTTCATTGAGCTCAACACCACGCACGCCACACATTTGAGCCCAGGACCACCCAGTCTCCTTTTTACCAATACTAATGACAGAGAAAGGCAAACACAGAGTCAGATTCCATTCATCCCTTTACCAGAGGCTCCTTGAGGAAGGAGCATATTCTCAAGTAACAGCCTTCTCAGGGAATGTTCTGCAGAGGACGTTCAGAGGGGAACGTTTTGGCTTGTGGACCTAATCCACAGCTTTTTATGTCTTCCCTGGATTTTTATATTCTTTAACATTTTTGACCATTGGGTTCTTTTGTTTCTTTGTACATTCATGAACTTTGGTTTTTAGGCCTCCACCATTGGCCTTGCTGGGGGAATCCTTGCTCCTGGCTGGATCCTCACCAGTGGCCTGCAGCGCAGGCAGTTGTATAGCAGTTGTTCTGGAGTCGGATGGATACACGTTGGCATGTGGTGATTCTGCTGCATTTCCATTTCAGCTCCTGCAGCATAATACCTTTGGCTGTTAAAAACTTTTTCACTGTATCATATTTTATATGCTGCTCTGATCCTTTGTTAAAGGATTAAGATATATGGTAACAACTAATAAGAAAATAATGATGTGGTCCAAAAGTGTACTCTGGTCCAAGCTGCTTTTATATACTAAAGGAAGAAATGTTCTAGTCATTAAACAAATTTTCCCACTGATACAGGAAGCCAGTTTATTGTAATACAAATGTGGTTTCAGCTGTATACTATATATTGCTGAGAAGTTGACTTTAGCAGTCCTGGAAAGCTGTAATATTTGCAAAAGGCTTTTAAATTACAGACTATCCTATAATTTGTCTGGTGCTGTTTTACTCATAGGTGAATGTTGGAGGCAGTTTCAGAGAAACTTGAGACAAAATTAGGAAAAATGGAGTTTTAAGAAATTTATTTAGATTATTGTAGTTTAAAAAATCACAACTCTGCCAATCATGTTCACAGATATATTAAAATATTTAAAATACTTCTAGTATATTAAATGCATAGGAAGAAATTCTAGAATGAAATGCATCAGAATTTGGACTATTAAAAAAAGCTTTTCTATATTTTCCAAATATTCTACCATGAACATGAATTACTTTTATAAACACAGAAAAATAAAATGAGAATTTCATTTTAACAGCAGAGAACAGATACCAATACTGTTGAACTAAAGGCATTTTCTGGAATGGAAGAGCTCCAGCTAGACTCTGCATGTCAGTAACATTTATGAGCTCACTGCCCCATTCACAGTATCCCTTACTGCTCAGTTAGTGATACTTTGCCTCTTTAATACAAGCAGTATAATAGCGGACAGACATTTCAGAACAAACTGTAAGAAGGGCTCCTGTTGGAACCACTTTATTTAAAGGACTAGAAGACTAATTAGGAAAATCTCAGGGGATGTCTACTTTTTCAGACATTTCAGATGGGAATGAAAGGAGTCTGAAATTTTGATTAGTGAGTTTTGATGATGAAAACTTAAATTATTAATAGACTATTTTTTAGAGAAGTTTTAAATTTAGAGAAAAACTGAGCAGAAAGCACAGAGTTCCTATATACACCCCTGCGTTGACTGCCCCCCACCCCCACCAGAGTATCTCCTATTAACAGCTTGAATTAGTGTGCTGTGTTTGTTACAATCAATGAGCTAATATTAACTTTAAGGTTCACTCATTGTGTGTACATTCTGTGGATTTTGACAGATATATAATGACATGGATCCACCATTAGAATATCATCAAGAATAATTCTATTGCTCTAAAAAATCCCTTTTTAAAATCTTAAAGGCCTATGGAGTTTGTATTGACTTCCCATTCTGGTGCTCTCCATCTCTTAAAAAAGATGCTCCATGGAGCGTGCCTTAGATACTCCACTACAAGGAATCTGTGAATTACTGACAGATTTAGCAGAGGAACAAATTCTAAAGGGTTCATTTTGGAGTTCAAATGATGACATTGGAAACTCTGGGCCAACTCTGAGAGAGATTATATTATTAAAGAACTTTGGATAGAATATAAAAGGTTGCAAAACATCATCACTTGTGGAGGAGCAACTGTTAGTGATGATGTAATGAGAACTCTAGCGGTGGGTGCTCCACTGGGGAGCACTCTTTGACATCTCTGAGTGAGAGGGACTTTGGACAGGGCCAGTGTCGAACCAGGGGCTAGACAGCATGGGTGTGCAGCGGTCCTTAATTATGTACTTCTTGTGTTGTTATTAGAAGCTTTATCTGAGTCTTATCTGCAAAGTGGAATTTAGTCTTTTATCTGTGGCATCATTGTAGCATTCTCCGACGTACGAGGTGCCTAGTAGCTGCTTGAGGAGTGATGATGTGAGTGCCTGTTGAGAATCCACAAGGGAGCTCTATCTTTTGACTTGCAGTCAGGAATAAGAGGGAAGTGGAAAGCCAATGAGGTGAAGGACTGAGCTCTTAATAGT